>NC_080166.1:73365713-73725335 GCF_950295315.1 Erinaceus europaeus
GGAATAAATAAATAAATAAATATTTTTAAAAAAGAAAGAAATGTGAATCTATTGGGACCAGACATTCCAAGAGAACCCTAATAGTAAATCAGAAATGTGCATGTTTTGATTATAGTGATGTGGCTTCTAGTTCAAGTAAAAATGATGTAATTACCTTGTTTTCTGATGGCTTAATTTTTTAAAATATTAGTTTCTCATGAGGCAAAAAGACAGTGAGAGACAAGCCAGAGTGCCAATACAATATGCCAGCCATATGAGAAATTGAACTGGGAACTTCAGGCGTGGATGTAAGAAGCTCTACCAATTAAGCTGTTTCCCCAACAGCTGGTTTAACTCTTTTTAAGAGTAAAAACCACTGGATATATAAAAGAATGCTTGGACTGCTTGACATTCATCAAGTTTTCCAAAGATTCTACTAGACTTTAGATAAGGAATAGCTGGAAGTTTGAAATTAGTTTTTTTCAGAACCTGCTATTCATTAAATTCAAATTCGTATCTTCAGAAATCTTAATTAGTGTATTGTAGACGTTTGCCTGATCCCAAAGCTTTCCTAGGACCATTTGCATGTGGTTTGTGTTGAAATTTGTTCTTTTAGAGAATCAGTTTGTTAGGACCAAGATATCTCTTTCTTCTTTCCACCCCATCATTTTGGGGGGGGGGGGGGCTAGGTTGGAAGACAAATGGTTTACTGTACAGTTGTTCACACATGGGTACATTTCCACATCCTTTTGTGATATGTGTCTGAACATCATTCCCACTGCCAACTTAGTTCCTTTTTCACGAGGAAGGATCCCAGTCTCCTTTTCACTCCCTTTTATCCCCTCCTTGCCCAGAGTCCTTTGCTTTGGTGAATTAAATACCAAGATATCTTTTTTGCCACAAACAGTTTAAATCAGAATACTAGAAAAAGAACAAATTAACCCATCCATCAAAGTTCACCTGAGTAGAGGTCCATTGCCCAAAACCACAGAAAGTCAAACACTATTACACTGGCTTCTAAAGTAAAAGAAAGGATTTTTCTTTCAGTTCAAATTCATTGGACGTAGTAGGCCCCTTCAAATGCTTCTTGCTCTAAAGGTACTCACAAACACACACATGTAAGCTAGAAAACTAAGTGAATTCTTGGGCAAATAAGGTGCATACTTGAGTCCTATACTTGACCCATCCTTCTCTATCTTAGGCTTCTGAGTTATGCTGTGTTTTCCTGTGTCTTTTCTCCAAAAACAGAGTGTAGCAAGTTTTAGTATTTTTCATTGTTTGAAAAGGCCAACATAAACTGGAATTTATTTTATTTATTTATTTGAAGGATGAAACTCTGACTTTACCTCTCCCCCCCAACCTCTACATTTTTTTTTTAAATTTCTTTATTGGGGAATTAATGTTTTACATTTGACAGTAAATACAATAGTTTGTACATGCATAGCATTTCCCAGTTTTCCATATAACAGTACAACCCCCACTAGGTCCTCTGTCATCCCTTTTGGACCTGTGTTCTCCCCCCACACCCACCCACCCCAGAGTCTTTTACTTTGGTGCAATATGCCAATGTAAACTGGAATTTCTTGAGGGTATTCTTTTTTTTTTTCTCTCTCCATGTCCGTTCTCTTTCACACTCAATTTTAACATATTCTTTTGTTTTTTTCTGTCTTCCTTCCTTCCTTCCTTCCTTCCTTCCTTCCTTCCTTCCTTCCTTCCTTCCTTTTGTTCTTCTTCTCCTCCTCCTCCTCCTCCTCTTCCTTCTCCTCCTCCTCCTCCTCCTCCTCCTTCTCCTCCATCTTCTTCTTTTCCTTTTTCTTTTGCCTCCATTTGCTGGGACTGGCTGCCAGCACTATGAATCCACCACTTCTGGTGGCTTTTTGTTTTTTCCCCATTTTATTGGCCAGAGAGAATTTGAGAGTCAAGGGGAAGATAGAGAAAGGGAGAGAGACAGAGAGACACCTCCAGACCTGCTTTAACACTTGTGAAGTGAACCCCCACACCCCTGCAGGTGGGGGAGCTGGGGCTCAAACTGGGATCCTTGAGCAGTCCTTGTGCTTCGTACTATTTGCATTTAACCTCGTGCCCTACCATTTGGGCCCCCAACATATTGCTTCTTTACATTCTACAATGAGAATGCTGGAAATTTATTGACTTTTGTTTAATTCATTTTATCAAATTTGGTCAGGTTATTCCTCTACAGTCATATCAGAGATCCCTGGCCACTTGAGGCCATGGTATGAAATGTTCAATATCGTATTAAAATGAGATGAAATTTAATTTTTAATTTTTTAAGATACTTATTTGTTTATTCACTTTTGTTGCCCTTGTTGTTTTATTGTTGTAGTTTTATAGTTGTTATCGATATCATCATTGTTGGATAGGACAGAGAGAAATGGAGAGAGGAAGGGAAGACAAAGAGGGGGAGAGAAAGATAGACACCTGCAGACCTGCTTCACCGCTTGTGAAGTGACTCCCCTGCAGTTGGGGTGGGGGACAGAGGACTCAAAGCAGAATCTTTATGCTAGTCTTTGCTCTTTGCGCCATGTGCACTTAACCCGACTCCCTCATTTTTAAATTTTAGCAATGAAATTTTCATTCTACATAGAATACTTTCTTTTAATTTATTCCCTTTTGTTGTCCTTGTTTTATTGTTGTAGTTATTATTGATGTCATCATTGTTGGATAGGACAGAGAGAAATGGAGAGAGGAAGGGAAGACAGAGAGGGGAAAGAGAAGGATAGACACCTGCAGACCTGCTTCACCACTTGTGAAGTGACCCCCCCTGCAGGTTGGGAGTCAGGGACTCAAATCTGGATCCTTAGGCAGGTACTTGTGCTTTGTGCTACCTGCTCTTAACCCGCTGTGCTACACAGCCCGACTCCCCATACAATGCTTATAACATGTGTTTTTATGAATGTCTAATAAGATGTGAGATTTCTCAATTACAGATTATTCCAATCAACTGTATTTAGTCAGGTACAAAAACCGGAAAAGGGCTAGTTAAAGCAATGGCCATCTTGGTCAGTACCAATCCACCCATCTGAGGCCCTAGTCAGAATATCCTTGGATTCTGACATAGATATGATGGGCCTAGGCCTCTAATAGACCCCTTGCTCCACCATCACTCGCTGCTTCCATTAGGAACATCGCCAAACGCCCTCCTGTGGGCCTCTTCAGGACCTTGCCCTCCCTTTAGAGCAGCAATGATAGGGACTCCCCTATTTCCTTATCTTAGTATGTATATTTCTGAACCTCTACTCTGAAATCAATTAAGAAATAACCACAGAAGGAAAGACTAACAAACACAACAACAACAACAAATTCTTATTTCTTCACTGTAGGATGACTGTTGAAAATATTTTTCAAAACTTCTGTTTTTCTTTTGTGCTGGGCTGAGTGCTATTTTGAAATAGAAGAAAACGAATAAAAGAAGTTTTGCATTCTTGGGCACATGGTGGAATTGAAATAAGTTTGAATGTTAGTGTCCTTTGTTATTTCAGAGCTCTCTACCCAGTATGGGTAGAGTTTCAATGATTACAACAAAGAGAAATATACAGTCAGGTTAATATTGTGAATCTTTCTTGTGGAATTTTTATTCTCACATATCACCTTCTACTCTGCGGTGTTATTTTTAAGACCTTTAGGTGTTATTTTAAAGACAAATTAAAAGGAGAGAGAGAGAGACTGAGACACTTGCAGACCTGCTTGTCTGCTCCTGAAGTTTCTTCCCACCAGGCAGAGAGCAAAGAACTGAACCTTGGACCTTGCACTTGGTAATGTGTTTACTAAAGCAAGTGTGCCACTGTCTGGTTCCTAAGTAATAAATTTAAATTATTTTATTCACACTCCTTTTTTTTTATTTCTGCTCACCCAAAGTAGTTGAAAACCTTATATAAATGTTTCTAGCGTTTTTATTTATATTTGTTAAAAGTTTGACAAAACTAAGATGTCCTTTATTAGATGGATTATTAGAACTGGCCAGGGTCCAGGTTTTTGCTCACATGTTTGAGTGCATATGTCACCATGTGCAAGAACCCAGGTTCAAACCCCCTCCCCACCAGCCAATTTCCACCTGCAGGGGGGAAGGTTCATAAGTAATAGAGCAGGGTTGCAGGTTTCTCTCTCTTTTCTTCTTTATCTCTCCTTCCCCTCACAGATTTCTCTCTGCCTCTTTCCAATAAATGAATAAAATATTTATAAAAAGAACTGGCCAGCAAAACAGCTCATCTGTATTGTACCTGCTTTGTCACAAGTTAGAGCCTGCATTTAGCCTGGTCCCCACAAGAGTATGTGTACGTTCTGTGTTCTCTGTCTCCTCTCTCTCTCTCTCTCTCTCTCTCTCTCTCTCTCTCTCTCTCTCTCTTCCTATCTGAAAAACTAAGCCTAGAGCAATGAAACCTTGGTGATGGTGATAACATTAATGTCATATTACTATTAATACAATTGTAATAGTACTTACTAGTTTAGTGGCTGTATCAGTTTTTCCATACAGTGGACTCTTAAGTCATTTTTTAAAAAATCAAACTAGGAAAATATATGAAGGAGACTTAAATGTAAATTTGTAAGTGAAATATTAACATCTATAGTTTACTACACTAATGCTAATGGGGATGGGGATTTTATTTTCTCTTCAGTTTTTAGATGAAGCTGAAAGTGCTCTAAAACTAGTCTAAAGTTAAAAAAATTAAAAGGCAAGAATATTTAATGTGTTTGATCCATTTATACTAAATAGAGAATACCAGTTCTCTTAAGAATTAGGAGGGCGGAATAAATAAACTGAACACTGAATTAACTAAAATTGCAATAAGCTAATGTTTTAGTCAAGTGCAAAAATTGCTTTCTTAGAAAGTGTCTTTGCCCAATAAAATTCAAGAAAAATATATTCGGGGCCGGGTGGTAGTGCAGCGGGTTAAGCTCACATGGCGTGAAGCTCCAGGACCAGCTCAAGAAACCCGGTTTGAGCCCCCAGCTCCCCACCTGCAGGGGCAGTCGCTTCACAAGTAGTGAAGCAGGTCTGCAAGTGTCTACCTTTCTCTCCCCATTTCTGTCTTTCCCTCCTCTCTCCATTTCTTTCTGTCTTATCCAACAACAACAGCAATGGCAACAATAACAATCATAACAAGGGCAACAAAAGGGAAAAATTGGCCTCTAGGAGCAGTGGATTCATAGTTCAGGAACCAAACCCCAGGGGTAACCCTGGAGGCAAAATTCTATATAGGCATTCAATATTCAGAGAAAGTATCTGTGGTGATAAGGTACAACCAGATTTTTGTTTTTTAATTATGCAAATCCATGTTAGTTACAACTTGCATCTTAATTTTTCCTCATTACTTTAAATGGCAATTAAACAATAAATATTTTATATATAAAGGCCATAAACTTTTCTTAACATATTTCAAATAATACCAGCTGACCTCTATTTGTATAATCATCATACAAGGCTTATTACAGAAATTAGTACTTACGGTGGTGACATGGATGATGCTAACTACACCTCTTGTTTTAATGTAAAGTGAAATTTTAATCCTTTTGTTGTTGTTAAGGGTTATACAGTTTTTTTTGAAAGATTTAATCAGCAATTTGGTTTTTTTAAAAATGTATTTTATCCAAAAACTTAATCCAAGAAGGAAACATGATGTTCTCTTTGATATTTCCGTATCACACATCCATATTAATGTGGACACCTTTACTTTAGATTTAGAGATGCTGTTGCTTACATATACAAACCACTTTATTGTGTAAAGAATTTAGGATAGGGGGCCAGGTTCAAGCCTCTAGTCCCCACCTGCAGGGGGAAAACTTCACAAGTGATGAAGCAGGACTGTAGGTATCCCTCTCTCTTCCTCTCTATCTTCCCCTCACATCTCAGTCTTGTCTCTTTCCAGAAATAAATAACTAAATATAAAAATATAAAAACCAAAGAATTTAGTATAGAGTATGTTAGTGAGCAAACTTAAATTGAAGTTTAAACTTTACAGAGATCTTATCATTCCATTATTTTATCAGCGATCTAGCAATATGGAAACACTGCTTGAGTGATGATTCAACTGTCATTTTAGGAATTATCCATGAGACTAAATAGAATGTCATCCTCTCAAAACTGGAAATAGCCTTAAGTGGAATGTCTGATTTTAGAGTTTGCCCAGGTTAGAATTCTCATATCTATAAAGGCTTCAGTGTTTTACATTAGGTTAATGCTCATTTACTCTCAATTACTGTTTTTGCTGCCTTTGCTCTTGAGAATTTTGTTAAAAAAAAAAAAAAAGGTGGAGCTGGGTGGTAGTGCACTCAGTTAAGCACACATAGTGCAGTGCAAGGATCCAGGTTGGAGGCCCTGGCTCCCTACCTGCAAGGGAGATCAATCCTGCACAGGCTGCAAAGCAGACCCACTCGTGTCTTCTCCCTCTCCCTCTCCCTCTCCCTCTCCCTCTCCCTCTCCCTCTCCCTCTCCCTCTCCCTCTCCCTCTCCCTCTCCCTCTCCCTCTCCCTCTCCCTCTCCCTCTCCCTCTCCCTCTCCCTCTCCCTCTCCCTCTCCCTCTCCCTCTCCCTCTCCCTCTCCCTCTCCCTCTCCCTCTCCCTCTCCCTCTCCCTCTCCCTCTCCCTCTCTCTCTCTCTCTCCCTCCCTCCCTCCCTCCCTCCCCCTGCTCCCTGTTTTCCCTTCTTCATAGTGAATATAATAGTTCATTTGCCATAGGAATATTGTATTTTGTACTAGGCCTATATTATCTACATACACCTGTGTCATAAAAAGCATTCATATATAGCTCTTCTGCGGTAGTCCTGATCATTAATATGTTTAAAAGGTAGGACCTCCTTGACTGTTCACAGGTAGATTACAGTAGTCTTATAGTTTTGTCACATTTTTAATGTTCAGCAATATCTAAAAAGTCAGTGCTATTTTGATACATACTTGGACAACAGGCACATAATAATGAACTGAGTTACTAATTTGACAGTATTCTTAAGATGTGTTTCTTTATTGAAATGCTAAAGTGTTACTTTTTTTTTAATAATAAGGATAGTATTGGTTTTTTATTTTTGGAATTTTCTTTTTCTTTTTTTTGCCTCCATGGTAATTGCTGGGGCTTGGTGCTCCTGGAGGCTATTTTTTTGTTGCCCTGGTTGTTTTTTTATTGTTGTTGTAGTTATTATTGCTGTCGTTGTTGTTGTATAGGACAGAGAAATGGAGAGAGTAGGGGAAGACAGAGAGAAGGAGAGAAAGACAGACACCTGCAAACCTGCTTCACTGCCTGTGAGGCGACTCCCTTGTTAGGTGGGGAGCCCGGGGCTGGAACTGGGATCCTTACGCCGGTCCTTGCGCTTTGCACCACCTACGCTTAACTAGCTGTGCTACCGCCCGACTCCCATTTTTGGAATTTTTTTTCTCTGACTGAAACAATGGAATATTCTTGATATGTCATCCAAATTTGTGCTGAATACTTTAAAAATATTCCAAAGCTCTGCAGTGTTACTACAAAGGAGTTCTGCTCCAGACTGACAACTAGGCCATGATTTATTACAGGATCTGCTTTTAACATTATTTTGTCTGGAATGAACAGAGCTGTTGGAGAAACTCCATCCATCTTTTTGTTTATTTGACATCTATGCCACATTAAATGTACCTTAAAGAAACAATATATAAATAAGAAATTCTACTTAACAGTGATGATTACTCTTTTCAGTAAGATAAATCTCTTGACAATAATACAAAAAGAATCCTGTCAACCCCTGTCTGTTAACATTTAAATAAAGCATACTTTTTTAGCAAAATGAATTTTTAAAGCAAATATTTGACTTCATTTTGTTTGAAATCGTTACCATTACAAAGTATGTTCAAGTTCTTTCTCCTTAACAAAATTAGCACTGTTTCAGATTCTTTACTTGCAGTAGTTCAATTACTGATTATTTAAGATTTGAGTAATTAGGACTGCAGAGGGAGTACAGTAGTTTATGCAGCATACTTTACTGTACAGAAGTCTTAGGTTCGATCCCAGGCACAACCATTAGGTAGAACTGAACAGTGTTCCGGGTAAAAAAAAAAATAGGTGAGTCATAAGAGTAGTTTGTAGAAGTAGAATATGTCCTTCTTACTTGCCAGTAATTCTCAATAACAAATGGCAAGTAAATACATTAATAAGTAATTTTTTGTGCTGTCATGTTTTTGGAACATTCCTTGGTTTATACTAGTTATTTAGAGGAAAGAGACTGGGAATTTATTTATTGAGACTGATTAAATGCATTGGCGTCATTGTGCAATTTTTTTCTGATAATATTAGTTTGTGAACAAAGATTTTTCTACCTGTAATTTAGAACCCCATAGTAGTTTATAAATATGATACATGCATTAAAATAAATGGCTGTCACCTGTGTTTCTTTTTTGAGCATATTACGCTTTTATTAGATTTATTGTTTCAGATTTACTTATTTAAATATTTAAGTGAAATTTTTAGTCATCATTGTTAAAGGTTTTGTGAGGCTGGGGGCATCTTGCTTTGGCTATGCAATTTAATATTATTTCCAGTATGCTGCTTGGTAATCTGTGATGTTTTCAATAGTACAGGATAGATATCACACTTCTCCATAAAGTAGTGTTTAACTAAATGATTGTCTCTAGAATCTTTTAATGGCATGCTTAACATTTTTTTAAACTGGTGGATGATACAATATATTATGTTACAGAATTCTAATTCTGGATTCGAATGTCTCATGAATAAAGATTAAGATTGATCCAGTTGGTTGCTGTTGGATCATAAGAGATTTCCTGATATAGTAATTTTTGCAATTTCTGGCATCTTAGCAGTGTCAAAAATACTACTGGAAAGTTTTTTCTCATTTTTACAAATTACAATAACTTGTTCACGTGGTAGGAGCATGATAAGGAAACTTGTAAATTCATGACAGTTAAAAAGTAAAAGACATAAATGGGTAAACAGAATTATGCTCCTAGGGTAATTTAACAAAACAATGACAACAGCAGCAAAAGACAGCTTTTATGCCTGCTCTTGTTTGTATAGTATAAAATTGCATTTCCTTATTCTCTGACCATGTAAATTTAGGATGATCTTGTTGATGAATAGTATAAGCATGAAGGATTGTTTTCATAAATTATTTGTATATGTAAAAGTTGAAATTCAGAAAGATTCTTACTGACCTCAGCATGGAATAATTGTTTCTGAAATTGAAGTTCTAACTAGGTTTCTTAATATTTATTTTAATTCTTCTGACTGTTTTGTAATTTTACTATGTCAACTAACATATAAATTCACTGTAATGTATTCTAAATAGAGCCAGAGTCCCAGTCCATATTTTAATTTTTTCTATGTGAAGTCTAAGCCCAATCACTTGTTTCAGGCTATATAACTCGATTAAAACACGTTTTGATATTACCAAATTATCCACACAGTGCCAATTAATCTGGGTATAATCAAGTCGAAGAATACACAGCGGGATGTTTTCATCTAAATTTCTTCTGAATAAGTCATCAAATGGGGGTCAAGCTTTCATAACATTTTTTTTTTTTAGTTTGCATGTGACATTAGGTTAGCATTGCATTTTTTAAATCACCTTATATCAGGGGGGGTAATAGTTTACAGCATAGCTGTTGACATTCACTATACAAAACACAAGCTAAGATCGATTGACGGCTTTGATTTTTTTTAACCTCATCAATTCCTCCTTCATTCCGATTACATTCCTTAACCATTTCAGTAAGGATTTATCCACTTTGGTCTTCAGACTGATATATCTAGTCAAGGCATGTCTTTGGTTCCCATTGATCAGTCTTTTAGCTTCTGATCTAGTTTAACTCTAATCATAGGTTCTTTTTTTTTTTTTTTAAGATTTTATTTATTTATGAGAAAGACAGGAGGGGAGAGAAAGAACCAGACATCACTCTGGCACATGTGCTGCCGGGGATCAAACTCGGGACCTCATGCTTGAGAGTCCGAAGCTTTATCACTGCCTCACCTCCCGGACCACAAATCATAGATTCTTAATAGTGGCAGTATCACTGTTCAGGAAGATAGGTTGGTTAGTGGGGAACAATAACAACAACAAATTAATGTTCTTACAGGATAAATATACATAGAATACGGAACCACACTGTATGCCTATGATTTTTGCTTTTCCAGGTGCAAATAATTAGGGGAAAAAGCCTTAAAAATCCCTATAGCCCTGATAATGATTAAAACTAGGTTGAGACACACTGCTGTACTCCTATATTATGAGCTGTCCAAACATTTGTCACTTGGGCATAGCTTTAATGGTTTCAAAATCAATTTGTCCAAAACTGAAATATTTCTTTTCTTTACATGCCACCCAGATCTGTTCCTCATGCTTCCTGCCTGGTTTCAACTAACAAATGGTATCATCCAGATTTCCATCCCACTCATCCATTTTCTTTAAGTTCCAGTCTTTTCCTGTTTTCCCAAATGTCTTTCTTCCTCCTCTTCCCTCTTGTGCCTTCACACTTGTGGAATTACTTAAAATCCAGAAAGGGGTCATTTTGTTCATCACTTTTCAAATGCTCCACCATCTGTATATGATACATTCTTTTCTCCTTCTCCTTCTCCTTCTTTTTTTTTTTTTTTTTCTTTTTTTGGAATGTGTATGGGACGGAAAGGGGCCAGGAATTGAACCCAGAACTTCCTACATGAGAAAGTATATGCACTCTATTACCAGCTACATTCCTGGCCCCACGACTATGCTCTAAAATTGTGTTCTTTCCTAACTTCATATAACTGCTTGTCTACCAATTTACAGTTCAAATGTAATATTCTCCTAAGAGTACCTTATGATCTTTCTTTTTAAAAAATATATTATTTATCATACCCAGCAGGATAAATACATGATTTCTTTTAATCAAATGGGATATTAAGGAACAATTCTAGGGGGTCGGGTGGTAGCGCAGAGGGTTAAGCATATAAGAAACAATTCTACTGACTTGGTAAAGCCAGTTCATTTGGGTATCTGGCTGCTTTACCATGTGTGTGACCCAGGTTCTAGGCTGACCCCTTTTATATTGGAGGAGACTTCCTTTCTGTGGTGCCTGTAGATTCTTAAAAAGCAAGGAATGGGCTGGGGAGTAGTGCACACAGTATGAAACACAAGAGTCCCAGTTGGAGCCACCAGGCTCCCCACCTGCAAGGGTGTCGCTTCACAAGTAGTAAAGTTGGTCTGAAGGTGTCTATCTGTCTTTCTCCTCTCCCCCACTCTTATCTTCCCCATTTCTCTCTGTCCTAGCCTTTATGGAAAAAATGGCCATCAGGGCAGTGGACTCATAGTGCTGACACTGAGCCCCAGCAATAACCCTGGAATCCAAAAAAAAAAAAAAAAGGGAGGGAGAAACATACATTTTAAAGTATTACTAGGACATGGACAAATCCCATATACTTCTCAGTTGTTGGTTTTTTTTTTTTTTTTTTTTTGTACACATTGTCTCATATTATATTGAGCTACATTTAGTTGTTTGTTTGTTTTCCCTCCAGGGTTATTACTGGGCTCGGTGCCTGCACCATGAATCCACCGCTCCTGGAGGCCATTTTTTCCCCATTTTTGTTGCCCTTGTTGTTGTAGCCTCCTCGTGGTTATTATTATTGCCATTGTTGATGTTGTTCGTTGTTGGATAGGACAGAGAGAAATGGAGAGAGGAGGGGAAGACAGAGAGGGGGAGAGAAAGATAGACACCTGCAGACCTGCTTCACCGCCTGTGAAGCGACTCCCCTGCAGGTGGGGAGCCGAGGGCTCGGACTGGGATCCTTATGCGGGTGCCTGCGCTTTGTGCCACATGCGCTTAACGCACTGCGCCACCGCCCGACCCCCTTAGTTGTTTTTTTTTTTTTTTTACAGTAAATTGTTGATGATTTAGATCAAACAGTATCCAAAAAGTGCCCTTTTAAATATCTAAATATTTGCTTTTGAGAAATAAGAAACCTCTGCTGGGGAGGTGGCCCAGCAGTCAACCTCATGTTTCCACACATGAGCGCCTGTATTCTCCCCCCCCCAATGCATTAGTAAAAAGCAACATACACATCATAGTATTAAGCAATGTTATTGCTCTTTGTTTCTATTTTTTAGTGTTTAACTATTGCTATTTATTTCTAATCTACAAAATGTATTATTAATAAATTTACCTGGCAGATTTTTTTTTTTTTTCCTCCTCCAGGGTTATTGCTGGGCTCGGTGCCTGCACCATGAATCCACCGCTCCTGGAGGCCATTTTTTTCCCCCTTTTGTTGCCCTTGTTGTAGCTTCGTTGTGGCTATTATTATTGCCCTTGTTGACGCAATTCGTTGTTGGATAGGACAGAGAGAAATAGAGAGAGGAGGGGAAGACAGAGAAGGGGAGGGAAAGATAGACACCTGCAGACCTGCTTCACCGCCTGTGAAGCGACTCCCCTGCAGGTGGGGAGCCGGGGGCTCGAACCGGGATCCTTGCGCCGGTCCCTGCACTTTGCGCCACATGCGCTTAACCCATTGCGCCACCGCCCGACCCCTGGCAGATTTTTTCAAGATATTTTTACTTTTTTTTTTTTTTACTTTCTTAAAATTTATTTGAAAAAGGAGACATTAACAAAACTGTAGAATAAGTGGGATACAACTCCACACAGTTCCCACAACCAGATCTCCATATCCCATCCCCTCCCTTGAGAGCTTTCCTATTCTTTATCCTTCTGGGAGTATGGCCCCAAAGTCATTGTGGGATGCAGAAGGTGGAAGGTCTGGCTTCTGTAATTGCTTCCCCGCTGAACATGGGCGTTGACTGTTCAATCCATACTCCCAGCCTGCCTCTCTCTTTCCCTAGTCGGGTGGGGTTCTGAGGAATCGGAGCTCCAGGACACATTGGTGGGGTTGTCTGTCCAGGGAAGTCTGTTTGGCATCATGCTAGTATCTGGAACCTGGTGGCTGAAAAGAGAGTTAACATACAATGCCAAACAAATTGTTGAGCAATATTTTTACTTTTTCTCTCTCTCCTCTTGACTTGTTTAGCTAAAGGACACAAAATCAGCTGATCAGAAAACAACGCTGCTTCATTTTCTGGTGGAAATATGTGAAGAAAAATACCCTGATATCCTGACTTTTGTGGAGGATTTGGAACATTTAGACAAAGCTAGTAAAGGTTGGTGCTATTAATGAAAATATTTCACTATTCTGAATCATCAATTAGTGCTTAGAAAGTAATGTTTTTATTTCAACATACTGCCAGTTTGTCAGTTTTTTAATACTGAGTATGCCATTTAAAAAACAGAAACTTTGGTGATATTTAATTATGAACTGTCTTTTTTTGAGCATGGTTTAATCTGTTTAATTAGATAATGAGGCCCTGTACATTGAGAGTGAGTGGCAATTTAAATCTTATGAATTCCTTCTATTCCAACTTCTACTACTAAACCATCTCTACTGTGACCTGTGTGGTACTGACTTAATTCAGTGTGAGTCATTGTCACTTAGGAACTTTCTGAGACAAGCCCCAGGAGTCACTATCCCTCTTAAGCCTGAGTTTTTTTTTTTTTTCTTTCTTTTATGATATCTGTGTGAGACACAGGGGAAGATACTCAAAGCCAGTATGCATAACATTGAGCATCCTCCGAGCCCAGTCTTTTCCATGGAGAGAGAAGGAGAGAGAGACAAGACAAGGGGTTGGGTTGTGGCAGACCTGACACATAGTACAAAGTGCAAAGACCTGCTCAAGGATCCAGGTTCAAGCCCTCGCTTGATTTCTCTCTGTCCTGTTCAATAAAATGGAAGAAAAGAAAGGAAGAGAGCAAGGAAGAAAGAAAGAAAGAAAGAAAGAAAGAAAGACAAGAAAAGGTTTCTAGGAGCAGTGGATTTGTAGTGATAGCACTAAGCCCCATTGATAACCCTGGAGGCAAAAAAAAAAAAAAAAGATAAAAGACATCACTTCAGCACTCCATCATTTACGAATCTCCTTGTAGTACTAGCCATAGTGTTTTCCCTTCACCTTCCTACATTCATGTGCTCTTACTAGCTGAACTATCCCCTCCTCTTTTTAAATGAAAAAAATTGTTTAGTATTATTAGTTAAAATAACATTAAGGTCTAGTATGTAAGTTTCTTGCTTGATTTGTAAGCGCATCTCTGCCCACTTTGTGGGAGGAGCCTGCTACCTTAGTTCTCTTAGGTGTGAAATTGTCAAGAGATTCCATTTGTTCCTTCTTGACTCTCAGATTTCACATGTCTTGATATTAGCCCTTACTGGGCTTAAATCAAGCTATAAAGTAGATGGAACAGATAAGCCTTTCTACCAGCAAACGCTAGAAGAAGAAGCCTTTCTACCTACTTGAATACTTAATGTAATACAGTTTAAATGTGCTGTTTGACCACTTGGAGAATGGAGATTATATATATATGGCATGCTGAATCTATTGGCGTTGTAATTAAAATTAATTAAAAGTATTGGCTGAGGCTTGGGTTTAAACAATCAAAGATTTATTACAGCTGCAAAATGAGCAATTGTCAGTAGGGGTATAAGCTAGGCCCATAAGTCCATGAGTTAGTTACCAATAGATCAGCCTCACGTGTTCAATTTCTCTGGTCAGGAACAGCATGGCGGGTCTTGGGAAGCTGAGTTGGGAATCTGTGCATGCAGGAAAAGGAGCCTGGGCCAAAAAGGGGAAAGAATAGGTCAGACCCATGAGGAAGGTTAATTATGAAGGTTTAAAGTCACGTGTGTGATCCCTGGGAGAAGCAGCCATGGAGGGGGCTATCATCTAGGAAAGCTGGGAGCCTCTGGAAAGCAGTTCAGGAACTGGGCGCAGGCAGCTTGCTGTAACAGAGAGAGCTCCTTCCATATGGTGTGCACTTCCATCCAGAAGTCAGCCTGACTGTCAGCCCGTGTGTAAATTATGTCCATTCATCAGTGATATGCTAATTACATCACAACATATTGGGAAAATGAGGATTTATGAATCCTCATTTATATGAAGAGATAAAAAATAAATGAGTATATATTTTGGAAGACAGTTTATTTGAAATGGTAACTTTTTTCCTCTACTGGTCATCTGTCATTGGTATTATCACTATCGCTTTAAAATTGACATTTGCCAGTTTAAGAAAGGATGGATAACTTATGTAATGAGTAATCCTAATTGAATTTAAAAAAAACACTATCATCATTCTATGTTCTCTTTCAACTGTGTGGTTTCTATGAGATAAGAGTTGTAGTGCTTTATTTTCAAAAGGGTATGTGCCTTTATGTATATATCCCATCTTTTCTGGTATAGGGGACAGGGAAATTTGGAGATAAACTATCTGTATTAGTAATTGAATAATGATTTACAAAATTGTAAGATAACAAGGATATAATTCCATACAGTGCCCACCACCAGATTTGTGTGTCCCTTACTGTCCATTGGAAACTTCCCTATTTTTTTTTTCTTTTTCTGTCTGTATTTATTGAATAGAGATAGCCAGAAATGGAGAGGGAAGTGGGGCTGGATGGTGGCGCACCTGGTTGAGCACACATGTTACAATGTGCAAGCACCCAGGTTCCAGCCTCCCAGTCCTCACCTGCAGGGGGAAACCTTCACAAATGGTGAAGCAGTGCTGCAGGTGTCTCTCTGTCTCTCACCCTCTCTGTCCCTTCCCTCTCAGTTTCTGACTGTCTCTACTCAATAAATAAATAAGATAATAATAAAATAAAATAAAATCAAGAGGGAAGACAGTAATAGAGAGGGAAGGAGACAAAGAGACACCTGCAACATTGTTTCACCACTCGCAAAGCTTTTCTCCTGCAGGTAGGAACCAGGGAATGGAGCCTGTGTTCTTGCACATTGTAACATGTATGCTCAACCAGTTGTACCACCTTCTAGCCCCAGCTTCCCTATTCTTTATCCCTCTGGAAGTATGGACCAAAAAATTTTGGGGGGTGCAGAAGATAGAAGTTCTAACTTCTGTAATTGTTTTTCTGCTGAGCATGGGTATTGGCAGATGAATCCATATCCCCAGACCGTTTTTGCTTTTCCCTAATAGGCAAGGCTCTGGAGAGGTGAGACTTCACAACACATTTTTGAGGTCATCTGCCCAGGGAAGTCAGGTTGGAATCCTACAGCATCAAGTTTGGTGGCTGAAAGACAGTACGATATAAAGCAGGGAAAATTATTTAATAGATAGGAAGCAGAAGATAGGACTAGAGCAGATGAAATTAGGGGTCTTCAGGACATCGGGATTTTTAAAAGCCCAAAGTAACTTTTTAGTTTTACATCTTATGCCCGTTTCCTTATGTTTTAATGATACTGCAGTTACTTTACCCTTGTGCTACATTAAAAATAAATTAAGATGGGAGTAGGACGGTAGCGCAGAGGGTTAAGCTCACATGGCGCGAAGCACAGGGACAGGCATAAGTATCCCTGTTTGAGACCCCAGATCCCCACCTGCAGGGGAATCACTTCACAGGCGGTGAAGTAGGTCTGCAGGTGTCTATCTTTCTCTCCACCTCTCTGTCTTCCCCTCCTCTCTCCATTTCTCTCTGTCCTATCTAACAACGACGACAATAATAACTACAACAATAAAAACAACAGGGCAACAAAAGGGAAAATAAATAAAAGAAAAGAAAATTTTTTAAGAAAGTGAGAAAGTAAAAAAAAATACTATTCTGTAAATCAATGACTAATTGTGAGTCTTGCATTTATGATGGCAGTATAATAAAGCTTTATTAAAATTAATTAATTAAGATAAAATAAGTACGGTCCAAATGATGAAAGGTAGTTCACTTATTTATTTATTTAATTAGACACATACTTTGTCAGGTACATGGCTCAGGTTCAAATGCTGGCACTACATGAGAAGGCACATGATGGTGCCAGGAGGAAACTACAGTGCTGTGTTCTGCCCATCCCTCTCTCCTCCTCCTCTCTCTCTCTCTCTCTCTCTGTCTCTATCCATCTATCTCTCTCCTTTCTCCCCTCACCCATCTGAGTGAGCGAGTAAAAGTAGCCCAGAAGTGGTGAAACTGTAAATGTATAAGACTCTGCCTCTGTCCCCCCCCACCAAAAAAAAAGGATACTGTCCATACATTAGAGATTAAAGTATTTCAGTGACATCTACACAAGAAAGATAAGCCTATTATATTTTTTGCATTAAACTTTGGAGATAAAGGCAAAAGAACAGGGGTGAGAGTGGCTTAGTAATACTAAAAGAGCTTTCAACTAATTGGTTCATTGACTCAAGGAAGAGTCTTAAAATGAAATTTCTGAAGTTTGGGTATATTTGAGTAAATGTTGCAAATGGGTGTTCTTGATGAACACTAAGATTAATATGCCACAAATCTGTGTTTATAAAGTGATCCCAAGTACCTTGCTGGAAATTTCCCCAACCCTGCCCCCCAGCCCCACCAAATATGAGTAGTTACTAGTTTTATCAACATGGAGTGGGAGATAGCCCAGTCATTGCTGTAAGTGACATTCATGTGTAAGGCCTCAGATCCAAGCCCCTGACATCTGCATTCCTCCAAATTTTGTTGCTATTGTTTATTATTATTATTATTGTAGTCATTATTGAATAGGACAGAGAGGGGGGAGAGAAAGACACCTGCAGACCTGCTTCACCACTTGTGAAGTGACTCCCCTTCAGGTGGGGAGCCAGGAACTCAAACCCTCCAAATTTTGTAGTAGTGCTGTGCTCTGTTTTTCTCTCTCTTGTTCTTTCTCTTACTTTCACGTTCTGTCTATCTCTGTTTATTTCTTTTTTACCTAAAATGAAAGCAGTGAAAACAATGACCCAACAGTGATAGAATCAAACACACTTAAGATCCAGGCACAGTGAAAATAAATAAATATTAATGATAATAAGTCAGGGCAAGCAGTTTTCAACTAATAGAAATTTGCATTTCTGACCAGTTTTCTTTTTTCCCCGCCCCCCCGACCAAGACCAGTTTTCTTATTTACTATCTCATTTATTTTATTTTACTTCATTTGATAGGACAGAGAGAAATTTAGAGGAAAGAGGAAAATAGGGAGCGAGAGACGGAAAGACACGTGCAGTCGTGCCTCACCACTTGTGAAGTATTCTCCCTGCATGTGGGGACCAGGGCGCTTGAACCCGAGTCCTTGTGCACAGTAATGTGTGCACTTAACCAGATGTAACATCATCTGGTCCTCTTTCTTACTATTTTTAAAGCTGAAGAGTAAGCCAGAACATATTTCTTTTCAGATGTATTTTTTATTGCAGAATTTATTCTCTAGAAAGCTTTGCTTTAATCAAGTTTTAAAATGTCATTTATTGATCTTGACACATTCGATTGTAATTACAATTCTTTATAAATATTACAGTATTTTTCTTTTAAATATTCAGTTTTCATAAGGACTTGTAGAGTAGCAACTTGGTAATTGGATTCTCAGTTTTCTTTTTTGGTGTGTCTGTTGGGGTATTGTGCAGCCTTAGGGGCTTTTTTAGTTTCCATCTGTTCGTGAGGAGGCTTGCTCTGTGCATGGGTCAGCAGATACTGTTAATGTGTTTCACAGGGAGCAACCAGCTTTATATTTGAAATAGAAAAGCCATCAACAAAATAATTTTTTATAGTGTAGGTGAATATACAGCACATTTCCCTTTCTATTTTTTTGTGGTTACATTACCCAATTGATGAGTGAGATTTAAGAAGAATAAATGTCATCTTTGAGATAAAGTAAATCTGTTGTTGCTTTTGAGGATTAATAGTACTCTTGCACTATCTGTCATCATTTGAAAGTTTCCAGGTTTGAAATCTCCTCAGCGAGCAATCACATATATTAAATACACACACACACACACACACACACACACACATATATGTCTTTGTTTTTGAGACATAACAAATCCTGGTTATTAGATACTCCTATATCAGCAGGGGGGACTTTCATTGCAACTAATGAGCTTATCTGTATGGCAATTTCCAAAAATCTGCTTCATTAGGGCTTCTCCTTTTCTTAGGGATAATGGCTTACAGCTTTTTGTTGTTGTTGTTGTTGTATTTCAGGGAAAATATTTTGGGTCATTATTATATTTCAGTATATAACATTGTAATATTTCTTTTTGTGTTGAGTGATTTTTTTTCCTTGTCTAAACAATTGAAATTAACTGACTCTAACCTATGAAGATTTTGTTCGTTATTTCACCAGAACCTGTTTCACTAGTAAACTGAAATGGTAATTTAGTAATAGTTTGAAAATGTGAGGAGGCGGACAACAGCCACTCCCAGTTAAGTGCAGATAGTAGAATGCAAGAGGACTCTAGTTCAAGTCCCTGCCATTCATCTGCACGGTGAAAGTTTCACAAATGTTAAAGCATGTACAGGAAAAACAAAAGAAAAAATGATTGCTGGGAGCAGTGGATTCCTCATGCAGGCATTGAGTTTTAGCTATATCCCTGGTGGAAATGAAAATAATAATAATAATAATAAAATGTGGGAGAAAACTATGGTGGCTTTGCGGTGTGTTAAAATAAATCTCAGATAAGTTTACAACATCACCTTTTTCTACCCTGTATTTTCTAATTTTATAGATGTACCATAAAGTTATGTTTTTCTGCATCAAGTCAACTCTGACTTCTATAATGACCAGCTAGTTTAGTCTGTAACTCTCTTCTCATTCCTTTAACAAAAATGTGTTGTTTACTTTGTGAGAGATACTCTTACCTATCTCTTGGCCCAGTGTATAGGGTCTTTGTCTTTGTGCAATGCAGATACTTCACTACATCATATTTTGCTTTTGTTTAATACTTAGCACTCCCTGTAAACATTCTTTCTTATCTTCTGTTGATATTTGCATCCTGTAAACATCATTGTAATTAGCTAATATTGTGTGTGTGTGTGTGTCCTCCCCCCTCCCCCATTCCCTATGGCTCACCTTAGTTGATCTTTTCAGTTTCTGAGGGCTTGAGTACCATCAGTACATTAATGGCTTTAAATTTATACCCCAGATTTCCCAGCTGATTTCCTCACTTGTATATCCAGCACCTAGCTTGTCAACTCCAGCTACATCTCAGTATGTAGATTACAATATGCCTTGAAATATGGCTCCTAATTTCTATGCCATTTATTTCTCTTCCCCCAGTTTGACTTAAAAAAAATCTTCTTAGGGTCATGCGATGGCACACCTAGTAGAGCACACATTAGCATGTACAAAGACCTGGTTCAAGCCCCTTGATCCCCACCTGTATTGGGGTTGTCTTCATGAGTGGTGAAGCAGTGCTGCCAGTGTCTCTCATTCTCTGTCCCTCTTTATCACCCACTACCCTCTTGATTTCTCTATATTCTCACAAATACAAGAAAGGAAGGAAGAGAGGGAAGGAGGGAAGAAAGAAAAGAAGGAAGGGCAGAGAGGAACGAAAAAGGGGAGAAAGATCCCTTTATGCCTGCTTTTCTCCTGAGTGCCTTTGTTTCTTTTGTCCTGTCTCTGTATAACTCATGTACATATAGAGCTATGTGGTAGATTCTAAATTGCATTTTTGGAAAGGAGCAACTGTGACATGGAATGCTGTCTAGTTTTATCGTTTGTACCAGGTTACTTACAGTAAACGTAACCTTCCTTTTGGTACTGTTTTTACTTGTGCTTCCTTGGGATGCCACCCAAGTTTTATTGATTCCACTATTTCCTTAAAAATAAATTCACAGATTTTTCAGAAAGACTTGAACCTCTTTTTAAAAACTATTCTAAAGCAGAGACTACTTCTGATCTGTTGTAAATAGAATTTGCTTTTAGAGAAAGTGATCAGTGTCCAGTGTATTACTATGAGCGTGGATTCAATAGTTGCTTCTAATTTCTACTTTTTTTTTTTACTTTTACATTAATAAATGTCCAACAACATTCTTTATATACTATGCTCAATTTTTTTGTCCTCTCCATCTTGTAAACCTCTTTGCTTTTAGACTCTTTTTTCACTTTTTCTGTTTACTTTAGCTAGTAATTTATTGATCTGACCCAAATATTTGTCTACTTAAATACATTTCCTGGTTTCTAATTTCTCAGGACTTTCCAACCAACATTTCATGATAAATGCCTTACTAAATACCAAATGTTTATCTTTTATTCACCTACTGTGAACACTTAGAACACTTAACTTCCAGGTGGCTGCCACCTGGACATTGCATAGTGTTTGAAAATTTCAAATTTATCTGCTATAGCAAGCAGAAAGCATTTTCAAAGGCTTCTACTAGTCTCCTTATGTTGAAGTCTCTGAAAATACTAATTAAAATTCAATAGCTACTTAAATACATTTTGAATAGTCAGCACTAGTTTATTGATTCAATTTTAACAGTATATATATAATTTAGTATATATTATAAAAACTTAAAAATACTTAATGTGCAACAGAATTAACAACACAATTAATACTGCATCAGTTGGAAGTTTTTATCATGGAAGTTATAGACCAAGACATCATAATTTTTGCAAGATTAGGAATTTTTATTTCAGATCATTTGTAGGAGTTTCATGAAAATATACATTAATGCACATCTCTGCCAATGTAATGAAGATATTTGACACTGCACATTTTTTCTGAAGGTCTTTTTTTATTTATTATAGTAGATAACCATGTAGGATTTTGCTTTTATTGAGCTATAAAAGAAGAACACAAAAATATATTCTGTCATGGCTGAATTGTGTGCATATATGCTGTGTCCTTCATGTGTTGTTTGAAGCGCCACACCTTTAAAAATTTATTGTATATGAAAGCAGGACTTTGAACAGTGGTGACTTGCCTCTTAGAATGGACTGGAATCCAGCCTGATTGGTATCCTTATAAGAAGGGGGGAATTTAGATGCTGGGAATGTGCATACATAGAAGACACAGTATTTGAAGGCACAGTGAGAATTGGGCCATCTAGAAACCAGGGCGGGGGCGCATTCCAGAAGAAACCACAGCATCTGACATCACAACCTTGAGCTATAGAACTATAGAACTGTGAGAAAACAGATTCCTGTTATTTAGGTTACCCCATTTGTGGTATATGATGGCAGCAGCCCTATGCAAACTATTATCCTAACTGAAAACATTTGTTTGCTTAGAGTATTTTAGGTTGTAAAATTAAGTAACCTACATTAGATGATTTTTTAAAAAAATTAATGTGATCAATTGAAGAAATATTCATAGACCTGCTGTGTTGGATGTACACTAGTAATCTGTTTAGAAATATCAGAGGTTCTCTTTATAAACCATGAATTTTCACATGATTTTAAGTAATTACAAGTATGCCTCAATTAAATTTTTTAAATAGACATGACGTGTAAATTAGCACATGCATAAAAAATATTGAGGCATTCTAAATAACTATGTCCATGAGTGCTCACACTTAATTTGGGGGGTAGATCTATAGCATATACTATGCATATATATATATATATATATATATATATATTTAGATTTCCTTTCAATTGCACTGGTCTTCCTGTTGTGCTTACTCTTTCATTATCATCTGTCAAACTAGTAGCAAATTCAGGAAGTAACCCTAGCTCAGGATCTCAAAAAGCAATCTTTTGCTCACTACCCCTGTAGATACTTCTTTACCCTTATCTTCCTTTTGCTACTATGATTGTTATAGTTTTGTTGTGAATAAATAGATGATGGGGAGAATCACATTCAGAATTATCTTTTCACAGTTTTCCAGAGTATCTATGAATATATAGCTTTCCTTTATTATTTTTTTTTTTCTTTTCCCCATGGTCCCATAGAAGGTGCTAAAAAACAAATCATCATCTGACATTGGGCAGTACTTGTCCGACAAGTGAGTGTTTGCAGCAATGTCTGGAAAGCTAGTCTATGTAGTGATCACAGTGAGCTAATTCCATAGTGTGTAGACATCTGATAACATATTTAAGATGTACAAAATGTTTTTCAAATTACTGTAAGCCTTATAACAGATAAGTTTACTTAAAATATATTTCACATTTAGATTTACATATACTTACTAATACTGATAGGTTTAAATTTTTGCATTTGAGAAACTCAATTTTTATGTGAAATATATCTGTGCCATTCTCAATATAAAAATATGATCAATGATAAGTACAGTACACCATGAGCTTGGTATAGTGTACAGCCCCAAGGTTCACGTTATCTGATTAACTGCATTTTATTTAAATCCTGCCACTCCCTCCCCACACACCACAGGAATTATCTATATAAAGTTGGCATCAAGGTTAAATTTCATAGGTATATGTCTGCTTGCTACAGTTTTTTACAGTATAAATATAAGCTATTTGGCAATCTTCAAAAAGTATATAGAAAGAACATTATCAAAAAATCTAGATGGATTAAGGATTCTGTAGACTGACATTGAAGAACACTGGGCATGGAGGAACTACTTGCAGCTAAAGATTGCTTTTTTGAGATACTGAGCTAGTGATACTTCGTGAATCTGCGACTACTTGGACTGACAGATGATGATGAAGGAGTAAACCACATCAGGAAGATCTCTATATCTTTTTTGGAGGTTACCAGACTGAAAGTGGCATCAATACAGCATTAATCTTTTCAAGAAACTAACAGTCTACATGTTTGCAGATTTTTAGCCAGCCACAAATAGCTACTTTGTAATAGCTACTTGACCAGTTCTATCAGTGTCACCTAGGAGCCGTAGCTTACATCAAATATAGGACGGGATCAACAGTGAAGACCAAGGTCCTAGAGCTCTCTTGGTCTGCTGGCTTAGAAGCTGTGTTCACTGCACTTTTGTTTTGTAATACAAAGTAAGACATTTCAAGCAAGGTAGAGGAAAAACCAGAATGAGAATATTCCATGGAATGCCTTAACATAACAAATCTGACTACTATAAAAAAAAATAACATTGATTGGGGAAAACACATTATGGCTAGTTGCTGAATGTCATTCTCACCCGTGTTACTGACATGATGACGAGGCTTGGAGATGATCACATGTTGCAGGTGAAATTACCAACTGCTCGCGAGAAACCACTATGTTTGTGAACTTGTCAAAATCTTGAATTGGTAGTTGTATTCCTTTTCTAGGCTGCAGTGGCCAAATAACACACACTTTAAACTGTAGACATCTATTCTCTAGCAGTTTAGGAATCCAGAAATGTTAAATCAAATTGTTAGTAGGATTGGCTCCTTCTGAGGGCTCTGTGGAAAACCAGTCAATATCTTTTAACTTCTCATGTTGACCAGCAACCTTAAGTGAATTTTAGCTTGTTCACTGGTGTTCTTCACCTTCCTTTTTCATTGTGCTGCTGTCTCTATTTCTCTCTTCATCCTCTCTTTTCTTATTAGGGACACCACTCATATGATTTAGACTCTATCTTAAATCCCAGTAGGGTGATTTCACCTCAAGAATCTTAGCTTATTCCATCTGCAGTTCTATATGGGCATGGAACCACAGTTGTTCTTGTCACGTTCCCATTGTTGCATGGAAATAGCACCATCTGCGTGCTATGCAATATTGAAGGGAAGTTAGAGAATGTTATACAAAAAGCATTTATCATTATGAGATGTTTGAGTATTAAAGTTACTTTGGATGACCTAAATTACTCTTTAAAGAAAAAAGAATATGTTTACTAGTGGGGGTCGGGGGGAGAGAGAGAATCAGAGCATTACTCAGGCATTTAACTTGAGACCTCATGCTTGCAAGTCAAAGGGAAGAGGAAAAAGGCCCCAAAATATGAAAATGAAACTGAAGCAGAAGACAAGTGGGTGGACATTAAAGATGATGAAGTTAGAATGTTACCAGGTTCTATAGGTCAGGATGGGCCATCCTGAGGATTTTTTACCTTACTCTTCAGATGCCAAGCCTTGGAAAGAGTTTTTGAGTGGCATCTGTGTGACTTGCATTTCAAAGCATGATTTTACTGTTTACCTTTGCCGATATGAAGCAAACAGCAACTTATTTTGAATCTGCCTTTTTATCACCGTTTCAGTTTTGAACTTTTTTTTTATTATTGTTGGAGGATTTATGATGCTATTCTAGAGTTTTTATTTTGTTATAGACCTATTTTTAATGTTAAGAGTTTAAAAAATATTTTTATTAGGGATTTAATAATGATTTACAAGGTAATATGGCCACAGGATAATTCTTCATCTCACCCACCACCTAAAGCTCTATCCTCACACCATTCCACGATGATAATGATAACGACCTTAGTTCTCGTAAAGTCTCAGAGACAGTTTGGCCACCCTTTTCTTCCAAGTTCATGTTTTTCAGTTCTCTATATTTTACATATGAGTGAAACTATTTAATAATTGTCATTAATATTTCTCGGGTTTTTTTTTTGTTTTTTAGTTTTCATCATGTGCCAGGACCCCAAAGTACCACCTTCTTCCCCTGTCCCCTACTGCCTTCTTCTCCTGAGGTGTTTTATTTTTGTTGTTGTTGTTTGTTTGTTTGTTTGTTTTGGTTTTTTTGGTGCAATCCACCAAGCCCAATCTTACTTTGTATTTTTCCTTATTGCCCTGATTTCTTAAGCTTCAACTATACGTGTATTCATCCTTTTTTTTTTCTTACCTCACTCAACATGATTCCTTCAAACTTTATCCAACTTAATGTGAAGGAGTTGGCTTCATTTTTAATAGTTGAGTAGTATTCGGCTGTGTATACAGTGTATAGTATGTATACATACAACTTTCTTAGTAGTGTATCTGTCCTTGGACATATGGGTTGCTTCCAAGTTTGGCCTATTATAAATGGCACTGCTGTGAACAAATATAAATATACTTCTTCAGATGGGTGTTTTGCTTTCTTGAGATCTATAGTCAGGATAGGAATTGCCAGATGACGGTCCCTTTCTAGCATTTTGAGATTTCTCCAGATTGTTCTTCAAAGGGGTTATACCAATTTACATCCACAGCAACAGTGAAGGAGGGCTGCTTTTCCCCCTACATCTAGCCAACTTTTGCTGTTACTATCCTTTCTAATGTATGATATTCTCACAGAAGTGAAATGGTATCTCTTTGTTGCCTTTATTTGCATTTCTTTGATTGACCGTCTCAATGAGCATTTCTTCATGTGTCTGCTGATCCTCTGGATCTCTTCTTTGTTGAAATTCTGTCCATATATTCTCCTAATTTTTTTTTTATTTTTTAATGGAGTCATTTTGTTGTTGTTTCTGAATTTGGTGAGGTATTTATATATCTTTCTTGGTGTTTTGTATGTTGTAAGTCATGTAAAGGTTCTTCTCCCATATCATAAAGAGTTTCTGTTTTGGTAGTTGTTCTTAGTGCTATGCAAAAGCTTTTCAGTTTGATGTAGACCAATTGGTTTATTTAATTTTTTGTTTGCTTGTTTTCCTTGCATTTGGATTTTAGTCATTGAAGGTGTTTTGAAAGCTTACATCAAAAAGAATTTTGCCAAAGTCTTCCTCTAAATATTTGATAGTTTCTGGTCTAACGTCCTTACCTTTGATACATTTGGAATTCCCTTTTATGCATGGAAAAATGTAATGGTCCAGTTTCATTAGTCTGCATGTTTCAATCCAATTTTCCCAAAACCATTTGTTATTGTCTCTTTTCTCTCTTTAGTATTTTATGCCCACTTATCAAAATTATTTGCCCATAAGTGTAGGGTGTTGAAAACTTTTTACTGCCATTAAGGCTTATTTTTGTTTATCTTGTTCACCCTATAGTGTTTAAAATAAATACACTTATTTATTAATTTGAGTAAAGGAGACCAGGATACTGCTCAGTTTTGTTATATGTGGTACCTGCTATCAAAACTGGGGCCTTCATGCATGTGAGATCTATGGTCTACCACTGAGCTATGTAGGCAGTTCTTAATTAATTTTTTAAAGCTTGCATGGCCTTATTCAAACAGTTTACTAAAAATTATTCAGGAAACCTTTTTCTTGTTAATGTTGGAATCCTGAAATGGTGTCTCTAAGAATAGGGAGGTTTATTTAACTTGGATGTTTAAATTGTTTTCTGGTAGTAAATTGTTGTGTAAACATACTTTAAAAGAAAACAGTTTCTGGTTGGGAAGATAGCATAGTAGTTTGCAGATGAATTTTCTGTCTGAGGCTGAGAGCTAAGTGTAATTCCCAACACCACCATAATCCAAGGGGAGTCGAGTGGTAGCACAGCAGGTTAAGTGCACGTGGCGCAAAGCTCAAGGACTGATGTAAGGATTCAGGTTCAAGCCCCTATCTCCCCACCTGTAGGGGAGTCTCTTCACAAGCGGTGAGGCAGGTCTGCAGGTGTCTGTCTTTCTCTCGCCCTCTCTGTCCTAACCAACAATGAAGACAGACAACAATAATAACTACAACAATAAAACTATAAGGGCAACAAAAAGGAATAAATAAATATTTAAAAAAAAAGAATATCCTTCCCATAATCCAGAGTTGATCAATGTGATTGTTGGAAGGAAAAGTGTATCATGGAGTATGCATGATATGTAGGTATGAATGTGACATTTTTTAGTAAGCTTGTTATGAAACAATGACCAACAAATCTAGGAGATAGTCAAGTAGTTATTTGATTCTAAATAATTTTGCATATACATAATTTCCACTTTCCTTTTTTATTTGAAGTATGTATATAATTAGTGAGGCTATCCTCTACGGAAAACGTGTACTCATAATTTCTTTCAACAAATATAAGATATTTTAACTTTTATGTAAAGCTTCTTTCACATTTGTATGCATAACTGTAATAAAAAGGCACTTGAAACCAAGTGCTTTTTTATTATAATTTTTCATTTCAATACTTAAGATTTTAATCTTATGCTTTGTTATTTTTTTGTTTTTTAATTTTTTAAAAATATTTATTTTATTTATTTATTCCCTTTTGTTGCCCTTGTTGAGATAAATGGAGAGAGGAAGGGAAGACAGAGAGGAGGAGAGAAAGATAGACACCTGCAGACCTGCTTCACCGCCTGTGAAGCGACTCCCCTGCAGGTGGGGAGCCGGGGTTCGAACCGGGATCCTTATGCCAGTCCTTGTGCTTTGCACCACCTGCGCTTAACCCGCTGCACTACAGCCGGACTCCCCTGTTATTTTGTTTTTAAGGCTTATATCTCAAGAGGTTAAAGTTTAGATGGAAGTACATTCTATCAATACTTTGAGTTTCTGCACTGTTTTACATAGTGGAAAATACAAAAAAAAAAGAAGAAAATACAGTGTCTTTTGACAAATTTCTTCTCAGTGGAGAAGGTACATTAAACAGTAAAAGTAATTGAGCACAGTGATTTCAAAGTTAGATTTAATTACTAATTGTAACATATAAAGGGAGCACCCCATGGGGGAGAGCTGTTAGTTTTGTTTGTTTGTTTGTTTGTTTGTTTGAAATGGAGCAGGGACCTCATACAGCTCAATTTCTATGCTCCCAGACTTATTTGTCATTCATCCAGAGAGACAGAGAGGGTAAAGCACCACAGCACCCTTCCTTTCTCCCTTCCCTCCCTCCCTCCCTCCCTCCCTACCTTCCTTCCTTTCTTCCTTCCTTCCTTCCTTCTTTCCTTTCTCTCTTTCTGGCTCAGCAGCCATCTTTTTTCCATTGTTGTTGTTGGATAGCACAAAGAGAAATTGAGAGAGGAGGGTTAGGAAAAGACACCTGCAGACCTGCTTTCACTGCTTGTAAGGCGACCCCCCCCCCACCACCACCACCATCAGCTGAGGGCTCAAACTGGGATTCTTCCCTGTGTCCTTGTGCTTTCTACTATATGTGTTTATCCCAGTGTGTTGCCCCCCCCACCACCACAACCACAAGTTTCTTTCTCTCAAGCCTGGATCACATACATGACAAGCCATATTCTCTACCCAGGAGTTATCTCTGACAGTTGCTGGTATCTTTTGAGTTCTGTGCTAAGTGTATTAATAGGAGTGGCTAAGGTAGTGAGCAGGGTAGAACAGAGACATGCTACTTACAGTATGCTTTATAAAATTGATAGAGGGGTCAGAGTTATGGTATAATGGTGGCATTTTGTTTTGTAAATTGTGTATAGTAGAAAAGCCAGGTTGTCATTGGAGCCCGGATGTTGAAGTAGTTAACTGACAAGTTTTAGTCAGCAAAATGTCCAATAAAGTTCTAGATGTCTTGGTTATATCTGAGTTATAAGAAAAAAGAATGGTCAAAACTAGCAGGTTTCTGGCAAAGGAACCTGAATTTGTGGTTTTGCTGCCCACTGAGCAGTAGTGATTCAGATAAGCATTTGATTGGGAAGCAGACACACGATGTCTGAGGTGACCCAGAGACATCTTATCTTATTGAATTTTAACTGAGTAACATGCAAACGTTGAAATTGCTTGAAGTGATTTTGTCAAGTTTGTTTAATGATGACTGTTTTCTTTTACTTCTAAAAAATGAAAAGGAATAAAAAAAGATTAATTTCTTGGTTAAGATAAGTGATCAAGCTGAAAGATAAAATTCGTACACAGGTCACCTAATTAGACACCAAATTAGCACTTCTTGGAGGGCGCACTATTTAAAAAACTCTTATTTTATTTTATATTTTGCCACCATTTATCTGGAATTTGGTCACTACAAACTCACCTCTCCTGGCAGCCATTTTTTTTTTTCTACTTTATGTGATAGGACAGAGCGGGAGAGAGAGACAGAGAGAGATAGACACCTGCAGACCTGCTTCACTTCTCTTGACTCTTCCTCCCTGCAGGTGCGGCTCAGGGGTTCAAACCTGGATCATTGCACATGGTAAAATATGCACTTAACCAGGTGTGCTACAACCCTGTCTCCCAGTTTACAACTCTTTAACTGGCTTTTTAAATGAACAAAAAATAGTCACTGATCTCAAAGGACTTGAAAAGTGTGTTTGAACATGTATAAAGGACATCACTATAGGAATATGATTGCTTAAAAAAAAAAACTACCAAGTGAAATTTTAAATGTACTTTAATTTAACTCATTGAGATGGCCCAAAACATTAAATTCATGTCCATCCCATCATCAATAAAACAGAGATGACAGTACTTATGTCATGGTATTCTTGTGAGATCAAATAAATGAATAAATGGAAAATGACAGTACTTAGCATATCTACACACAGTGTTTTAGCTACAGGCATTACTGTTGTCATTGCTGTCATCATCATCATCATCACTATTACTGTTACCATTACATGATCATCACTCTGACTGTGCTTTTTTTTATTGGTCACAGTACTCAAATTTTTTCTGGATGTAGTATATTTACTTTAGAAATTGTGTTTATGAACCTTTGTTTAGTGGGGATTTTCAAAGTTTAAGGGAGTGTAAAAGTAACTGAACCACCTGTAAGATTGCTAAAGAGATGATAGAATACTAATGAGGCTATAGAGGAGAGATCAAATAGACTAGGTGAGCAAAAGAAGCCAAAGAAAAAAACTGGAAAAGAGAAGAATAAATGAAACACCATATACCTAATCAAACAGATGTCCTGGTTGTGAATAATTGACAAACATACCTAAAAATGAAAGAGCATAGCAGAAGGAATATGTGTTACCAGTATGAACAGTGTATAGCTCAATACTGAGTATGTGTGTTAAAGAGACTGAATTCAACACTATCTTAATGAAAACATTTTATGTACTGTTATCTGAGCTATTGTCTCAATTTTAAGGATCACAGAAAGGGAACATAAGTAGTAAAAAAGAGAATAGAGAAATGTACACCAATGTAACTTTAGAGTAGCTTCTCTACCATGAGATCAAAAGGTTAACTTTGTCATTGTTTGGGAACAAACAGCTATTACATGTGGCACTCGGAAGAGTTCAATCAGTAGACTCATTAAGCTCTGTATCTGAGAATTAGGCTGCTAATTGTGTTTATAGCAAAATATTTTAAGGTTTTATTAAAAGGTATTCAATGATGTTAGAATCATCAATGTTTTGGGGGATAGCTACTTTAAAAAGCATACTCAAAACCATATGATCTTATGTAGCGCTATTTTTCATGCTTCCTTTCTATTACATTCTGTTGAACCAAGGTTATAAGATTCATTCATATGGTTAGGTTTTTAAGTTCACAAAAGATGAAGAGTGGTCCATCCATGCCAGAAAAAGCCTGATTTAACTACTTCTTCAAGATTTGAAACCTGAAAATTGTAACTCTACCATTTTTTCCTTTTTGTGCATTGCATATTAGTCAAAGAAGGAAGAAAAATAAAACATATATTGCACGCTTACATGATGCCATGACTGAGTCTCCAAACTAATTTTTCAGTCTTTTATTTTAGAGAGAGAGAAAGAGAGACAGAGACAGACAGGGAGGATGTCTCTACAGTATTACTCCACCTTTCATAGAGTCCTAGCTAGCACTATCCATGGTACTTCCCAGGTAATACCAAGGTTTGAACTCAGGACCTCCATGTTTGGAAAGATGTGCATTCTCCTGGGCCCCACAGAATAAAAATGTTCTTGACTAGATAATAGAGATTTTGTTGAGCGTACCAATTAAGAAAGCTAAACATTTTTATTCTGCATATTACAATGCCTTTGATACTCTTCATTTCTATTGTTAATCACTTTGGACAGTTCCTTCTCAAGAGCACAATTTTATAAAACTGTTAAGGCTATATTGAAATAGGTTCAATATTGAACATAACATTTCTTTGTCTTTTGAATATACTGATCTTGCAATATTGTAGAGTGTCAGACCTCCAAATTTAAACAAAACTTACTCTTGAATGTGGTTTGTTCAAGTATGTATTTCCTAATTTTTCTTATGTGCTAAAGATTTTCATTAAAGTTCTTTTTATCCTGTACTTAAAAATCAGTTTTTTTTTTTATCACAGCATTTACCTATCTTTTGTTATACTGCAATTTCTCATGTTATTATTTCATGGATTTTCAAAAATGTTTTGTTTCTAGAGTGTTTTACCTTTTTATATTATAATTTTGTCCTTTTGAGGCATTTAATATACTCTCTTTTAGTCTCAGTAGAAACGCTGGAAAAGAATTTGAAGCAGATGGGAAGGCAACTTCAACAGCTTGAGAAAGATTTGGAAACCTTTCCCCCTCCTGAGGACTTGCATGATAAGTTTGTGATAAAGATGTCCATATCCTTTTGATGTCTACATAACCTAATTAAGAATTATATTAAGATTGGTAATTTAGTGTCTTAAATATTTTTTTCTAATTAAAGGTCTATCTATAATGTCAAATGATAAAAATTTCATCTTTGCCTGTGGGGAAATTTTATCAATTTTTGTCTATCATGAGTAATACAAAAATATCTGCTATTTTACTTTGTTTTTTTCACCTTGGACAGTATAAAATGTTCTTTATCTTTTTCCCTTTCATATGCCCTATGTCTTCTGGTGCTAATGTTATATTGAAAGGATATAAAAGTTGAACTTGAGGACATTTGAATCTGGCATCACTATGTGATTTATTTTTGAGGTGTTTCAGGAAGCAGACTAATCCACTCAGTTTTAATAGGTAGTATAATCAGTTGCAAGTCAGTGACTCTTTTCTACTCTACATTATGTGACTAATCTAACAAATTGATAATAATGTAGATCAACAGAAGAACAAATACACTTTTGCAGGGGAGGCCAAAGATTTGATACTTCAACTGTAACCCTGGCAAGTGAGGATTTTGGCCATTTTGAGATATGGAATGGGATTGTGTCATGTGGCTTCAAGAAGGAGGAGGGAAAAGAGAGAAGTTGATTTTTCATAAGCAGGTGTCTTCTCTGTCATGTCTTTTAGACAAAATAAGTCATCTCAAGTGTAATAGTTCTCTTTTCTGTGGTAGGACCCCATTTTAGCTCTTTAGACAGTTGAGAAGTAAAAGTTTTCCTTTGTCTGCTGGCTCTTGGCTGCCTTAGCTCAGAATAATCAACGTGACAAAGTGGCACATTTTGAAGTGGCATATTCTGCTCTCCCTCAGTAAAAACAGAAAATTAACTCATGTTCCAGAAACTTTAGTGTTTCCTTTAGACATACTACTTGGTTCCAAAACCAACATTTGGTTTGTGCCTTACATTATTAGTGTAGGTATCTCCAAACCTAAATTGACAATTGAATGTGTGCAGGTAAGGAGGCATATATATTGAGCATGAAGCATGTATCCTATTTTTATGTCTTTATTGAATTCAATTACCTAGGTTTCCCTAAGTTTGTAGTTTAATCTCTAATGAATAATTGAAATAATAAACTTTTTATTTCCTGAAATTAATGTTGAGTTGCTTTATAAGCCATTCTGAAATTAGAGACTGATAGCTTTTCTGTTATAATAAAGTATTGTTGTGTATTATTAAAATCCTATATGGACTTCAGCATTGAGTTCTAAAGGATAGCCCTCTTTTTAAATAAGTTGTTATAGACATTTTGTATACGTTATTTTAAGAATGATTGCTTCAAATAAAATAGCTGTTTCCCCTTTATCTCCTTTCCTCTGAGATTTAGCAAATCACAAAATTATTTGTCTTGTATATTTTACTGTATACGCTTTCAGCTTAATTGTGAATTAGTTCAATTTTAGCTTTCTTCACTGTCTCTTTAGGGAAATATCATAAAAATGTACTCCAGCAACAATCAATTCAGACTAATGTGTTTGTTCCCTTTCATACATTCCCTACCAATCCAGTTTCTCCCTTTATTAGGCAGGGTATCTCTAGCACTACATCGGAATAGGCTGTTTTCTTAAAACTATGAAATCTGTATTTCTGTATCAAAAAAAACCAAGTTACAGTGCCTTCTCATTTGGCAAAGTGTGTATTTTGAAACATTTTTTTATTGCAGTTATATCAATTTTATTATTCTTAGCTCTTCCCCTTTAGTCATTTTATCATGTCAAGATATTAATATCTTTATATTGTAATCAGCATGTATTATTTATTGACATTAATGTTCATCATAGAATGTACATTACAGGAGAAATGTTTGTGTCCTTTTCTTTTTTTAAATAATCCACCTTGCATATAATAACTATGGAGCTTGGATTTCTGGAACATATTATCTTAAGATAAATTACTGAACTTAGTGTAAAGGTTACAGAACCCTGCTCCGCAGACAATTTCAGGACCTATGCATACTTGTATTCATATGACACAAGAAGCTGAATGATGTCGGCCTCTTGATAGGTATGCAACTCATAAAAAGCAACCAGCAGGAAATCAGAAACAGGAAGGATGATGCTTTGTTGGAAACAGTTTTTCATTTTGAGTACAATTATACTCCATGGACAAGAAAGCTACTACATCCTGTCGCTAAATATCACAACCTAGAAGCCTCTAATGAACTGATTAGCATTCATGTATCTCTTGGAAGTCAGATATATGAACAGTTGGTGCACTTTGCTATTGACAAAGCTTATAATCATAAATATTCTTCGCTGAGATTAAATTGCACTCGTTTGCTTTTCATCTTAGACATACTAGTTTCAAAGTAATTAAATTCATTCATTGCAAAGCTTTGTTTACTTTAATTAGGACTGACAACAAGTCAGATTTTGAATATTAGATGCTTTTATACAGATCTTATTAAAGTGGCAAATTATGAGCGTCTTAGATCTTATCAAATGGGGTAATTTTGAAGCAACAATGCATAGTGAATAAAAATGTATTTCAAGCCTAGGTTATTAACACTTAAACTGTGTTATGTTTTAAGTCTGTGATTTGGTAGTTGTAGCATAGGTCAGATGTTTGGTCTATCAACCAATCATGAAAGAATGTATCTTAAAGTTAAGGATTTTTGTAAGTGTATGCATATGCATATCTGTAGTATTTATATATAGTGAATATATAGATGCATGTAAGTAGATAATTAAACAACTATAATCTAGCAATCTATTTAGTTTATTAATCATTTTACATTATGCAATGGTTATAATACGAAATTTCACTGTTAGCATTCATAGTCTATTACCTTTTCATTCTTCCAGTGAAGACTCTTTTCATATGTGTCTTATGTGTCTGGTGCTTTTGTTTAGTTGCACAGTTATTTCATATATTATATCAGCATGGTCTTTACTATTGTTTTTTTTTATTTTTATTTTTTAAATATTTATTTTATTTATTTATTCCCTTTTGCTGCCCTGGTCTTTACTATTGTTTTATGCAAACTTTTATATAGAGAGTGTGTATTTATGTGTGTATAAACCAAGTTTTTATAAGTGATAGAAATATGACAGCAGGATTTATGTTCAGTCTTGTAACCTTTAAATCCTGGTTAACTTCTCTTTTTAAGGAAGTTAGCAAATCCTAATTGTGGCTCCTTATATACTCATCCTCTCCCTGAAATCTGTTAGAAAAAAATCATTTTTAAATGTTTTTGCTTTTATCATAAAATATGTGACACGATACTTAATTTCTCTCTGTGTCTAGACCTTCAGTTTCCTTGTTGCTGTCCCACTACATTGCAATATTTTAGGTACTCTGGAATTTCTACCTAGAAGTTAAGACCCTTCCAGTAAGTTCCCTCAGTGAAACACTTAGGTAGTATTTATACCTGCATTCCATGCTATATGAGGCACTGTGTTTTTCAGATAAAGAAATTCAATACATTTTAATTTAGTTGAACTGTTTCTAAAAAGTAAAATGGAAAAGTGGAATGGGTGGAATATAAATTTGTATGAAATGTGCAAACTTGGGTGACAGATTTTTCTAGTGTTGAAATAGTCATTTATTTTGCTCCTCTCTTCCTTCCTCCTGTCTTTTCTCCTTGTCTTCCTTCTATTCATCCTTCCTCCTTCCCTCTCCTTTTACTGTTTTCCCTTTACTCTTATACCTCTTCAAAATTGTGTTGTATACTAACTCTCCACCCTAGCCACTGAGACTTTGTTTTCTCACTTTTTAAAATATATTATTATTATTATTATTATATTTATGTATTCGTTTTTTTGTTGGGCAAAGACAGAGAGAAACTGAAATGGAAGGGGAAAACAGAAAGGGAGGGGAAAAAAAATGAAATACCTGCAGCACTGTTTTTCCCAGTTACTAAGCTTTTCCCCTGCAGGTTGGCGGTTGGGGGGCTTGAACCAGGGTCCTTGCTATATACAAATTAGCACTGACTGCTCTGTTACACGTAGGTACTAGGTTTCAACTCTTTCAGTGTCTTAGCCTAGATTACTCTCTCTCTCTTTTTAATTTTCTGTATTTATTCATTGGATGAAGTCAGAAATCAAGAGGGAAGAGGGTGATAGAGAGGGAAAGAGACAGAGAGACACCTATAACCCTGCTTCACCCCTTGCAAAGTTTTTCCCCTGCAGTTTCATTCCCTGGTCTTTGCACTCTGTAATGTGTGTGCTTAACCAGGTGCGCCACCACTTGGCTCCTTAACATAGACTTCTCTGCCTGCCCAGCATAAATTAGTCTCTGTCACTTTACATTCTGCCGGGCTGGCTTCATGGGCAGGAGACAGACAACCAGGGACTCATGGCTGAGTGGTACACAGTTTAGTCTTTATTCATGTGGAACGCAGGGCAATCTAAGATAAGCTATCTCTAATCACAGTCCTGTCCTTATATATACTTGCCAAGTAGGGTGGAAACAGGATGTGAAGTAGAGAGGGTGGAGCAAAAAGAGACTGGTGCAAATTAGGGTGTGCTACGAGAGGGGGCGGAGCAAAAAGACATCATGAACCAGAGGGGATTAAACCAATGCCCTGCAGGCAGGGTGGTGCTTAGTTAACAGTGGTTATGTAAATAGAATACAGTGTTAAGTAGGGGGGGATTAAACCAGTGAAACAGAAGGGGTCTTAGAAGTATACCAACACATTCCAGACTTTTTACTTCCTTCAACATATGTATACCTAGCTATCTATCTGCCTATATCACTGTATGTGTCTTATCATTTACTTGTTTAATATCTGTCATTCCACACTAGAATGTAATATAGTGGAAACTTTGCTTACCTTCTTCACTACTATTTTCCTTATTGTCTCCATGAGGGGAATACAGTGGGACTTGACACACATTCACCGCCTGCCTTACTGGTTTCCTGAATGACTGGATCCTGAGTACTTACGGAATATCTGATTAATGTTACCATTTATTCCATCCTAATAGACATTTTACATTTCTGAGTTAATATGCCTATTTCTATCATTTCAATTCAATCATAAATTTGCCATGCTAGAGGGTAATTCTTGTTACTCCAAAAGTCAATTCATTTACATTAAGATCTTTTTTTTTTTGTAGAAAGCAATGTTACAATTAAGTTATACAGTTCTGGACTTGTTAAGGCAAGACAATGTAATTTCTTCGATTTAGACTTCTCTCCAATCATATCTTTAATAGGGCTACACTGTTTTAAGTATGCACAGACATATTTCAGTACTTCCCATTACCTTTTGTGTTTTCTAGCTTTAATTTAAAACAAAAAAGTATTAGATAACACAACTTTATTTTTACCTGTTGCTCTACTTTACCTATTTGTTTGTGTGTGTGTTCCTGCATTTGTATCTCATTTTATACATAGAAAACCTATCAATTTAATCCAACATTAAGGAAATGTTACTCTTTCTACCAAAGTTTAGGAATGATGGCAGCAGGATGAAATAAGCAATTGATACCGACACCTAATAAATCTAAAAATATGGGATTCACTATCTAGAGAATGGGTAATGAGCCTCAAGAAATGTGGTAAGAAAAAAAGCCTTGCTAGGATTACTTCTAGAATCTGCTGAATTTAAAAGCATAAAAACACAATTTTTAGCCCTGGCATCTCATGTACCAAGGGCCTAGTTATGTCTCTCTCTGTTTACTTTTTCTTTCATTGATAAAGAAATAGATCTTTGTCAAACACATTGAAATTGGAATAGTAGAGAAACTTCACAACTTAATTACAGATGTATATAATTGGTTACTAATACATATAATTCTTACGTTTTTATTATCTTTATTTACTTATTGTATAGAGACTTCCAGAAGTTGAGAGGGAAGGGAGTTATCGAGGGAGAGTGACAGAAAGACTCCTGCAGCACTGCTACACCACTTGTGAAGCTTTCCTCCTGAAGGTGGGAACTGGGGGCTTGAACCTGGGTTTTTGCGCATTATAATGTGCACTCAACCACGAGTGCCAATCACAGCCCCGGTTACTAATACATTTTATATCAGAGAAACAATGGATCATTCATAACTTGAGAATTAAAGGAATAGTTAGTTAGGGGCCAGGCAGTGGCGCACCTGGTTGAGCACACACATACAGTGTGCAAGGACCCAGGTGTTCAAATTCCCGGTCCCCACCTGCAGGGGAGGAGCTTCACCAGTGATGAAACAGGGCTGCAGGTGTCTCTCTGTCTCTCTCTCTCTCTCTCTCTCTCTCTCCCTCCCCCTCTCCTCTCAGTTTCTCTCTGTCACTATCCAGTAAATAAGTAAAATTTTTAAAAAAGAAAAAAATTGAAAAAATAAACATTTTTTTAAAAAAGAATAGTTAATAAAAGAGGAATAGAGTCTTAAGTAATAAGTTTAAACAAACAAAAGCAAACCAGTTAGAAATACCTAAATAATCCATGTGGCTACAGTTTCTATATAGAACATAAATAATTATTCATTGGTGGTTATAGATTAACTAAACCAATATTGATCTCTGAACTTACTAAATAAATGCAGGGATGATTATTTCTCATTACAAATGAATCACAATATATTTCATTAATGATAGTTTTATAATGAGTTTCAAATATGATTTGTGCCTACAGTGATTTTATGCAAATGTGAAAGTTTCATGAATATGGATATTTCACATGATAGCATTGAAGTATGTCACATGTGCATATATATAATGTAATAATTTTCATGAATTTTGATCATGTGCATATATATAATGTAATAATTTTCATGAATTTTGATCTGACAACAAAATTTTTGTTCGCCTAAAAATTGAAAAGTTGATAGTGCAGAGCTATCAGCTGGTGATACAATAATCTAAACTCTAGCAGTTGTAAGGTATTTAGTTATACTAATGAATGTGAACTGAGTCATAGGCAGATATATAGATTTTCTTTGTATAACTGAAAAGAATTAAACTATATTCCAGAGTTCCTACATTCTAGTCTATTCTTTTTTCTAAAACACCATATGCATGTTTCTTAAACAGAGTATGGTATAAGAAAATTAAAGGAAAATAAAACTCCCCACATTTGGAAAAGGTAATATATAACCTATGGAATGATATGAGTAAGTGGAAGTTTTGATTCACTGAGATCACGGAGTTTTCCTGTTGAGGATAACCCAGTGAGGGACCACTCGGATGAGCTTTTCTGAAATTGTGTTTATTTCCCTGATTTACTCTAAGGACATTTATTCTTGTGTTTTTTGTTGTTGTTGTTGTTTATTTGTTTTTATGTTTCAACTACTTGATTTCCTGAAAATGTCACTGATTTATATTTTGATTTGTGTTGTTTTGTATTGACATGCCAAGTCAAATGCGCATTATCCTGTGTATGGGCCTTTGTTCAAATTCCTACTGTGCATCTATAGAGAGCAAACTTCACAAACATTGAAGTAGAACTGCAGTCCTCTCTTCCTCTCCTGCTTCTTTCTTCCCTCTCTCCTCTCAATTTCTCTTTGTCCTATCAAATAAAAAAAAATAGTAGTGTTAAAAAAAATAAGGAAAAAATGGCCACCTTGAGCTAGAGGTTCCTTGTGGAAACACTAAGCCCAGTGACTATTCCGGTGGCAATAAAAATTAATTAAGTTACTCTCATTCTGAGTCTACTGTACGTAGATTTGTGTTAACATAAATGAGACAACATTTTTGTGTCACATGTGTACAATCATAATTTTATACCATGTAATGCATAGAACTAATGCAATGATTCAGGACATTTGTTTTATATATTTTTAAATTTATATATATATATTTTTTTCCTTTTTTTTTTTGCCTTTGTTTTTTATTGTTACTGTGGTTATTATTGTTATTGATGCCATCATTGTTACATAGGACAGAGAGAAATGGAGAGACGAGGGGAAGACGGGGGGGGGGGAGAGAAAGACACCTTCATCGCCTCTGAAGCAACCCCACCCCTGCAGGTGGGGCGCAGGGGGTTCGAACTGGGATCCTTAAGCTGGTCCTTGCACTTCGTGCCACGTGCACTTTACCCATTGCGCTACTGCCTGCCTCCCAGGACGTATATTTATTTTTTTTGAAAGAAGTGAAAACTTTAATTTACTTACAGATATAAGTTCTTAGTGCAACCCCTGGAAATCCATTTTTGTATTATTTTAGAACCTGACAGCTTAAATCTCTAGGCTAACAAAATAGCTCATTTGAATAGTGTGCTGCTTTGCCATAGGTCTGTCCCAGGTTTGACCCAGGCCCTCACTACACTGAAGGACACTATGATCTATCTCTATCTCTATCCTATCTCTATCTGCTTTTCTTAAAATGAAAAAAGAAAAAGTGCTTAACTGTGGGGATACTAAGGGTTGTCAATATCTTAATGTAGTACTGACATCTGCTTTATAAAGGATATTGCGTATTAACTCATATTCCATACAACATCTCCATGAGATAGGTAATATTATTATCCCATTTTGTAAAGTGAGGAAATTGTCGCACAGAGATGAGAGCACTTAACTCACAGCACGTCACTACCTAGTGCAGGAACTACAAATTGACCTTAGGTTGCCCACTATAACTTAATGTCTATGCTCAGTGTCTGATATATTCAGTACCTGTGTTGTTTTCTGTATCATTGCAACTTCTAAAATAGAATTTGAAATCATATCGTATTATCTATAGAGTATAAAGTCAAACGAAAAGAAAATTATCCTTAAATGTGATTAGAAAAATTAAAATATGTATATTGTACTAAAGTAAAAGACTCTGGGGTGGGGAAGAAGGCTCAGGTCCTGGAATATGATGCCAGAGGTGGACCTAGTGGGGTTTGAATTGTTATGCGGAAAACTGGGGAATGTTACGCATGTACAAACTATTGTATTTTACTGTCAACTATAAACCATTAATCCCCCAATAAAGAAATTTTAAAAAAGATTAAAATATTAAGTAACTAACTTTTCTAATAACTTTGTAGGAGTCAAGTATAAATAAGAATAATTTTTTTATTGTACATTACAGATTGAGCTGTAAGAGGAGTTGCTTGTATAATAGTGACTAATAATTAAGCCACTGGCTTGACAGTGTTATTTTCCTATATCATTGCTTTGTAAGGAATAGAAAAACCTTAACTGTATCGTACAGCTTTGTTATCCGTGCAAAGGAACAATATGAGAAACTTTTCAAGTTGCATGAAAACATGGAAAAGTTATACCAGAGTATAATGGGATACTATGCAATCGATGTGAAAAAGGTGTCTGTCGAAGATTTTTTTACAGACTTGAGTAACTTCAGGACTACATTTATGGTATGTTAGTAAAAAAAAAAAAGACTTTCCATTCTAAACAAAGTATTTTATTTATATTGTCATTTGCATTTTATTTAATTTCATTACTTCATTTCACTCTTGTCTGTAATAAATCCCATGTTTTCTGATGTTGAAAGTTAGCTTTAAAATGTTCAGATTTTAAATCTATTGAAAAATATGTGGTTTGTTCTCTTTTGGCCTTCCCTTCATTAGCTGTAATCAGAAATTTTGATTGAAAAAGTGACATATGCTGAAGTTTTTCATAAAGACTCCCCTCCTAGCTGATTACAGAGCACTTTTGTAATAAGTTTTTGGCTAAGAATTTGTTGCTTTATACTTTGGATCAATTTGTATTTTTGTGGTATAATTTTACCAAATTTCTTGCAGCTATTATGAAGCTTTTTTCCCCCCCTTTTTCTTTTCTTAATGCATTGTACAATAAGCTACCTGTGATTTGCCTTTGAATAGATTTTACATTCCTAGGGTTTCCTTTAGATACTTTAATAGGGAGGTCAGGTCTTTGATGTGGAATCCTTTCATTTAAGCATTAAAAATATCTTTTGAAAAGTATTAGCTGATTAGAAGTGGAGAAAAATACACACATATTAAAAGTGAGAAAGCATTGTTGCCTCCCTAGGGAAACTGGTGATAACATTTCTACAAGGAAAAATAATGTTATTCTTAATAAATGGGTAAGTCATTTCTATATTTCCTCCAATGTTTGTGGGGTTTAAAAAGTTTAGAAGTATAAAGAAAATGTTGAATTTTAGACGTTGTTTCTTTTTCATCTCAGTAAAAATTTAATGCTGAATTGACTGGATCTTGTTATAATCATTAGTTCTGATTTGATAACCTTTGAATAAAAACTCAATAGTGTAAAGGAAATACAATCTGTAGTATACTCACAGGTTTAATTTTTCTCCACACATTCCCAGCAATTATTATTTTTTTTGCTACTAGAAATGAATTTGTTTAATTCATTTATTATTTGCTTATATGTGTGGTTTGATGTAATGATCCCTGTTACTATAATTTTTATAATGTCTTAAGTAACTAGTGACCTAGTAGATTTAGAAATGACTTTTCTTTCTCAAAGAGGTAGATTTGGATTCCACACCAGTCATGTGGTTATGAGCATTAACCTTTTGAGCCTCACTTTATTTGTAAATTGTATGTTACTCCTTTTGTCTGAGTGTTGAAATATTAAATGAGAAAGTCCATACTAATTATTATAACTGCTAACAAACACATGGTAAGTTGCTTAATCATGTAGTAATGAACTAACTCAAGAGGGCATGAGGTATTTAAAAACATGCACATTCCAAGCACTCACACCTGGGGTGTTACTTCTAAACCTTCAGAAATACTGTCTGAAGGGTTTCTTTGCATGTCCAGGGCCTTTAACCAAGCAAGATGGTTTAAACTGGTTTATGATGAACAACTGTTTTGATTCGTAAATGGTGCTGCTTTGCACTGTATCGTTTTTGTCTTGCGGGGGGGGGGGGGATGTTGGCTCAATAACCAAGTCAATAGGAAAGACTTGACAGGGAGCACAAGGACCAGCAATAAGAATCCCAGTTCGAGCCCCTGGCTCCCCACCTGTGGGGGTAAGGGGGGTCACTTCACAGGCGGTGAAGCAGATCTGCAGGTGTCTATCTTTGTCTTCCCCTCCTCTCTCTATTTCTCTCTGATATCTCTCTGACCTATGTAACAATGATGACATCAATAACAATAATAATAACCACAATAATAATAAAAAAAGGGCAACAAAAGGGAATAAATAATTATTAAAAATTTTTTAAAAAGACGACAGCAAGCTTCCCTGTTTGTTGATACTGTATATTGTCTTTTTTTTGCTGGAATAATGAAATTCTACTAGGAGAAGATGACTATGATTTATTAATTTGCTTATTTTTGTCACTGGAACGTCACTGTTCTAAGCTGACTTTGTTTCAGTTAGAAAGAGGTAGAGGGAATGAGCACTGAAACTTCACCCAGTGTAGCAGAGGCCTCCTCTGAACCATTGTCTTGTGCGTGACAAAGCAGGCATCCTCTAGGGTAAGAGATTTCACTGGCACTTAACCTGTCTTTTTTTAGATTGCTGTCCTTTCACTGTAAGAAACTGTAACTGTAACCATAAATATAGCAGCTTGGGTGAGGTAGATAGCATATTGCTTATGGAAAAAGAGACTTTCATGCCTGAGGCCCCAAAGTCAATCCCCCTCACCACCATAAACCAGGCTGAGCAGTGCTCTGGTATTATAATAATAATAATAATAATAATAATTTAAAATATTCGTTAATTAGTAACTTATAAAACCTAGGAGTAGTATTTAAAATGCTTGCCACAAACAAATATATAAAATGTCTTTCTTAAATAATAGCCATCATTTGTTGAGAATTTACTATAGTATAAACATTCTTTCAAATGCCTTACATACATTATCTTTGTCAATCATACGAATAATTCTATATCTTTTTTACTGAAGAAACTGTGGCACAGAGATGGAAAATACTTTTCTCCCTGTTGTATAACCAAAAAAAATTGAGATAGAATTCGAATTCATTCTAGGTCTGTGCCGTGTTCTATAGCTTGTATCCCATTTTGCCAGTAAGTACACTAACATGTAGAAGGTTCTCTAACAATCACAGGATGTATGGGTGTGTTTTGTTTTGTTTTGTTTGCTGGGTTTTTGTTCTTTTTTTTTTTGTTTCAATCCAGGTCAATGCCAGATCTTCATGAGATCTGTTAGGCTTTGCAAGCTTTGGGTGTCTTGTGACTAACTTTGCATTTCTGTTACTAAACCATGTGCAAATGGAGAAAATACTTAATTTGAAATGAGGATAATAGAGTGACAGCTATATTTCAGTAGCCACGTGGTAAAGTTACAGAAGTAGCTACTGTCACGCAATACCCCTTCTGTATTGAAAGGAGACTGACATATCAAGGTGCTGAATGTCACCCATAGATTTCTTTTTTTTTTCTTCTTTCTCACTTAATTCTTCATTGCTTTCTTCCTTTTTCTTTCTCCTCTTTGTATATATTGTTATATCACATGAATTTTGGCAATGTATTTTTTAAAATGGTCATACTATCAGAATTAGCAAAAACCATTAAAAACATAATTCAAAATGATTTTACTAAATTACTATTTAATCCTCTACTATTCCACTTTGACAGGTTAGTGTTTTTTTTGTGTGTTTTTTTTTTTTTTTGCCTTTCTTTTTTTTTTTTCCTCCAGGGTTATTGCTGGGCTCGGTGTCTGCACCATGAATCCACCGCTCCTGGAGGCTATCCCCCCTCCCTTTTGTTGCCCTTGTAGTTGTAGCCTCGTTGTGGTTATTATTATTGCCATTGTTGATGTTGTTCGTTGTTGGATAGGACAGAGAGAAATGGAGAGAGGAGGGGAAGACAGAGAGGGGGAGAGAAAGATAGACACCTGCAGACCTGCTTCACCGCCTGTGAAGCGACTCCCCTGCAGGCGGGAGCCAGGGGCTCTGACCGGGACCCTGCGTTTTGTGTCCCTGCGCTAATAAACTCTGAGGGGAATGGCTTCTGTTTTGAAGTGTTAGTCAGTTTTTAGGAAGTAGGGAATATGTTTACATAGCTTTATTTTTTTTTTTCACCAACTTCAAGGGATCAAAATCACGGATCACTGCCATTAAAAGAGAGTACTTCGGGAGTCGGGCGATAGCACAGTGGGTAAAGCGCACATGGTGCGAAGAGCAAGGACCAGCATAAGGATCCCAGTTTGAGCCCTCAGCTCCCCACCTGCAGGGGAGTCACTTCATAGGCAGTGAAGCAGGTCTGCAGGTGTCTATCTTTCTCTCCCCCTCTCTATCTTCCCCTCCTCTCTCCGTTTCTCTCTGTCATATCCAACAACAAAGACATCAATAATAACTACAACAATAAAACAACAAGGGCAACAAAAGGGAATAAATAAATAAATATTTAAAAAGAGAGAGAGAGTACTTCTTGAAATAAAGGACTCTGGAGTGGAGTTGGGGGGAGGGTTCAGGTCCTGGAACATGATGGCAGAAAAGGACCTAGTGGGGGTTGAATTGTTATGTAGAAAACTGGGAAATGGTATACATGTAGAATCTATTGCATTTTACTGTCAACTGTAAACCATTGAGAGAGAGAGAGAGAGAAAGAATATACTTGCTTCTTCTAGACCTTGTGCTAATATCCCTGCATATATCTTCCTGATGAGTCATCACTTTCGGTTGGTGCTACAGGTTGGAAAACTCAGCTCCTTGCAGAAGCACTTACAAGATTACAGCACCTAGACTTTGTGGGCTGGTCTGCGGGATCCCTAACATTTTATTTTATTTTTATATATTTGTTAAATTTACAACTACTTTCTGTCACCAGGATTTTTCTCACCTGCATGATTTTACTACTCTTGGTGGTCTTTCTCTTCCTCTCTCTCTGATAGAAAGTGAGAGACAGAAAGGGAAAGAGAACCAGAGATAGCAGGAGAGATGCCACAGCAACACTTCACCCCTCTTGAAGTTTCCACTGTGTGGTGGGGGATTAGAGCTGGGTATAGGGTTGAACCCAAGTTCTTGTGTGTGATAGATAAGATGTGCTATACCAGGTGAGTTATCTCCCAGCCCCTTTAAACCTGTATTTAGTTTGTTTTCAACTTCACAACTACTCAAATTTTGAAGGAAAAGTTAAAGTGTATTTTTCAGGGTGTTATTGATCAATTAATAGAAGGGATAAGCACATGATTTTTTTTATCTGCTCAATAAAAATGATTTACATTCTTGTGCTCATGGTAGAATATCATTTGGCTCTTTTTCAAATACTAAATATTGTCTTTTAAAATTAGATAGCTACTAATGCAAATCCTTGTGATTGGGGTGAAGGTTAAGGTTAAGCTAGAGAGTCCTAACATCTCTGTAATAGGTTTCTATTTCCTATAGGTATAAATATTCAGCCTAGCACAATAAGCTGAGTTATTTAAGGAATGAAACTTCATACCTTCAAGCTTTTGTTCATGTAGTATTGGGTGACAGTAATCATCCTTGACTAGTTCTAGATTCATGGTGGACTATTTGATGACTCTTACTAGAACTTCACATCCTCCTGTTATCTTATTCAGTAGCTGCTGGACATTCTTTGTTCTTTGAGTTTTTAATTGCCAGGACTCATTGGGTCACAGAGGCCTTGAGACATATTTATCTTGGTTCATATTCTTATTAGAGATCTTTGCTCAAGCTGCTTTTACTTGCATAGGCCTTAAATGATTTCTTAATGCTCTCATTTCTTTTTCCGGTGGTGTGCTCCTTTTCTTTTATCATTAAAAGTTCTTTTATCCTTTCGTTAAATAGAATTATAAGCACAGAACTACAGTACTCTTAACTCCAGTACTTTATTTTGTTTAAGATGTCACCTTCAACAAATATTTCCGTATGTTTTCACCTCATAAGATCTGAGCTATTTGTCATATTAGAACTACTGTGTCTAAAAAGAATTTTCCTACCAAATTACGAAGAGTATCATTTTTCTGTTTTATATCATAAGTGGGAATCAACACATTGCTTCTCATATGCACAATACACTGAGCTACCTCCCAGCCTAAGTTCACTATTGATTTTTGAGAGCAAGAGAGACTGGGACTGAGGCATGGCAAGGTCTGTACTCTACCTGCTGGGCTGCCTCCTGGGCCTCATTTTTTTGTTGCTTTGCTGTTGTTTTAGTTAAACATATGTGACTTCTGTGTTGCCCTCTGAATTTTTTTTTCATATATTTCCATATAGAATTGATGTGATTACTCTGTTAAAAAAAAAGAATTAGACTTTTTGATGCATGTTGCGTTTTTTGGCTGAGCACAAGACCATTTTTCGTTTGGATTTTAAAGTACTAAACAACTCATGAATATCCTTCTTTATTAATTTATTCAAAGAGTCTGAATATTTGGGCACTGTTGTTTTCGACGGGCTGGCTTCACGGGCGGGTAACAGACGACCAAGGACTCATGGTTGAGCTGTAGGCAGTATCTCTTTATTCATGCAGGACGCAGCGCAATCTATACCAAGCTAAGCTAAACTCAAACTAAAACGAACAATGTTGTCTTTATATATACTTCCCAAGTAGGGTGTGAACAGGATGTGACATAGAGAGGATGGAGAGAAAAGTGACTGGTGAAAATCAGGGTATGACAAGGAGAGGGGGCGGAGCAGGCGAGAATTCTATCACTAAACCACCAATGCCCTGGAGTGAGTGTGGTGCTTTATGTAAATGTAAAAGTGATTTAAATAGATCGCTTTGAATGGGATCAAACCAATCCCTATACAGGCATCAAAAACATATCATGAACCAGTGGGGATTGAACCAATGCCCTGCAGTGGTTATGTAAATAGAATACAGTAGTTATGTAAATAGAATGCAGTGTTAAGCAGGGGATATTAAACTAATGAAACAGACGGGGTTTTTAGAAGCATACCAACAATTCCTCCTTTCTTTTTAACTAATGGCCATAGTATCAGGATTGTGGGGTGAACAGAAACCTATATCGTACAGGCGTTTTCAAAAGAACTGGCAGCAATAACCAGTGTGATGCCATGGGGAACGTTTCTTGCCTCAAAAGGCAAGGCATAGCAGGCGAAAGGGCATTTTTTGCCTCTGGGAGCACTTCATGCCTCTGGGGGCATCTCTTGCCTCAAAGGGCGTTTCCTGCCTCTGTGGACATCTCTTGCCTCTTGGGGCACTTCATGCCTCTGTGGGCATAACCTAATAAGGAGGGGGAGTTTTCTACCTCTGGGGACAGAGCCTGCTGGCGAGGGGACATGGTCTATAAAGTCTCAAGGCAATTGGCTGAAGTTAGTCTTTGAGAAACACAGCAGCGTGTACCAGTAAGTCCGATGGAGGTGTCAGTCCAAAGTAGCTGACCACAGAAGAAAATGCCAAGGGATGAAACGCTGCACGTCTGTCTCGATGGGGAATGTCGGCCACCAGAATTCTGCTTTTCTGTAGAAAGTGATCTTTGGAGTCTGTGAATCTGTTTCTTCAGGTCGTGCCAGGTCACATCATTGGTTTCCGGGGGTGTGTTGTAGTCATTCCATCTTGTGGGCAATGTCAAAAAACAGGATCCAAATGGATTTCCAGGAATTCCATTTGAGTAGATGCTTTTTCATGTGAAGACTTGACAGCTGAAATTCACTTACTTGTCAAGCAAAACTTGTAGTAGATTAGAAGTTTACTATAATTGATAACTCCATTATAATTGGAAGTCCTTTCTAGTATGATTTCAAAGTTGTTGATTTAAACCAAATGAAACAGAAGGGGTTTTTAGAAGCATACCAACAGGGCACACCATTTTAGAAAGATGTTTTGAGATCAACAAGAAACAACCCTGTCTTAAGAGGGGTTACTATAGAAAGTGAGGGAGCTTTCCGTTATTATTATCTTTTGAATACAGAGTGTCTCAATATATGCACTCAGCTATACTAAATTAGTTTCTTGTTCATAAAATTTAGTCTACTCCTCCCTAAACTTTGGCTCCCACACATAAACCTCCCATCTGAATTATGTGTGATGATAGGCAAAGGGAAAAGATTCACTCTGATTTCTTGAAATCTTAAGTGATTTATGAGCTCTGCTTATGATAAGCTTCACTGCCTTTGTGTTTAAGATGATGTTTGAGAAGACAGCAGCAGCCAGCAGTGCTGCCTCTAGCACTCTTGATATGCCATGAACATGATACTTAACCTCACTAAGCCTTGGTTTCTTATATAAGGGGTCTTATGGCATAATGTGTATATATATTCAAACCAAGTTAGTTAAACACATAGAATACAAAAAAAATTTTTAATTTATTTATTATTATTTTAATATTTATTTATTCCTTTTTGTTGCCCTTGTTGTTTTATTGTTGTAGTTATTATTGATGTCATTGTTGGATAAGACAGAGAGAAGTGGAGAGAGGGAAGACAAGGAGAGAAAGATAGACACCTGCAGACCTGCTTCACCGCTTGTGAAGTGACTCCTCTGCAGGTGGGGAGCTGGGGGCTCGAACCGGGATCCTTAAGCCTGTCCTTCAGCTTTGCGTGGCCACCTGTGCTTATCCCGCTGCACTACCGCCCGAGTCCCCGAATACAAGAAATTTTTCACCTTTTTCACCACATTATTAACAAGGTCATTATATTAAGGTTTACACATCTTTTATTTTATGCTTTCATACTGACTATTTTAAACTAAAATATTTTTATCAATAACTGTATTAGATTGATGCTACAATTTTGTTAAACTTGTGTTTCTTCCAGTTAAAGTTTCACCAGTTATACTTGCAGACTTTTAAGTTGATTTTTGGTTCATACAATTGAAATACACTGTAAAGTGAGCAAATATGGAATCAATAAGAACACATTTAATCTTGCTGCACGTGTTGATCAGATACAATTAATTCTTTTACTGAATACTCAAGACTGAAGTAGTGATTTTCCAGAAGCACCCAGCGAGAGGATATTTTTACTATAATAATGATTTGATCTGGGGAGTAGTCAGAATAAAGCTCATTTTGTCAATTCAGTTAATTTACACTTTAAAAAAATTTAATCAACTCTAAATTCCATATCTGACCACCTGACAACGTAGGTGACTAAATATTTTCAGCATAAACCTTAAATTTGATGGATGGACTCTCCACTCTTGGAGAAAATAGAGTATTTAAATGTCATGTGGTAGGATTTTGAGCTAGCCTGCACATTTATGATAGGAAATATCTTCTGTCCTTGTTTATTTGAGTTTACAACTTGAAAACTAAATTTATTGACACCATTCTCACTCTGAGATTATTCTGGGAGGTGGAAAGTTCCTAACCTAGAACCATATGCATATTTGGAGTATAACATCCTTTTTATTCCTTTCTACTCTTTGACATTTGCTCATTTAAGAAATTAGATTAATTCCAGGTGCTGAATATTTTGGGTTTGCAACCTCGGGAAAAAAAAAAAGATTAATTCTGATATGTTTTCAAATCTTTGTGTTTTAGGATTTTCACAGTCAAAATAAATGGGCTTATTTTTTCTTTTCACTACTAAGCTATATTTTTACTATGCATTGCTTAGTGGAATAATAAATGCAACTGGCTGACAAGTTCTGAATGATTAAATGTCTGGTAATTTGTATTTCTCATTTTAAGTACTTTCTTCACTGAAATAATAAAGTACAAATTAGAGGCTGCATTATTTTAATACAGTAATGAGAACAGTAATTGATTGGTAAGAGAGGGAACAAATCAACTAAATGGGAATGGTAACTTTTGTAGTTGTAAAACTAAAGTAGAATACCACAAACATAATAGGAGTAAAGCAGAACTTCTGATTGTCATATGTAATAATCTTCTATATTCTGTGAGAGAGATATTAATTTTACTGCTTTTCTATTAAAAAATTATCAGTGATTTAATAGTAATTTACAAAATTATAAGATTGTAGGGATATAATTCTACAACATTTCCACCACCAGGTAAACTGCAACAATTCTCCCAAGGTCAAAGATATGTTGTCTATGTCTATATCTGTTTTTTATTAGTGATTTAATATTGGTTTACAAAATTACAAGGTGACGGGTACAATTCCATACCATTCCCACCACCAGAGGTCTGTATCCCTATTCCTTTCATTGGAAACACGCAATGGTTCTCCCAAGGTCACAGTTATGAATTGACTATTATTTTTGTCACTATCTACTACCTAACTATATTTTTGCCCATTTTTTTCCTATGGTCCTACCTTCTCTTCTTTGTTGCCTTTGTTGTTATTGTTGTTATTGTTGTTGTTGTTGTTGTTGTTATTGCTGTCATTGTTGTTGGGTAGGACAGAGAGTAATCAAGAGAGGTAGGAAAGGTAGAGGGAGAGAGAAAGATAGACTCCTGCAGACCTGCTTCAAAGTGGCCCGCCCCCCTACAGGGAGGGTGCAGGGGGCCTCGAACCTGGATCTTTATTCTGGACTTTGCGCTTTGTGCCATGTGCGCTTAACCCGCTACGCTACCTCTGGCCCCCTTTCCCTGCTTTCGTTTTTACACCACCATATTGGCTAATATTCTGTCTCTCAGACTTACCAATACTATTTGTACTTCTTGTTTGTTTGCATCATTATCAAGCTAGCTTCTTGACATTAAAAGTTAAGCTTAAAGTAGTGAATGAAGTCTTAACTGACAACCTAATGTAACTCCCTGGCCATTTTATCTTACTTGCTTTTTTCAGTAGTAGCATATTTACCAAACATTTTCTCTCCCTGCCTCCTGCCTCAACCTGTCATACAAAATGTACACTTGCTTTGTACATATATACTCAACACACAAAGATATTAGAGTGTATAGTATTCAGTATCACAATAAGTATAGTATGAGTTAATTGATGGATAAAATGAGTCTCTATTTATTCTTCATATTTCTTATGTTCCTTTTTATTCCTGTACTTTAATTTATGTGGACAGTAACATTAAACTTTACTTAATCTCTAATAACCTTGTTCCATCTCTTGAGTTAAAAATAATTCCGAGGGGGACGGGCAGTAGCACAGCAAGTTAAGTGCAGTTGGTGGAAAGCACAAGGACCAGTGTAAGGATCCTAGTTCGTGCCCCCAGCTCCCCACCTGGAGGGGTGTCGCTTCACAAGCAGCACAAGCAGTGAAGCAGGTTTGCAGGTCTCTCTCTCTCCCCCTCTCTGTCTCCCCTCCTCTTTCGATTTCTCTCTTGTTATTCATTCTTGTTATTGTCCAAGAACAATAACAACAACAACAACAAGGGCAACAAAATGAGAACAACTGGCTTCTAGGAGTATTGCTTCGTAGTGCAGGCTCTGAGCCCCAGCAATAACCCTGGAGGCAAAAATAACAATAATAATACTGAAATAGAGAATAAATTAAAGCCACCACTGAATAAAGCATATACTTGTTATAGTTTAATTGTACACTTTATTTAGTGTTGTTTGTGATAACAAAGTAACTAGATAACCAGTTTGGACTCATTGGTACTGAGAATACAATTTCCATAGATTGTTACATGATGCTGTTTTGCTTGTTAGGAATCTGCTTACTTGCTAATTCTCAATACTGTCATGTAAGACAAGTTTGTATTGTTCTATAGAAAATAAGAGTTTATGACTATTTTATGGTGGTTATTATATTTTGATTATGAACAGTCAGGGATTGGCCTTGCCAAATATTTCTCTAGCTACCCCATGATGCTTCTCTTATGAGGAATATATGAGTAATATAACGTATATTTCATACTTTCTTTTTTATTCTCTCAAGTATTTTTCTTGTACTCAACAGTTTACTTAGCAGAGGAGGTAAGGGAGATGTTAATACATATGCTAGACACTCAGCATCTAAATATATATATATTTAGATGCTTAGAAACAATTTTGAGTTGTAAATGAAATGCCTTTTTATTTTTAGTTTCTGCCTCCCTTCTCTTAGTTGATTCCACCAAGATGCAGGTGCTTTAAACATAGCGGTTGTATTTATAGATACATAACTTATTTACAAGGGTTCATATGCTCATCTTTGCAAAAAAGACTTTGCTGTTAAGATAAGGAATAGTCCAAAGACAATCATGGTTCCAAAGTTGAACAGTTTTCTATTCTTAGTCAAATACCTATGGTTAACAGTGATCATTTTTTAAATTTTATTTATAACAGCAAGCAATAAAGGAGAATGTCAAAAAAAGAGAAGCAGAAGAAAAAGAGAAACGTGCCAGAATAGCGAAAGAATTGGCAGAGAAAGAAAGACTTGAACGCCAGCAAAAGAAAAAACGCCTATTAGAAATGAAGACGGGTGAGTACATCAGATTTACTAGTTATACCGTTGACAAGGTTTATGCTGGCTCTTTTACTATCAACTTTATGTAAATCTACAGAGAAAAATAATAGGACAATTTACTTGCATACTAGGACTACTACAGGACTGTTCAGTTTTGGGTGTTGCCCCAAAACTTGCCATTTTATTTACTATTAAGTCATGTTTTTATTCTGACTATGATCTTATAGGAATTTGTCCTCTGCTATTGTGCTGTAATTCTAGTATACTAAAATGTCTTTGACTCCTACCTTAGGAATAGTGTGTAATAAGTTATTAATTAATAAACTAACCTACAGGAAACAGGAAATTCTAATCTTTTTTTTTTCTCAGCACAATACTTTCAGGGAGGGGAAAACTTAATTGAAGAGAACCCTCTTGACGAAAAGAGACTAAACTATGTATCAGCTAATTGTAAAAAAAAAAAAATGACATGTTTATTCTAGTGCAACAGATAACTGAAGACAAAAGTATTCTCAAAAAAATTGAGTACTCTTTTTTTTCAGATATGACAGTGTTGTGAATATTTTAAAGTATCTTTTAGAGAATCATACTGGAGTTTTATAGAAGAAAAATATATGTCTGTAATTTCAGACAAAATAGTCTAGACTGAGAAAGAGGTGGGTGTATAGGAAAAACAAGACTGACTCAAATAATTGCTAAAGTTGGATGATGGGGATTCATAAGGCAAGGTGTGTTCAGTACACTAAATTTTCTACTTTTCTTTATTTTTGAATTCCCTTAATAAAAATTTCTTAGAATAAGTTACTAGAGAGAAAATTTTCATTTTTACAGGTACATACTCTATTTTACAAAACTAAAAAAATCCCACAACTTAGAAGCTAAAGGATTAATAAATTGTAGTTAATATTTTACCCTCTATACATTCTGGCTCTTCTACCTCCAAGACACCAAGGATTGCAGAAGGCTTTAATTAAAATCCATCAACTTCACTGCAAATTACCATCGTTTACAACTCAGAGTTGCAAATCCACCTAAGGTTTCCCTAGAGTTAGACCTTGAAACATTCTTTGCGGTTTTTTTTCTTTCTTTTGCAGTAACAGGCATATTTTATGTTTAATAAACCAAACTGACTGCCTTATTGCTGCTACTTGTAGACCAGAGTTCATCTCACACTGCTGCTTGTTTGTAAGAGTACACTTTAAGCTTAGCAAGTGTTAGAAATACCTTCAATGTATTAGCAAAAAATAGTGTTTTGAAAGACTTAACCATTGACTTTAAACATAATGCTTCTAGACATCACTTTTGAATAATTTATTGCCACCTAATTTACCAAATGTCCTGGTCTCTGACCACTAGCTCACTCCATTTTGGTTAAAGTGTCATCTATATCAATTACTTGACAGCAGATGGCCTGTGTCATCTGTGGGTTTTGCCTCAGGATTTGTCACACATTGCCTTTCAGGAATTTCCTCTGTTCTATCTGGAAAGTTTAAACCAAGACAGCAAACATGTCAGTGACTCTTGAAGTCCAATGCAATCTTAGTATTTTAATTTAAATATATACTTTTACCAATGTGAACATTCCATTTCTTTTCTTTGTTTTCTTTTTATTTTTCTCTTTTAATGATTTCTATTTTAATAGATAGAGAAACCTAGAGGGAAAGAGGAGCTAGAGATAGTACGACTTCACCTCTATCGCAGCTCTCTCCCTGCAGGTGGATACCAGGAATTTAAACACAGGTTTAAACACTTAAGTAGGTTTGCCACCACCTGACCCCTACACTTATTTTTCTGATTCAAAACGAACATTTGTGTATTGTAGAAAAACACAAAATTCAATAGATAAAGAAGATTCTTTATAATTCTATCGAAGAAAGAAAAGAAACCACTCAACATTTTGGCATTAATTTTCCTTCAGGTTTAAAAATAACTTTATTAAATAGCCATAATCCTAGTGCATATGTATTAATAGTTGGATGTCTCTTACCTTTCTGTATGTTTCTTAGTCCTAGCTTATAATTTTTAATTTGTAACTTTAATATATATATACACACCTATTTGATATGTCATATGTAATGTCCCTTGAAGTAGTCAGTTAATGAGATGACATGAGAGGGTTTTTTTTTTTTTTCTTTCTTTACAATACATAAATAATTGAAATTATCAGTATGTGCATTTGTATGCTCATTTGCAAAATTTCTCGGTTTTCTGCAAAACACTCTCACCCCTAGCCTAGGTCTTCCTCCACCATTATGCACCAGGACCTGAAAGTCTCCCCCCACCCCACCCCACCTCATCCCACACCACCCAGAGTCCTACTTTGGTGCAATACACCAAATCAGTTCATATTCTGCTTTGTGTTTTCCTTTCTGTTCTTATTTCTCAACTTTTGTCAGAGAGCTCCATCCAAGTTGGGGTGAAGACAGTGAAGTCACCATTTTTTATACCTGAAGCAGTATTCCATCTTGTGTATTTACAGTTTTCCTAATCATTCATCTGTTATTGGACACACAAGTTGCTTCCAGGATTTTGCTGTTACAAGCTGTGCTGCTATGAACATAGGTTCATACAAATCTTTTTGGATGGGTGTGTTTGGTTTCTTAGGATATACCCCCAGCAGAGGAATTACAGGGTCATAGAGCAGGTCTATCTCTAGCCTTCTGAGAGTTTTCCAGACTGCTCTCCACAGGGCTTGGGCTGATTTATATTCCCACCAACAAAGCAGGAGGTTGGGTTCCTAACACACAGACACACACACACACACACACACACGCACACTACCTTCTCCAGCATTTGTTGTTCACACAACTTAACTGTAAACCCACAGGAAGCATCCTTCCACATTTATAACTTTACTATTTTCACAACACAAATAAGAACTGTGTTTTCACAGATGTGCAAAGTTATATATACTACTACCTGGGGCAATAGAATAAATTAATTCCTTGCTCTTATCCATCATAAATCTTGACTTCCTCTGGGCAAGAGTCGAAAGGAAACAAGTATTTTCAAGTCTACTATTTATTATCACTAGCATTTCATAATGCTATTTTTGTTAATACAATGAAATATACAATAGTATGCTGTGTGTACTTAAGAAGAAAATTTAAGTGTCCAAAATTACTTTGAGCAGCAGAGCTCACAAACCTCAGCATCTCACCATGGCGCAGCATTAAATGGTCATTTTTCTCATGGTTGTTTCCTTTAATAATGATAAGCCTGGAGGTCTTTTAAATATTCGCATGCATAGTTTTGCTTACTTCTATTGCATGATTTGGCATTACATTCAACAAAAAAAGCTAATTAGCTACGTTTTCATATTTTTATATAATTTGTATGTGGATTTTGAAGATTGTTGTTTAAATTTGCATTATCTTAATTAAAAAGACATCAGAAGTGCTAAGCATCTGATAAAGAAAATAGTATGCATAGGGCCGAGGTAAATAACATAATAGTTAGGAAGAGTCTCTCATGCCTGAGGCTTCAAAGTCCCCAGCACCATGATAAGCCAGAGCTGAGCAGTACACTGATTAATAAATAAATGAAGAATACTAAGCATTCACACTAATATCTCATTACTTAAAATGTACAGCTGTGTTTATATATGGTTGTTCAAATAAGAAAAATAGTAGCTATTTTTATTTTTTCTTTATTGGGGGATTAATGGTTTATAATCGACAGTAAAATACAGTAGTTTATACATGTGTAACCTTTCTCAGTTTTTCTCATAATAATCTAACCCCCTATCTCAGCCCTCCTCCTCCCCCTTCATGTTCTAGGATCTGAACACTGCCCACTGCCCCAGAGTCCTTTACTTTGGTGGAATACACCAAACCCAGTCCAAGTTCTGCTTTGTGTTTTCCCTTCTGTTCTTTTTTTTTTTTTCAACTTCTGTCTATCAATGGGATCATCCTATATTCATCCTTCTCTTTCTGGCTTCCTCAGTTTATATAATTCCTTCAAGTTCCATCCAAGATGAGGTGAAGAAGACGAATTCAGCATTTTTAATAGCTGAGTAGCAGTCCATTGTGTATTTAGACCACAACTTGCTCAGCCACTCATCTATTGTTGGACACCTGGGTTGCTTCCAGGTTTTGGCTGTTTATCCTTTGTTATGCTGATGGAGATTTTGTTGTGTTTTAACTTTCCTGTGGGATACAGGAGTCTGAGCCAATCAGAGGACTTTTTATTTATAAGTAGTTTTTAAATTTTTTTTAATTTAATAACTCACGGTGATTAAGCAGAGATAAAACAGAGCTGAAGGAAGAGAGAAGATAAAAGCCATAATATAAGAGAGATATGAGAGGTAAGAGAAGAAAACAAAGTCTCAGGAAAATGTTTTGGTTACAAAAATTGGGGTTGGACCCCCAAATTCTCTTCCTTATTATGCAGTGACTAAATCTAGGTTCTACCAAACAGTGTTGGAGAGATGAGCTCCAGTGAAGGCCCAGAATGCTATCCTTGGTCTTCTCCTACCCCTGGGGCTTAGTGAGTTTCTGAAGTAATGCTGGTTGTAGTCTGTTGAGTTTTCAGGTGATTTTTTGTTTTTTTTCCTAGTTTATCAGGAGAGGGATGTGAAACAGCTCCTACTCCACAGCCACACCTCTGGAAGTTCTCCAGTAATAGTATTTTTATGTGACTAAGTGCAACTTTTCTGAGACTATATTTCTGTTGTAAACTTTTGGAAACTAATAGGGCATTTGATAATAGAATTCAAAATACCACACATTAAGATTTCCTGAGTATATGAGTTGATTCACATAACTTTGAAATGGCACACTAGAATGGCTTTGAAATGGACACAATGTTGTATAATTATGTTTTGTGGGGGAAGTAAATAAGAGCTCATTTAATGGAGCAATAAAAACTGTATGAGCAGCTCCTATATTTTAGTTTTTAGGTTGCAATTTTTTTATTATTTATTAGACTTAAATGTCTCATTTGGTACAACTTCAGTCTATTAAATAAAGAGATAATTAGCTTTTAGAAATCTGTTGTTTACCCACATGGCCAAAACTGCTCCTTTGTTTTCTGTTCTGCAATTTAGAATAAGCAAGCAATTAGGCCTCCATTTTAGAGGAAATGCATATTACATAAATACTACTTGGGCATGTCTCTGCCATTCTCAATAGATATGCAATTAATGTGTGTGCTTGCATATATAAAGGCATTGACAATTACCCTGTCCTCTACAGATAATCATAAAACTTACATTATTTTCCATAAGTGCATATATTCTAGTTTTGTGCAGTAGTTTTTTTTTCAGTTTTGTTGCTACTAATGCTTATAAATTGGCAAGTGCTTTGCTTTTTTTAAAAATATTTTATTTACTGGCTAGAGACAGACAAAAATCGAAAGGGATGAGGAAAATGGTGAGGAAGAGAGACAGAGATAGCACCTGCATCACTGCTTCACCACTTGCGAAGGTTTACCCTGCAGGTGGTGACTGGGGGCTTGAAAGGTGGTTTTTGCGCATTGTAATATGTGGGCTCAACCAGGTGCGCTGCCAGCCAGCTCCCTAATCATTTCTTTCTCTAGAAGAGTATAACAGATTCTGACTGCCTTGCTGCAGTCCTCTTTTCTTTCATCTTATGCCCATCTTTCATGTAACAGAAACAATAATATCAACACCTCTCACTAAAACTACCACTGCCACGAACACTTGTTGATTATACATTACTTGCTAGATAGATTATGTGCATTAAATGTTGTCTGTAATCCTTACAAAAGACTTAGGATATGATTTTTATCAAATAATTAGATTTATTTGACCATGATCACTGATTTAACATAAGCCAAGTCAGTAGTTCACTCTTCCAACCCCAGAGGTTGTATTTTTTAATTACTGTACTACTTAAGATTTAACTTTGTGCTTAGAAAAAAAAAAAAAAAAGCCCAAACTACTGCTAGCATTTGATAATCTGCGCTAGACTACCTCTGTATCTGAAAACTGAAAAATTATCATCCTGGAAACATTTTGTTAGAGAAACAACTATTATTTCAGTTACCACAATCACTAGTTTTACACTATAAATACTTTCATTTTGCTTGGAAATTTTGGAAGGTTTGTCAAATTAGGAATGCATCCTCTTCTAACTTAGACTCCCTTTTTATGTCTTCTGCTTGTCCAATGATTTATTTATACCACTGCTAGAAACTAGGAGAAATTCACTACCACCCCCGCCTTTTGAAAGTTGTCTCATTAGTGTTTGGCCCTCTCGAGTATCCAAGATTCAATAGTTCTAATGAAGGTGGAAAGGAATGTTGTTGTTTTTCCAAAGAAGTTTCTTGTTTGACCAGGCTAAAAGTTAAGGAAACAGGAATTTGTAGCATATACTTTAGTGTCCCAAAGCACTAGTAACCCCTGCTTTACCATGGAACAATATATTTTCTGATATTATTCAAAGAGTCTCCATAATAATATCAAAAAGTGTGGACATTTTTAAGAGTCTGTGTTACATTTACTCAGGTCTACATTTGTGTCCCCTCTCTCTGACTGGAATAATTTTTCATGACTTTTAATCATGAAAACTCAAGAGTTCCAACTAATAAATGCCTTCTCTGTTAGCTGTACAAGCAACCTCTGTTTCCACAGAAAAGGAACAATTAAAAGGCAGTCAGCCTTGTTGGAACAGGGGTTACTTACTCGTTTTACTTTGAATTATTGGTCACTGTTAAATATCTTGTAATAAAGACTGTCAGTGGACTCTCATCCAATATTTTTACCGTTTTCAAATAGACTTTCCATTGTCCTTCTTATGAGCATCATATAATCTTAACTGTTTGAGGACTAGAAAATAAACACCAGTTTTTGTTAACATTTGTCTAGGATGAGAGATTAAACCCCAAATATGAACTGTATTTAGAGCAAAATAACTTAAACCTCTCTGTTGAAGTATGGATTACTTCTAAGAATATTACCAAAGAAAACTTTAGATTACTGCCACTTATTCATCACTTTCCTTTTACTGTTCACTGATTCACCCTGCTTATATTCTGGGTCTGATCAATTAATTCTTACTACAATGAAGAGGTTTGTAACTTTGATAACATATGCCATTTAAATTGTATTATAACTGAGAACTCAATCACAGTGGATTTTTTTTTCCCCTCCTGGCACTAGAGTTATCACTGGAGTTAGTTACCTGCCTGCACGTTTCTACCACTTCCAGAGATTTTTTTTTTTAATCTTCCCTCTAGATAAATTATTAGAAATAGAGATTGGAGAGAGACACAGAGAAGGGGAGACTTGATCGAACCTGAAACACCCTTGATGAAGTTTTCCCCCTGCAGTGCCCCCATGTTGTGTTAACCGGACTGGTACCCAAGTCCTTTCACACGTGACTTGCACTCTGTTGGGTGATCTACTTGCATACTGACCTCCTCTTAGTGTGAAAATTTGAAAAGTTTTTGGGAACCGGTTTCCCCCATCAGTGTTCCTTTGTTGTCATTTTCCAAGCATTATTGTCCCAGTGCCCTTCCATTTCATAATACTGAGTCTTAGTGGAATTATTATTTATATTTGATGAAGTTACTTTCTTTGATTTCAGGGATAGGCAGTACGTCTTATTTTTCGTACATAGTCATTTATTTTTGACTTTTAAGAAACATACCCTGTTACTTTGTAAATATATTAAAGGATATAAATCTGCTTCTAATAATTATGCTCCCAAACAGGAAGTCCTGACGGTGCCATCTTTTTTAGTTCTGTGGAAACATACCCTTTTGTTTTTGTTGATGCCTTCATAAAGTCTACCCCAACCTTTTCAAAAATGAAAACATGTACAGTACAGTCAAAAACAGGTGATATTAACTATCATCCAAAAGGTGATGCTAGTAAAAAAAAAATACTAACAACTACACAGAATTGGAACGGTTATTAGCATAAACGGGTTATTAGCATAAAAGCTATCCCAGTGTCGAACTCTTTTGAGAATTCAATAAGAAATTAAGGGTAGGGAGGAGGCTCATTAGAGGACCACATACCTTGAGTGACGTCCTTGGTTTGATCCTCACTAGTATGTAACAGCAAAAAAAAAAAAAAGATAAAAAGCAGGAGTCAGCGGGCAGTAGCACATCGGGTTAAGTGCACGTGGCACAAAGCACTAGGACATGAGTAAGGATCCCTGTTGGAGCCCCTGGCTCCCCACCTGCAGATGAGTCACTTCACAGGCGGTGAAGCAGGTCTGCAGGTGTCTATTTTTCTCTCCCTCTCTCTGTCTTCCCCTCCTCTCTCCATTTCTCTCTGTCCTATCTAACAATGACATCAATAACAACAATGAAAAACAACAAGGGCAACAAAAGGAAAAATAAATATAAAAAATAAAAATAAAGGTAAAAAGCATATCATAGGGGGTGGGGCGGCAGCACAGCGGGCACAGTGAACATGGTGCGAAGCACAAAGACTGGCGTGAGTTTCCCAGTTCAAGCCCCTGGCTCCCCACCTGCAGGGGCGGTAGCTTCATAAGCAGTGAAGCAGGTCTGCAGGTATCTATCTTTCTCTCCCCCCTCTGTCTTGCCCTCCTCTCTCAATTTATCTCTGTCCTATTCAACAACAATGACATCAATAGCAACAATAATAATAACCACAACAAAGATAAAACATCAAGGGCAACAAAAGGGAAAAAAAATAGCCTCCAGGAGCAGTGGATTCATGGTGCAGGCACCAAGCCCCAGCAATAACCCTGGGGGTAAAAAACAAAATAAAAAATAACCCTGGAAGCAGAAAAGGAAAAAAAAAGCATATCATAATAAATGTCAGGAAAATGCCTCAATATCCTCCCTCTTCCTATACCCTCTCCCTCCAACCCCCTTATGCCCTCCCTTAAAAATGCAAAGTGCTGTGAAATCTAGAGATCTCTAAGAACTTTTTGTTCTCAAACTCATGAAATAACAGCTCTGACCTGAGTTGATAGGAGGCCCCAATAAATGTGTATATTTATGCTGTGAATGTTATAAGTTTAATTAGAAGATGCTGCCCTAGGTTACTGTGGATGTGCTGTGATCTTACAACATATATGCCATTTTGATATTCTTATTCTCTGGAAGTCTGATTCTGAAAGCTCTGAGTACAGAGGTTGTAAATCAGACTGTGATCTTGTACGTCTCCATCACTGCTCCCTGTCTCTGTGGACATGGGTACACCGTCTATTTTGTACCTCAAGTACACTCATTCCTTCTTGTCGACATTTATGACATTTCCTTGGCCTGATATGCCTTCTCTTTAATTAAGGACTGATTCAGTCTAACAAAATATGATTTAGTCTTTATATTCATTAAAATGCTGTCTTTGAGTTATTTTTACCTATGATAGTTTAGATAGCCTCTTCCTTGTAAACTTTTATAGTCATGTCATATAACTTCTTTGAGACTATTTGATTACATTCATTTCATTTTGTCTTATGCACCTAACTGCATTTTCAAGAACATGATCTTAGTGCATGATCTCTCAGACTTAGCACCCTATGTATATATGCACTAAATACCTCAAGAGACACTCACGATATGTGTTTAAAAAAATAAATAAGGGGGACTGGGCGGTAGGTAGCGCATGGAGTTAAGCTCACATAGTGCAAAACACAAGGATCCTGGTTTGAACCCCAGCTCCGGAGTGGGGGGTCACTTCTCAAACGGTGAAGCATGTCTGCAAGTATCTCTATTTCTCTCCCCTCTCTGTCTTCCCCTTCTCTCTTAATTTCACTCTGTCCTATCAAACAATAGCAGCAGCAACAACAACAATGGGAAAAAGATGGCCGCCAAGAGCAGTGGATTCATAGTTCAGGCACGGAGACACAGGGATAACCCTGGAGGCCAAAACAAAACAAACAAAAAAAAATCTTAACTTCAAAAACATCTCTTTGGTTTTGTAGTAATTTAGTAAATTGTTTATTGTTATGCATATGTAAAGTTCAAATTTAGATCAATCTACCACTCTTGAGCCAACTCAGCCTACACCTGGTTTTTGTAATGGTTTGTTGAATATTTGTCTTGTCCATCTCTCTGCATGTCTGTCATTGCCTTTGTGCTACAAGTGGAGCTGAATAGCTGAGGTTCATATCATATAGTCAATGGTATCCTTCAAAGCCAAAAATATTTGCTAGTTGGCCAGTTACAGAGAAAGTCTGCTAGCTCCTGATAAAGATCAATACTCTCTAATGACTACTTATTGATGTTTATAGCACAGATTGTTGGTAGGGACATCAGAAACCCTGTTCTGTAGCCAAAAACATACATTTGCAAACTGGTCAATCTGATTTGAAAAATTAGAATCTAGTATTTAAATGAATCAATATAATGACTAAAATAATACTGACTGGAGAAAAATTAATCTTTCAGCATACTTCTAACAGAAGAGAATTGTCTAATTTTTAGATTCTATTAATTTGAAATTGAAAGTTGTGCAGCTGAACTTTTGAAATGTTAGCAAAAACCTAGGCTGCCAATTTTTTTGGTAACCCATCTGGTACAACCATTGTACTCTAACCCTTTTATCCCAGTTTATGGTCCCCGTTATTTCTGTACTGTTGTTTGTATATCTTTTGAGATGAAAATATCAATGTGTCATGAGGTCATAGGGGAAGTCAGGTTCTTATCTCTTTTTTAATAAGCTGTCTCTCCTCTCTGCCTCTTTTGGTCATTTTGATATTAAATCCTTAAAGTTAAAGGAAATCCATTCAGTCGTGCTGAACTTGGTACTGAAGGTTGCTCAAAGTCTAAAGTGATTATCTTGCTGAATGAAAAAGGAAGTCAGTAGTATTTGACTTTAGATGTTGGATAAATATACCTTTGGGCAGATTTAAGCAAAGAAATTGGATATTTATGTGTTACTTGAAACTGGTATAAATAGTCGTTAGTGCTTAGAAAGAATTAGACCTTACTTTGCAATCGGATTTTAAGTATTGTTTCCTGGATAGCTTCCTTCCTCACATATACAGTGTTCTTCAAGTAAATTAGAAGCAGCATATTAATGGAATTAACATCAAGGGCAGTCTTAACACAGGCTAGGATGCCCTGAGGCAGGAAGAATTTGACATACTGGTGCAATAACAGAAAATAGAGGACTAACTGTTCTTGGAACAAGCAATTCTTGGGAGACCACTGTCTGGTGAGAATTAGCTGTCACCATAGACTTTCTACCAATAATTATCATTAATGGGTAAAGGGGGCAGTAATCTTTTTTTCAATCCAATCCTTTCAATGATTGGTTTTATACTATTAGTGCTATATATGTAGGAGCCCTTGCAAAGTAGAAACATTTTAGTCGAATTAGTGTTGAATCAGAGGCTTCATTATGAATTTTGAGTATTATGTGAAGGATCATTGCATTAGGAAGCTGATAGTTTCCTTCAAAGTCGTTCTAACTCTGATTGTCTAAGATTCAAAATGTGTCACTGTTTATCTTTTTAATTTAACTGCAAAGCAGCCTTCAAAAGTTAGGAAGATTGCTTGCTAAACAAAAGGGACTGTCTATTTCAAAAGCAGAGAAGTTTTTAAAAGGCAGTATCTTTATTGTAATTGCATCCCAGATATATTTTAGAATTCTGATTATGTTAGTGCTGAGTTTTATTTTTGATTTCTTGTTTCTTTTGGATAGTAATCTCAATACTAATAGATTATATTGTATTTTAGACTTGAATGTGATTAAAAGTACTTCTTTTTTCAATTTATTTTCCAATGTATTCTTTCTTTCAATGTATGTTATAGAACATTGATGTTCTCTCTAAGCATAATGCCTTTTGATAGCACTCATTATTACTTAAATGCATTGAGTACATTTATTTGATAAATGTTAACTTGGTCAGTAAAACTATTAAATTATGATTTCACACAGTTCCCTCCACCAGAGTTCTGTGTCTCCACCCCTCTATTGCAGAAACTGCAATAGTTCTCTCAAGGTTACAGATAGCTGTCTCTCTATATATATTTTTTGCCCCCCCCCTTTTTTTTACACTCCTGCCTTTACCTGTAAGGCACCTGTACTTATAAGTTGCACCTGTACTTATTTCTATTTTCAAGTGTCTTTCGTTTTTCATCTTCTCCCTCAAATAAGCAAAACATTACCTGGCTTCCTCTAGTGTTTTCCAGGTTAGTTTCCTTTTCAGTGACGGTATAGAAACAAAGATTCGTGCTCACAAACAGTGGAATTGGGGTCCAGAGACCCCTGGTCACCTTCCCCTATCTTTGCCCCCTCTAGGGGTATAAACCAATGTCGGCATTGGAAGGCAAACCTGACCAGCTCTCTCTTGCTCGTTTAAGGGACGACAGGAAGACAGAGGAGATACCAGGGAGAATGGAGGAACTCTCAAATCTCCTTTATTGGCAGGTGGACATGAGTTTAAATAGAAAACCAAACAAAGGCCATTATTCAACTATGTCAGAAATTACAGGTTTCTTAAAGGTCAGCTTGCCCCTATGGTAGGGGGCTGGTTATGACAGGAATTTGATGAGATACATAAAGGTCAAGATAATTAGTCTCCCGATGCAGGCATTTAATTACCCAAAGGCGTTTGAGGGGAGAATAGGGGTTGAACCAGTTAAGGCAACATAGAGAGAAGATAAGCAAGTTTTGATGCAAATTAAGGACATCAAAGGGCACTGCTAGGAGTGTGTGATAAGGTGTGTTCTCCTCTGTGATCAGAAGGTGAGGTGAACTTTGAGTAAATGAATCTTAAAGTAGGCGGCCATGTGGCTGCAGTTAGTGGAGAGAGGCAGTGAGGTTTCTGTGGGCTTGAGAGACTAACAAGGCAAGCTTAGTCTGGGATAATTTTTCCCTCTTGGCTCACCTCTATGACAAGAGAGACTAACAAGCGGGGTGTCTATCCAGACCTCCATCCAAGGATGGGAGAGCTCCCCTATGCTCTACCAAGCTATCACATAGTCCCACAAACCAAAATTCTTTTTGGGGTACAGAAAGAAGGATTTCTGTAATTGCTTCTCCACTGGATATGGATATTGGCAGATTGATACCCCCAACCTTTTTCTGTCTTTCCCTATTGGGATAGGGCTCTAAAGAGATGAGTTTCCAGGACTTGTTGGAGAGGTCATCTAGCCCAGAAGGACAGGATAGAATCATAATAGCATTTGCAACTTGGCAACTGAGAGAAAGTAAGATATTAAGCAGGACTAAATGTTCAATAAATGAAAACCTAAGAGTATGGACAAAGCAAATAAGAATAGAAACTCTGGGGCAAAAAAATATATAGGACCTCATATATATATTTTCCCTGTTGTTGCCCTTGTTTTTTTAATATTTATTTATTCCCTTTTGTTGCCCTTGTTTTATTGTTGTATTTAATACTGATGTTGTCGTTGTTGTATAGGACAGAGAGAAATGGAGAGAGGAGGGGAAGACAGAGAGGGAGAGAGAAAGATAGACACCTGCAGATCTGCTTCACCGCCTGTGAAGCAACTCCCCTGCAGGTGGGGAGCCGGGGGCTTGAACTGGGATCCTTATGCTGGTCCTTGTGCTTCACTCGCACCGCCTGCACTTAACCCACTGTGCTACCGCCCAACTCTCTCTTTTTTTTTCTTTATTTTTATTGTTGTTATTGATGTTGTCATTGGTGAATAGGACAGAGAGAAATAGAGAGAGGAGGGGGAGACAGAGAGGGGGAGAGAAAGATAGACACCTGCAGACCTGCTTCACCGCCTATGAAGTGACTCCCTGCAGGTGAGAAGCCAGGGCTCTAAGCAGGATCCTTACTCTGGTCCTTGGCGCTTTGCGCCACTTGCGCTTAACCCACTGCGCTACCGCCTGACTCCCTAGACCTCTTCTTTAGGTATATTCCATGACTTCAGTAATCTTTGCCTGAGCTTGATAGCTAAGGGGAAGGTGGATTAGAAATAATATATAGGAGGATGGTGTGAGAGTTGAGAATAGAACTTGAAACCAGATTAGGGCAGAGAGTAACTCCCAAACTTGAAAAATAGATATAAATATAACTATCATAGTCACATCGAGCTGACCTAAGAGCCTGTAAAACCTTGAGCCCTGTCTGAGCTCACATTCCATGATCACCATTTTCTTCTTCTCCTTCTCCTCTTTTAATATTTATTCATTTTTGTTGCCCTTGTTGTAGTCATCATCGTTGTTGTTGTTGGGTAGAACAGAGAGAAATGGAGAGAGGAGGGGAAGACAGAGAGGGGGAGAGAAAGACAGACACCTACAGACCTGCTTCACCGCCTGTGAATCGACTCCCCTGCAGATGGGGAGCCGGGGGCTCGAACCGGGATCCTTCCGCTGGTCAGCGCTTTGTGCCACCTGCACTTAACCCGCAGTGCTACAGTCTGACTACCACCACTTTCTTCTAACTATTAACTGTAGTACTATTTCACCTTTTTCATATAAAAAGATCATTTATGAGAATTAGAAGGACATTTTGGTTGGAGGATATATCCTAATGACTATGGACAAAATGATTATGGGGGGGAGGAAGAGCCCACATTATGTCAAGCTGTTCTCAGAACTGCATCTCTCATATTGTGGAGGAAAGAGTGCATGTGTGGTTTTCACATCTTTCACCTCCTTATGAGAAAATATTTATTTTATATTTGGTACTATCAGCAATGTTTGACATGAGAATCTAAGGATTTTTAGGTATATATATTTTTCTTTAATTAGAACTGAGAAGTGTAGTCCTATGGGCATTTTAATACTCTTAACATCTTCCATCTTGAAGTCTGTTGATTTTGAAAATAAAATCACAAGTTAAGAATCTTGCATGTTGGGGGTCATGCAGTGGCACACTATGTTAAGTGCACATAGTATGAAGTGAAGTGCAAGGATCCAGGTTTGAGCCCAAGCCACCCCCACCTGAAGGGGTGTCGCTTCACAAGTGGTGAAGCAAGTCTGCAGGTGTCTTTCTCCCCCCTCCTCTCTCAATTTCTCTGTCTTATCCAACAACAGTGACAGTAATAACAGCAATAATGACAACAATAAGGGCAACAAAAACTAGGGCAACAAAAGGGGAAAAATATTATTAGGATCAGTGGATTCGTAAGCAATAACCCTCAAGGCAAAGTAATCATCATCATCATCTTGCATGCTCCTCTAGGAACTAATCAGAAGCTTCTTTGAACTATCTTGTTTCATTAATAAGATAATATTTATTTTTAAAAATATAAAAAAGATTATGACATGACACATTTACTGTAGTTAGTTATAAAGTGTTATAAAGTGCCTATAAATCATCCCATGATCTTATATATGCACTGTACCATTGAGCTACCTTCCTCAGCCAATTTTTTTTCTACATTTTAAGAGGGTATTGGCCAGAGAGATATCTTACAGTACAGGACACCTGCTTTCCATGCGTATAGCACAACATTGAGCCCAAGTAGCTTGTGAGAGGTACTGTTATAATTTTCTTTGAATCTCTCTCTATCTCTCTATCTCTCTATCTCTGTTTCTCTCTGAATTAAAAAGCGACCCAGAGCAGTTAAATTGTGCATAGAGAGGCTCTGGCTCTGCAAAATGAGAAAAAGGAGAGAGAGAAAGCACCTTACACCATCTCTGGAGTTCCATCTGTTTTAATTTTGACATTTATTTGTGGTACTAGGAGCTAAACCCTGAGTCTCAGGCACGGAAAACATTCACTTTAACCACTGAGTTACCTTCTGGGTCTCTATACTTTTTTTTTAATGATAATTCAATTGATATCATGACATGGCTATGAAAAGTTTGCTTCTTCTTCTTCTAGCATTTGCCCTTCTTCCGTAGCCAGTCAACAGCGTCAGGTTGAGCCTGATGTAAAGTTTCGAGACCTCCTTTGAATCTGGAGAGGTGGCAGTCGTTGACTATGTGGGTCATAGTCTGTCTGTAGCCGCAGGGGCAGATTGGGTCATCTCTGGCTCCCCAGCGATGGAACATAGCGGCGCACCGGCCATGGCCTGTTGGATAGCGATTGAGGAGGGCCCAATCATAACGTGCTAGGTCAAAGCCGGGTTGACGCTTGCAGGGGTCTGTGATGAGGTGTTTGTTCTTTACCTCAGCTGACTGCCAACTCTGTTTCCAAGAGTCTGGAACAGAGAAGTTCAGTGTAGTCGTAGGAGACCAGATTGGATGACGAGACGTCAAGCGTTGAACAGGGTGGGCGAAGATATCCGCGTATATTGGCAGGTCCGGTCGAGCGTAGACGTGGGAAATGAACTTAGATGATGCCGCATCCCGACGAATATCTGGCGGGGCGATGTTGCTAAGAACTGGCAGCCATGGAACCGGGGTGGAACAGATGGTTCCAGAAATTATCCTCATGGAGGAGTATAATTTGGAATTTACCAAGTGGACATGGGGGCTATGGAACCATCCTGGGGCACAGTATTCTGCAGTGGAATAGCATAATGCCAGAGATGATGATCGTAGTGTGGAAGCGCTCGCGTCCCATGAGGAGCTGGCCAGTCTTGCAATGATGTTATTCCTCGCACCCACCTTTGCTGCAGTTTTTATGAGATGTTTGTGAAATGACAGGGTGCGATCGAGAGTAACGCCAAGATAGACTGGCTGGGCTTCATGCCGGATTCTCGTATCGTCAAGCTGCACATTAAGCTCACGCGAGGCCGAGGCATGGTGTAGATGGAAAACAGATGATACCGTTTTTGCAGTGCTAGGGATTAGTCGCCATTTTTTACAGTAATCAGATATCAGAGACATGTCTTTCGTGAGTGTTTCCTCAAGGATGTCAAACTTGGATGCCTGAGTAGCACAGCAGATGTCATCGGCATAGATGAACTTCCTTGCAGAAGTTTCTGGGAGGTCATTGATATAAATATTAAATAGCGTAGGAGCCAGAACAGAGCCCTGGGAGAGACCAGTCGAAACAAGTCTCCATCTGCTAGACTTGTCACCCAGATGCACCCGGAATCTTCTGTTTTGGAGAAGAAACGATGTAGTGTTGGCCACCCATGGAGGCAGGCATCTTGAGATCTTGACTAGGAGACCACGGTGCCAGACCGTGTTATAGGCTGCTGTGAGATCAACAAAGACAGCACCCGTCTTTAAATTCTTCTGGAATCCATTTTCAATGTAAGTTGAGAGGGCCAGGACTTGTTCGCAGGTAGATCTTCCTGGGCGGAAACCAGCTTGGGCGGGTGATAGGAATTTCTCTGTAAGAGGAGAAATACGTGACAGAAGCAGCCTCTCAAGGAGTTTGTAACACACGGAGAGGAGAGAAATTGGTCTATAGCTGGCGGCCAGTGTTGGGTCTTTCTTTGGTTTCAAAGCTGCTATTATCTTGGCAGGACGCCAAATTTTGGGCATAGATTTGGATTCCAAGTTTGCTTCTTTATCTATTAAAATCAAATAGCATAGTGCATGTATAAGATCATGGGATTATTTACTGACACTTTTAACATAAATAACTACAGTAAATGTGTCATGTCATAATCTTGGGTTGCATTGTGGATGCCAATTTGAACGTTCTCAACTTGGTCATTGTTTAAAAAGGGGAAAAGGATATTCCTGGACTCACTGATACTACTGTGCCTCGTCGCCTGGGGCCCAAAAGAACTAGCAGAATCCACAAACTTTCCAGCCTTTCTAAAGAAGATGATGTCTGCCAGTATGTTGTGAGAAAGCTGTTAAACGAAGAAGGTAAAAATCCTAGGACCAAAGTGCCCAAGATCCAGCGTCTTTTTAATTCATGTGTTCTGCAACACAAACCTCATGACATTGCTTTGAAGAAACAATGCACTAAGAAAAACAAGGAAGAGACTGCAGAATATGCTAAACTTTTGGCCAAGGGAATGAGGGAGACCAAAGAAAAACGTCAGGAACAGATTGCAAAGCAACAGAGGCTGTCTTCCTTTGAGAGCTTCTATCTCTAAGTCTGAGTCTAGCAAAAAATTAGATTTGTAAAAGAGTAACAAAACCTGACACCAAAAAGGAAGGAAGGAAGGAAGGAAGGAAGGAAGGAAGGAAGGAAGGAAGGAGGGAGATGGGGCAGATAGCACAATGATAGAAAGACTTTATGGTCTCAGGTTCAATCCCCAGTCCCATCATAAGCTAGTGTTCTGGAGTGTGTGCCCCCCACCAAGTTAATTGTATTTTTAAAAGACCTTTCAAAGTGATCTGACATGTATGTGTGTGTATACACATATATCTTTTTTAATTTTTAAAACTAACCTTGAAAAAAAGTGAGTGTGCTCCTTGCATGACACACAGCTGCTGTGGAGGCTTGTGAAAACTTTTTGTGCCTAGACTGATTTCCTGGCTACGCTAGGTCTCTCTCTCTGAAACTACCACTTTCTTAGTTCTGCAGATTCAGGACAGGAGGCTTCCATTCTGGATCCCACTACTTACATGACACCATGGGCAATTCCACTCTGTTTTGTCCCTTTCTACTGGAATAAGGGACAGTGTTCAGGGCTATACTTCATGCAGTCACCTCCCTTCCCAGTCTTTCTGCTAGCAGGTGGGATATCCATATTATTTAAGACCATTAATATGTCCCTGTGTTACAAATTTTCTGTTGTTTTTGGCATCTGAGCAAAAGTGCAACAAGGATTACCTCTGTTGGTTCTTTGAACTGCTGACAGTATTGAATTTAATGATATCAAGTAAACACAGATTGAGATGATCCAGCATTCCTTTGCCTGGGAATGTCCTGCATTGAATAAATTAAACACAATGGCAGAAAAAGCAAAACTTGGAAAGTAACAAATAGCACTTCAGGCTTGGAGCGATCTTTGTATTGCTGTGGAAAGAAATGAATGTAGACTGAAAATCAGCAGGCAGTGTATTATTCTGTTCCATCCTGTAGGTAGGTAAATTCCAGGGGCATTAAGCAGAGCCTTGATGAGGTCTTCTCTCAGTGATTGCTCTGGTGGCAGAAATCAGGTGGGTTAGAAGATATGGAAAGAATGAAACTAGTTAGGAAGTTGTAGCAAATTTTGCAGAAAATTAATGCCACAGACATGAACCTACTGTGTAGTGAAAAAGGAAATACAAGAAGAGAGTTGTAAGGGAGTTTTGACATGGTATCAATATAAACTGGAAGGAAACAGGGTGTAATGGAGGCAGAAGCTGTGCTGATGGGGTGAATGACAACTATGCTATGTCTAGGGTGTAGTTTAGAGTTCACATCTCCAACTTAAAGTCCTCTAATCTGGGAAGAACAAAATTTCCTGGAAGGGCCTGCTATAACATGTGAACACAAAGACACATAGGTATTATATTAGCTTGATTTAAGATTATATGGCTTGCGTTAAGAAGAAAAATATCTTTGTTAGCAAAGATAGTTTAGACTTTTTTTTTTCCAACTAGACTTAGGAAGAATACTCAAGAAACAAATCACAATATTTCATAAAAATAAGCTGGGTATGGCCCTCCTCAGGAGAGTTAGAGGCTTAAAATGCGGGTACAATAAAAAGATATATATTCATACTCCCTCTGAAGGAAAAATGTGCTGGGGAGACAGCATAATGGTTATGTAAGACTGAAATGACTGAAACTCCAAGCTCCCAGGTTTAGTCTCTAGCACCTCCAGAAGACAGAGCTCATCAGTGCTCTGGTGTTTCTCTCTGTGTTTTTCTCATTAAAATAAAATAAAATTAATACATAAAATATTGGGAGCCAGGCAGTGGTGCACCTGGTTCAGCACACATACTACCATGCACAAAGACTCAAGTTTGAGCCACCCCCCCACCCCGTTCCCACCTGCAGAAGAAGCTTCATGATTGGTGAAACAGATCTGCAGGTGCCTACCTGTCTCTCTCTGTCTTGCCCTCCCCCCTCAATTTCTCTCTGCCCTATCAGATAAAAATGGAAAGAAGCCAGTCAGTCCCATTTGTTTTACTTGTTCTGAAAAACAGCCCAGATATTCAGATATAAGACTTTGAAATTTTCCTATTGACATTGACTTTCTGGTCTAATTTCTGGTCCATGTGGTTTCATTTATATATACTTTGTGCTCTGTTTTTATTAAGCATTAACTACCTATCATCTAACATTCTAAAAGTATGCCAAGACTCTTGTGATTTGTTCTTGTGGTTATTAAATTTCTACACGTGGTGCAAAGCGCAAGGACCGGCATAAGGATCCCGGTTCGAGCCCCCGGCTCCCCACCTGCAGGGGAGTCGCTTCACAGGCAGTGAAGCAGGTCTGTAGGTGTCTGTCTTTCTCTCCCCCTCTCTGTCTTCCCCTCCTCTCTCCATTTCTCTCTGTCCTATCCAACAACAACAATAATAACTACAATAATAAATAAATAAATAAATTTCTAAACACACCTCCCCCATCCCACCAACCCTGCTACTCTCGCCAGCCAGAAAAAGAGACACCTACAGCATTGCTTCCCTTTTATTAAAGTCCCCCACTCCACAGATGGGGCCACAGATGGGAAGCAGGGTCTTGAACCCAGATCTTTGTGCATGTTAATGTATGTCCTTAACCAGGTGTACCACTGACCCAAGCCCCACTCGTATACTTAGCTCTATGGAAGAGATAACAACTTAGGGAAAAAAGTTTCTTCTAGTCCCACAAACTTTGGTACGTACATTTGTATAAAGGAATATGTATGTATGTATTTGAACTTTTCATAAGAAATGCTCTTGTAACTTACTAGCTTACTAGATGTGCTTTCTTAATTTTCTGAGGGGAAGATGTGTTTAGTATGTATGTAGAACAGAAGTGAAAATGACATATATTACAGAATCAGTTGACCTTTTTACAGATTGACAACTTCTAATTCTCTCTGAAAAATACTCTGTCAGCACTTGAGTCTTATTAAGAACAGAGCTCATTAACATGCATAAATTAGCAGCCTGATCTAGTTATAATACATCTTTAATGTGTGACTTGTACAGCGTTGTGTACTCCTTAGTCTTGTAATAAAAGGTAGAGTAGCCTCCAGTGATCAACAAGGCTTTGAGATCCATTTAACCTGGATAAACCCATATCCATAACAACTGTCAGTAAGAATGACTAGTGTTTGACTAATTAGCCAGCCTTTTATAGCCCATAAGCTTTTCAAAGATGGCCCCAGGCTCCCCACCTGCAGGGGAGTCTCTTCACAGGTGGTGAAGCAGGTCTGCAGGTATCTATCTTTCTCTCCCCCTCTCTGTCTCCCCTTCTCTCTCAATTTCTGTCCTATCCAACAACATCAGTGACAAAAATAACAATAAGGACAATAAGGGCAACAAAATGAGAAAAAAAAAATGGCCTCCAGGAGCAGTGGATTCATAGTGCAGGCACTGAGCCCCAGCAATAACCCTGGAGGGAAAAAAAAAAAAAAGAAGAAGAATCCAGGTTCAAGCCCCCGTTCCCCATCTGCAAGGGGAAAGCTTCGCTCATGGTGAAGCAGTGCTACAGGTGTCTCTCTCTCCCTCTCTCTCTAGTTCTCTATCAATTTCTCTCTGTCTATTCAAATAAATAAATAAACCATTAAAAAAGAAAATACACAAAATTTTTCTTTAACCACAGCTGTTATTGAAGAAATAAATTAGCTCTTCTAATTGTAACTTCTTTTATTGACGCACAAACGTTCATGTGTAAACACTAACATGGACAAATTTAGTCACATTTCTATGTAATCATAGCTTAGAGTGTCAGCATTAAAAAAATGTTCTTAAGTGTTTGCACTTTTATGTTTGGTTACAGGTTTTCAGTTGCAAAACTACATCAAACTACACACTTGGACACTTACATTACATAATCTGTGTTCCCTGGAGCAGAATAGACTATTTTGAATTTGATAGAAACTAAAGGACACCATTGTCTTGGCAGTAAAGTGTAGTGCTAACAGTCATTTGAGATAATTCTGTAATGTCAATTTTTCATTCAAATTTTTGTCTCACTCTGAATAAAAATGACTAATTGTAAACAGAATAACTTGAGCTCCATGAAGTTTGACTTGTTTTGTTTTCTTAAAGAGTCTTGGATCTTCTTCTTGTAGTTTCATAATCTAAAGTGCTCAAGCTTTTTCCTTTGCCATGGGCTCTATTGAATTTATCCAGGCAAGGTTAAAGGCACTGTTTAGAACACACCCCTTTGTATTTGGTAGACACTGATCTATGACTACTCTAGTTGGACATAAGAGTAGAGCTTATGCTGATGACTTTAGAAAATAAAGGACTACTCCATAGCTTTGTATATTAAGAACTCCCCAATTTTGTTATTTTATAAAGTCATCAGCATAAGCTCTACTCTTATGTCCAACTAGAGTAGTCATAGATCAGTGTCTACCAAATACAAAGGGGTTTCTGGGAACTATGTTACAAAGAAAGAGATAAAGAAGCTGAGAAATGGTATGAATATTGGGCAGAGGTATAAGAGCTTAGAAAACAATGGGAGGAGTCCCTATGGAAATAGTAGGTAGCCCAGAAATTGTGATTTCAATAATCCCAGTGAAGACATTTTTCAAAGGAGAAAGGATAGTCAGCATTATCAAATGTTGCTAAAGATTATATAATAGATTGACAGTTGTATTTAAAGGAGACAGTAAAGGGTGATACATGAACATGGAAAATGAGACTGAGAAGCTCAGAGGTGGAAACAGGATTTGAGTTTATTTAAATGTGGATTGGGAGTTATGGCAGAGGCTGAGAGAGAATGATCCTCAACTGACTGAATTCTTGAATGTGAGGTCCATAGTGCTGAGGAATAAGGTTTCAATATAATTGGAGGAAATTGACTTGGAAAGCAACAGGCTCTGCTGTTGTGATGGGTGAAAAAGATAAGGAATTAGACTTGGGTACAGAGAATATTTGTAGAGTTGATGATAGGGAAGAATAGTGTCATCAGTGCTTTCTATTTTGTATCTGAAATTGAGGAATTCCTACGCTCAAGAAGGCAGTGCTTAGTTGGAAGATTTGCTAGAATCATGAAAGCACTGACATTGTGCTTCGTAGGGAGTGAAGAGAGCCTCCTGTTAAAACATGGAAATATTGAGTAAGCTGAAATTAATCTTTTGCCAACACCTGTTATCTGGAGATGAGAAATTGTATCCACCTGTCAGCAGTTGTGTAGTAAACCATTATCCCCTCAATACAATGATGAAAGAAGAAAAAAAAATTCAGTGGAAGTTGGCCATTGTGTGTGTATTATGTACTGACCTTGATCCTGCAGTATTATTTTATACCAAGATTATTTAGCAACTATTGTTTAATGCCAAAAACTTAGACTTTGGGGTTCACTTATGTTTTACCTGCAGTCAGAGAACGGACACCAACTTCATGAAGGAAGTAAGATGTTTGTTGTTGAGTTTGGTCTGTGTGATAAACCACAGAGTGTAACTGAGGTAGGTAAAGAAATGACAAAGATATTGCTAGCTCATTTGAGATTTTCATGCACAGATGTCAGAATTTATGAGAAAGAGGAAAATGGTCAAAGAGTGGCTTGTGTGAATTTAAACTATTAGACTTAAACAGTTGTAGGTGGCGGGTTATGGACTTGAGAGTGGGAGCAGGAAGTAGAAAAAGAGAATTGGTCCTTGGAGGTGAGTGAGGTCAGAGAATTTAGAGGACTTGTCAGATTCATTGTTTTTGTGGTGGTGAATTCACACCAGATTTTGATTGGAAGATAGAGTCAAATGAGGGTTAGGGTTAGGGGGAAAAAAAGTCAAATGATATAGGCTGTTATGTAGAAATGGGGAGACTGTTGCATGATGAGATGACTTCTCCAGAAAGAGGTAGTGATATAACTGAATATTTTGTGTGTTTTAAATGAGAGTATTGTTTGTATCAAGACAAGGGCAAAGGTGAAAGTGTGGTGTCACAGTAAAGACAGGGTGAAAGACAGACACTGCACTGCATGCTGGATTAATTCTGCTATTTCCAAGACACTTCTTGTCCTCAGAGAAGGGAGAAAACTTCTCTGTGACAAAAGACTTCAACTATAGTATCACTTTTCATTACTGCAGGATTCTAGTGAACCAGTTCTAGGCTTCTAGTGAATTTGGATGAGCCTATTCTGTGCTCATTGAGTTCACAATGATAAAAACCGCTTGTGCCATGAAACATTTCCTAAAACACCTTTAATTAAATTATCAAAATCAAAAATCTTAGTGCTTCATAGTTATCCTGCAACACCTGTATTGAGAAAATTCTGTAATGAAAATGTTGGTGGAATTGGAAAGATATGGGTCATACCTCTGCTACCCACCTGAGATTTTTGGGCACATTGCTTCCTTTAACTCCAGTTTCCCTGCCTTTAGAATGAATTCAATACAAATATGTTTTATAGGGTTGGAGTAAGAATTAAGAGTAGAAAATCTAGGTGAAATGTTTCACACAGACCCTAGCAAACAGGCTTTCAAATTGATGGTTCTCATGTATCTTAAAATAATTAGATTTTTCTTCTTTTTTTCTTGATTTCCTCTCTCTCTCTCTCTCTCTCTCCATATATATATATTTGGAAATCTGATACCATTTTTTCATTGGGGACTTCTGTATTCATTTTGTCAGCTTTTTGTAGTCTAGGGAAAAATCTTCCATTGTTCTCTTGAGAGAGTTTAGCACATTTTTGCCTCCAGTTTCTTTGCAGTTGTTAACGAGTTCATCTAAAGTTCAGTTGTCTCCCATTTTCATTTCTTCTCTGTTATTTTTCTCCTGAAGCATATGTCAATTCCTTTTCCTCCCCAATTTCTACTCATTCAGATTTATCTTATTATCTTGACTGACTTTTTTGTTTTGAAAATATGTTGCTATTCCTCTAAGATTTTTTTTAAATTTCTTTAGTCTAATACAAGTGCCATAAGTTCTGCATGTGATTGGGCAGCAGATGAAGAAGGATTATCACATTTGAGCAAAATAATTTTGCATTTCTCTTTTGAAATAGAAAATATATTAGTTACCTATACTGTGAATCAGACTTCCATATTTAAAAAATAACCAAGAACTTGAACCTTGTAAAAAGAAATACTTGTCTGCACAGTGAACTGGTAGTTAAATAGTAGTATTCCTGATGCTCATCATGCTATTAAACAAATTCCCACTGTTTAATATTCTATATATAAGGTCCTGTGTTTTAAAATACAAATAAAACAGCTTAAAAAACATAGCAAATAAAGATTTCAAAGACTAACCCGAGAAATCATCATTGGGCAGCTATACCTGTATCTCTAACCTACTGCCTCTGCATTAAACAATTTCATAGCACTCCGCTTTCTTTTTTTGGAACATTAATCATATCAGTAGTCACGAATTATGTGCTGGAATCGCCCTTCCACTGTCAGTCCTAGGAGAACAAAGACGGGGGTTGGTTTCTGTGCTTGGCACATATGCCTCAGTTCATATCTGTAGGATTAAATTGAACTGCAGATTTTGTAGTTTTATATTTCCAACTGCTTTTTGGACAAAACAGTTTGAATATTGTGCCAGCACTTCAAAAATCAATTCATCTGAAACCTAACTTCTCATGTTCCACCTAAAACCTGATTTTCATGTTCTCATTTTGGGTTAAGGATACCACCATTTTCCCAGCCACCCAGGCTTGACATGTTCACACTATGCCAGTTTTAATCATCATGAGGTATAATTTTGATTACTTCACACCTTTCAGAAACATTCTGTGTCAGTTCTTGAGCCTTAAATTCAAGCTCCCTCAGCCTTCCTTCCTGACCTTCTTTTTCCCCTTTTCTCAGCATGTACCATATGCTGCTGCCAGCCCATGACTGAGAGGCCCCTGCGGGTACCAAGCAGTGTACTAGCTGCCACTTACTGGGAGTGGCCCCCTCATGGCCTCAGTGTATTTATCCTAGCTTCATAAATTACTATTTCCTAGGTTTCTGACCCCCACCCTCACCCCACCCCTTACTTTTCTTAATTCTTTGTATGGAATTGTTAAAGATATTTATTTATTTGCCTCCAGGATTTATTGCTAGGGCTCTGTACTACAAATCCACTGCTCCTGGAAGCTATTTTCTTCCCTTTTGTTGCCCTTGTTGTTTTATCTTTGTTGTGGTTATTGTTGTGGTTATTGATGTCGTCGTTGTTGGATAGGACAGAGAGAAATGGAGAGAGGAGGGGAGGACAGAGGGGGAGAGAAAGATAGACACCTGCAGACCTGCTTCACCGATTGTGAAGAGATCCCCCTGCAGGTGGGGGAGCCAGGGGCTTGAACTGGGATCCTTGTGCCGGTCCTCGCGCTTTGCGTCATGTGCACTAACCCCCTGTGCTACCACCCAACCCCCACGATTTTATTTTTTTAATCTTCTCTCTCTGAAATCATTTCATTCTTTGTTCAAAATTTTTGTGAGGAACATAGCCATCACAAAATTTCCTTCAAATATCTTCAACAGTATGAAATAGGAAAACAAGTCTAAAACATATGCTAATGTATTTTCAGTAGGAAAAGAAAATACTGCAAGGAAGCACTTACCAAGCTCATTTCTCAAGAGTCAAGTGAAACTCTTTTGGGTGACCAGTGAAGCTTCTATACAGAAGTGGTAATGTTGTGACATGTAATTGACCTTTTCCTGTCTATGTTACTATGTGATTAAAGATGTTCACTGTGTGAGAGAGTTATATCTTGTTAAATGTCATTGCCATTTCACATCTACATGTATAGTTAGAGACATTATTTCCCCCCTGACATAAAGGCATCTCTTCAATACTCTAGCCCACCTTTGGCCACATTCTGTTTACCAGGGAGTCAACACTGGTTTTTGAATTTTGATTTCCTTAGTAATTTTGTTAGAGTAGGTCATTGTAAACAAACTAGCCAGAGATGGACATTTAACTACTTACATGGGAGACATTTTAAAAACATTTGACTCCGCTTCCCCAGAGACCCACCCTACTAGGGAAAGAGAGAGGCAGACTGGGAGTATGGACCGACCAGTCAACGCCCATGTTCAGCGGGGAAGCAATTACAGAAGCCAGACCTTCTACCTTCTGCAACCCACAACGACCCTGGGTCCATGCTCCCAGAGGGATAGAGAATGGGAAAGCTATCAGGGGAGGGGGTGGGATATGGAGATTGGATGGTGGGAATTGTGTGGAATTGTACCCCTCCTACCCTATGGTTTTTTTAAATTAATCCTTTCTTAAAGAAAAAAGAAAAAAAAAACATTTGACAGAGGAAGAGTGACTAAGTAATGCCTTTGTTGAGCATCTTGTGGTAAACTAATTGCTAAGCAGAAGCATATTCTCTGTATTAAGGCTAACAGCTGTGCACAGTTCCTAGGATGGTCTGTTAGGATGGTTACTTACTACTGTCATTGATAAAATAAGAGACTTTATTTGGTATATTTTGAAGATGGTATATATCAATAACTTAAATATTTCACTTTTTTTTTAATCTTCTCACCATATTGTAGTATAATGATGTCATAGGAAAGTTCGTTTATCTTATGCAGGTGAGCATTTCAGTCATCTGCTATTAAAAACAACATTGTAAAACTCTCTCACCACCTCCTACCCCCCCACCCCCTTTTTCACCGTCATGCACTTAGGAACCCAAAACCCACCCAGATCCCCCTCCCTGTCCTTCTTCCATAGGGTCCTTTCCTTTGGTGCTATACAGCAAACCCAGTCCAATTTTTGACTTTGTGTTTCCCCTTTCTGTTCTTGTGTTTAAAATTCTGCTCATGAATGAGATCATCCCGTATCCATCCTACTCTTTCTCGCTTACGTCATTCAACATGATTCCTTCAAGCTTCATCCAAGATGAGGTGAAGATGATTCAATATAATGTCCCAATATAATAATAATAATAGTAATAATAATTTGAAGCCTGGGTGTCAGGCAGTGGTGCATCTGGTAGCATATTATAATGGGAAAGGACCCAAATTTAAGCCACTGGTCTCCATCTGCAGGGGGCAGCTTCACAAGTGTGGAGCACTCCTACTAGTGTCAGTCTCTCCCCCTTCTCCCTTTCTTTCTTTCTTTCTTTCTTTTTTTATTCTCAAATACTGATTTTATTTTCAAACATACCTTTCTGAATACTGAAAAATAGCTATTCATGTTAAATAGTTAAAACCCATTTTTATTTTGTTTGCTTTACTTTTTTAGAGTATTTTTAAAATTATATTTACTTATTTATTGGATAGAGACAGCCAGAAATTGAGAGGGGGAGGGATGATAGAGAGGGTGACAGAAAGATACCTGCAGTACCGCTTCACCACTTGCAAAGCTTTGCCCTTACAGGTGGGGACCAGGGGCTTGACTCTGGGTCCTTGCACATTATTAACATTGTGCTTGTCTTTGATTGAGACAGAGAGGGCAGAGAGATAGAGTGAAAGAGACCACAGCACTGTGCTTCCTTATATGTAGAGAGGGCAAAACTCTAGCCTGGGTCTTGCACATGACAAAGCTGCACACTGTCTATGCAGGCTATTCCGTTGGCTCAAATGACAAGCTTTTTAAAAACCAGTACTGAAAGCTTAGGTTGCTGTTACCTTCCTCCCTTTCTTTTTTTTATATTTATTTTTATTATTTATTCCCTTTTGTTGTCCTTGTTGTTTTATTGTTGTAGTTATTATTGATGTTGTTGTTGCTTGATAGGACAGAAAGAAATGGAGAGAGGAGAAAAAGACACCTGCAGACCTGCTTCACCACTCGTAAAGCGACTCCCCTGCAGTTGGGGAGCCGGGGGCTGGAACTGGGATCCTTATGCCAGTCCTCACGTTTTGCACCACGTGCACTTAACCCACTGTGCTACCGCCCGACTCCACCTTTCTCCCTATCTCCCCTTTGCCTCTATTTCTCTCAGTGTCTATCCAAAATGAATATATATATATATATATATATATATATATATATATATATACTGCAATGCTTTTAGTATGTGTGAAATATGATTGTCTTTTTTAAATTTTATTTTAGAAAAATGTTTCATCAAATGCTCTGTGTGGTTTTATTTCTTGTAATTGCTAAATTGAATTCTCAAAAGATTGAATTAGATTTGCCGGTTTTTTTTGGGGTTTTTTTTGCATTTTTTTCAGTTCCACCAACTGTGTAAAGTGATTTATTATCTAGCTGTAACCATTTATTCTCATTTTTTAAATAGTTGCCATATTGGTCAGTGAAAAAGAATTTTCCATGCATGTGTTTAGCTATCTTTAATTACAGATGAAGTACAGGATTACACCGCCTATATAAAGCTTCACTTTTTTTTATGGTTATCTTAGATACATTATTTGTCCAGGTTTTGTTGTTGTTCTCTGTATTAAATTATTTTTCTTTAATTTACAAAATCATGATGTTCTTTTATTTCAAGAATTTAGTCGTATGAAATACCTGTGTTTTAAATATCTTTTCTAGTTCATTTTTTTCACAATGTAGAGACTTCTTTATGAGGCTTTAGTATAGTACAATCTGTGATTGGGCTACATAGATTTTTCATAGAAACATCTTCTCATTCCAAGACTAATGAAAAATATTTTCCTTGGGAGTCGGGCAGTAGCGCAGCAAGTTAAGCGCACGTGGTGCAAAGCGCAAGGACTGGTGGACGGATCCTGGTTAGAGCCCCTGACTCCCCACCTGCAGGGGAGTCGCTTCACAGGTGGTGAAGCAGGTCTACAGATGTCTTTCTCTCCTCCTCTCTGTCTTCCCCTCCTCTCTCCATTTCTTTCTGTCCTACCCAACAACAACAATAATAATTACAACAATAAAGCAATAAGGGCAACACAAGGGAATAAATAAATAAATTTAAAAAAGAAAAATATTTTCCATATTTTTTGCTATGTTTTTACAATTAAATTTTTCAAAGTTGAAGCATTTGATCTAATTAGGGTTTATTCTAGTGTAACTAGTGGGGTAGGATCCAAATATACTATTGTTAGTCGCCACTATAGTTATTATTTTCTTATCCTCTCCTGAATTGAAATGTCAAGATTTTAATAAATTATGAGTTGAACTTTCTTACACATTTGAGGCACATGGCCAATAGCAACATATAGTATTCCAAACATATCAATCACAGAACCAAACCTAGTACACACATACCAGTACTCATGGGACTAGTCTTCTGTGGTATGCACAATGGGACAACTTTCTTTACTTTTTGAAGTGTTTTTTGTTGTTGTTGTTGTTTGTTTTAATATGAGATCAGTAATACAACTTAATTTCTTATTAGAGATTTAGAATAAGATAAAATAATAAGAGTATAATTCCATACCATCACCACTACCAGAGTTCTATGCCCCAACTCCCTCCACTGAAAACTGCTATACTTCTCCCAAGGTTATAGATATGAGTTGAATATGTTTTTCCCTGTTTTTATTAACTTATATGGCCATGCCTTTACTCCTTTCCTAAGCCACACCTACACCTATTATTACTTCCAGGTTTCCTTCCTTATTCCTCTTCGCTCTTCGTAATGGTATAAAAACAAACATTCCGAGTCACAAGCATTCCAGGGCCTGATGAAACTGGGATTCAGAACACTCTGGTAATCTTCCTTTAAAATTCTCCTCTTCTGGGAGTATGGACCAAAAAAATATTTGGGGGTGCAGAAGTTGGGAGTTCTGGCTTCTGTAATTTCTTCTCCACTGCATCTAGACAATAGTCAGTTGATCTTTACTCCCAGCCTGTCTCTGTCTTTCCCTAGTAGGGTTGGGAACTGGACTCTGAGGTTCTGGTTCCAGGACAAGTTGGCAAGGTCATCAGCCTGGCTTGGAATTATAGCAGCATCTGCAACTTGGTTGCTGGCTAAAAGGAAACAAGATATAAAGTAGGACAAAATGTTTAATAAACAGGAACCAAAGAGTAAGAATCCCCCCCCTTTTTTACTGTATAATTAAAACAGTACTAGCCTCATGCCATTAAATAGTAGGTTTATTTTAAGTCTGTAGAGTTAATATTAAAAAGCCCTTTATTTGCAAATATCTCTATAGTTCTATGTTTTATAGACATGAAATTATTTAGATCCTAATTTGTGTACAATGAAATGAACTATGTAATTAGGATCCATACAACCAAATCTTTGTAAAAACTTTCACTCAGCTTTTGAAAACGTAGCCTTGTTTTATTTCTTAATTGCCATCTAAGTTATTGCTAGAGGTGGTTACCTGCACAGTGAACCCCTTATTCCTCATGGCCATTGTAGCATTTTTGTTTTTGGCGAGGGAGAGCTGAGGTGGGGAGGGGAATCTCAAATAAAGGTCCTTATACATGGTAATGTGTTTGCTCAGCCCAGTATGCCACTGCCCAGCTGAGAAAGTAGAGCTTTAGGTTTTATGTAGAGCAAATAAAAAGTTTTCCTGGGGGTGGGCATTGGCACACCTGGTTAAGCATACAGTGTGCAGGGACCCAGGTTCAAGCCCTTGGCCCCCCACCTGCAGGGGGAAAGCTTCAAGAGTGGTGCTATCTTTCCCTTTCTAGCTCCCCCTCCTTTCTCAGTTTCTGTCAGTTTCTAATAATAAATAAATAAAAATATTTTTTAAAAGAAAAAGAAGTTATCCTATGATCTGTGCTGTGTTATAAGACAGCAAAAAGTTCTCAGTATGTTGAAGATAGTTGAAAGGCACCAGAGTATATGACAGCCATATTCTTAACAGTCTGAGTAGATAGTCGAGATAGGTAGTGAAAATTATCAACATCTGTGTCTTCTGTCCTTAGAAATACCTTATTATTTATACTTTAATGGTCAGAAACTCAATACATGGCCATCCCTAGTTTGTTGCAGGGAGGCTGGTAAAGTGAGGGGTTTTCTTTTTTTCTTTTTTTAGAAAGCAGCAATATGTTTTGTGTGATAAAAAATTATACTCAGACAAGCCTTTTTCGTCTGGTTCAATTTTTTATTTCATTTTATTGGGAATTAATGATTTATAGTATCGTTACTGACACAGGTACTATTTCTTTTTTTAAAAAATTATTATTTTTATTTTTTATGAGTGATTTAATAATGATTAACAAGATTATAAGAAAACGGGTAGAATTCCATACAAGTCCCACCACAAGAGTTCTGTATCCTATTCCCTCTACTAGAAGCTTCCATATTCTTTATCCCTCTGGGAGTATGGACCAAAATTCTTTAGGGGATGCAGAAGGTGGAAAAGTGAGTTTTTAGCATCTTTAAGCTCTGAAAGAGCAGCCAATAAAAAGGGATGGAGAATGGATATATTACAGTTGCTAAAACAAGAGTGTGTGCAGTATTAGAATTAAAACAACTGCTGATATTTACTGAAAACTTGACATGTTTGAAATACTGTTTCATCCTCTTTGCATAAAATATTAGCTCATTTAGTCTTCCGAGCAACTTTCCCAAGTAGATGCTGTCATTGTCTTCATCTCATAAATGAGAAAGTCAGGAAGCATAAAGTAGGCTTAGGGGACATGTTGATGATAAGAATCCAAGATTCAAGTTCAGCACTTTGACTTCTTGCTATTGTTCTTAACTACTATATTGGGGTGGGGTGATAACTCAATAACTCACTTTAATATATATATACATCTATATATACATACATATATATTTTTTAAGTTTTTCCTCCTTTGAACTTAAAGGGAAATACGTTTAATCAGGTTGTACAAATAATGAAAACTAGTGGGGGAAGAAGTGATTAAACTACATTTCTACTTCTTGTGGTTGAGCCAGTCATTTAATTACAGTATAAAGAGAATTATTCTAATCATCATTTTATCAGTTAAATCCCAATGAAAATTGGTTCTCTAGCTCCATTGAGTCAAATGAATTTTTTGTTTCACATCTAGATTAAATCAAATGCAAAGACTTTGTCTTAAATTATTCTTATCTTTTTTTGCCATCTGGTTTAAGTAGTATTTTGAGTCTATTCTAGAAGGTTAAAGACCAAACTAGGTTACCACGTAAAGTAAATATAATCTGCTTCCCAGAAAGACGATAACCAGCAAAATAGAACAATAGCTCATGTGACTTTGTTAGGGCAGCTGTCTCAGTATCTTTGAGAAGTTGGGATAAACTATGAATCTCTGAATTATGTGCTTCTGCTGCACACTTTGAGCAGTTTCTTTGGAGAAACTGAGCTTTCTTTCTCCAAATTCTAGGTAGTTACATCTTTCATTTCTACTGAAATTATAAAAGTGTGTCGATATGTAAAGAATATGTTAGGAGATGGGGAGGGGTATAAAAATGAGCTCTAAGGCAAGAATAGACAGAATGTAAAATGATCACAGGCTGATTAGAGCCACCTCCTTCTAAAATCCCCTCTATATGCATATTGCTTTATGGCTCATCCTCAGCTTTTTTCTTATTATCTACATACTCCCTCAGGGAGCTCATACTCCACTGTAATACCATTAATCCCCACAACAGAGACAAGTTGTTACTAAAATCTTACTATATGCCATTGCTTGTGAGCTAGCCACTTTAATCCTCCCGTGAGTTTGGAATAGTTGCTACTAGTATTTGTCGGACTAGCTTCGCGAGCGGAGACAGACGACCAGGGACTCATGGTTGAGCTGTAGGCAGTATCTCTTTATTCATGCAGGATGCAGCACAATCTCAGCCAAGCTAGACAAAACGAAAACTAAACTAAAACAAACAATGCTGTCCTTATATACTTTCCAAGTAGGGTGTGAACAGGATGTGACGTAGAGAGGGTGGAGAGAAAACTGACTGGTGAAAATCAGGGTGTGACAAGGAGAGGGGGCGGAGCAGGCAAGAATTCTACCACTGAACCACCAATGCCCTGGAGGGAGGGTGGTGCTTTATGTAAATATAAAAGTGATTTATGTAAATAGACCGAAGCTTTGAGTGGGATCAAACCAGTCCCTATACAGGCATACCGGTGCTTGGTTAAGCAGAAGCCAGGGGGAGCTGGCATACTACCCAACAGGTATTCTTCCATTGAAGTCAAAAAGAAGATAAAGGTTGACAACGTTTCAGTTATTTCCTAGGGATCAGTGGGATAGCTGACCTGGGAAGATGCCTGTTCTGCCATGAAGTCAGTTTCATGGGCTCATTCACTGTCAAGCAACTAACCAAATAAAATAATTTGCCTAAATGGATTGCTAATTAGGAAGCTGGGGTTTAAACCTAATACTGTTTGTGTGAATTCCAAACTCCTACTATCTACCACTTCATTATGCTAGCGATCATTTTTAGGTTCAAACACAAACAGTATGCCTCTAATTCTATTTAGTATAACCAGCTCCTTTCCCCCATGTTGTACGCCTACTGAACCAGAAGTCTTCAAGTCACCTTAAATTGCCTGCAATTGGATATCTAATAAATATCTCAAGTTAACTTATCAAAAAATGAGCTCTATTCTAGACACAGCCATTTTTATCCACCTGAAAGCTAATGTCTGAAAGTGAGCTGTGAGTTCATTTATTTACTTACTTATTTTTTTTAGTTGAGGGGATTAGTGATTTACAGAAAATACAGTTATTGATACATGTGTAAAATTTCTCAGTTTTCTGCAAACTACAGTCACCTTTAGCCTAGTACTTCCTCCATCATTATGGACCTCAAAGTCTCCCCAAACCCATCCACACAGAGTCCTTTACTTTGATGCAAGACACCACACCCAACCAAATTGTACTTTGTGTTTTCCCTTTTTGTTCTTATTTCTCAGTTTCTGTCCATGAGTAAGATCTTTCCATATTCATCCCTCTCTTTCTGGCTTATCTCAGTTATCACGATTCCTTTAAGCTCCGTCCAAGATAAGATGAAGAAGGTGAATTTATAATTCTTAACTAATTACTGAGTAGTATTCCATTGTGTGGGATACTACTTTCTTTTCTTTCTTTCTTTCTTTTTATTTGGCAGTTATATATTTTTTTTACTAGTGTTTTTATACTGATTTACAAAATTAGAAGATAACAGGAGTACAACTCCACACCTTTTCTACCACCACAGTTCTGAATTCCCAATCCCTCCATTGTAAGCTACAACTATTCCCCTAAGGTTGCAGGTATGGGTAAACTAATATTTATTTTATTTATTTTTTTTAATTTTAAAAATAAAACTATGACAAGACCATAGGATAAGAGGGGATTTCCACACATTGCCCACCCCCAGAACTACATTGGGTAATCCCCTCCCTTGATAGCTCTAGGGATAGATAGGCCCTATTCTTTAGCCCTCTGGGAGTATAGACCCAGGATCATTGTGGGGTACAGAAGGTGGAAAGTCTTGCTTCTGTAGCTGCTTCACTGCTGAACATGGGCATTGGCAGGTCAAACCATACTCCCAGCCTGTCTCTTAGAGTTCTCCAACATTCCCACCAGCAGTGGAGGAGGGTTCCTTTGACCCCACAATCTTTCCAGGATTTGCTGCTGTTAGCTTTTTTGATGTATGACATTCACAGGTGTAAGTGGTATCTTACTGTTCTTTATTTGCATTTCTCAGACAATCAAAGACTTGGGGCATTTTTTCATGTGGTTCTCAGCCTTTTGAGTCTCTTCTGTGGTGAATATTCTGTCCATGTCCTCTTCCCGTTTTTGGATGGGTTTTTTTTTTTTCCTTCTTGTTGAGTTTGGCAAGCTCATTACATATTTTGGTTACTAGCCTCTTGTCTGATGTATGGCATGTAAAGATCTCCCATTCTGTGAGGGGTCTCTTGGTTTGGATAGTGGTTTCTTTTGATGTGCAGAAGCCTTTTCATTTGATGTAGTCCCATAGGTTTATGCTTGCCTTAGTCTTCTTTGTAATTGGATTCGTTTCATTGAAGATGTCTTTAAAATTTATGCAGAAAATAGTTCTGCCAATATTTTCTTCTAAGTATCTGATAGTTTGTGGTCTAACTTCCAAGTCCTTGATGCACTTGGAATTTACTTTTGTATTTGGTGACATATAGTGGCTCATTTTCATTCTTCTGCATGTTTCAACCCATTTTTTCCAACACCATTTGTTGAAGGTACTCCGCTTTCCACATTTAATAATCTGGGCACCTTTCTCAAAGATTAGATGACCATAGGTGTGGGGACTTACTTCTGGGCTCTCAATTCTATTGCACTGGTTAGTGTGTCTATTCATGTTCCAATAACAAGCAGTTTTGATGACAGTGTCCCTGTAATACAGTTTGAGATCTGGGAGTGTGATGCCTCCAGTTCTGTTCTTTCTTCTCAAGATTGTTTTGGCAATTCTAGGTCTTTTCTGGTTCCAGATAAACATTTGTAGCATTTGTTCTATTCTCCTAAAAAATGTGCTTGGGATCTTGATGGGGATAGCATTAAATTTGTAGATGGCTCTGGGTAGTATATTCATTTTCATGATATTAATTCTTCCAACCCATGAAAATGGAATATCTTTCCACTTCTCTGTGTCTTTTTCAATTTCCTTGACTAGTGACTCATAATTTTCAGTATACAAGTCTTTCACTTCTTTGATTAGGTTTATTCCTAGATATCTTATTGTTTTTGTTGCTATAGTAAAAGGAATTGATTTCTGGATTTCATCTTTTTCTAACTTAGTGTTTGCATAGAGGAATGCCACTGACTTATGCATGTTAATTTTGTAGCCTGACACCTTACTGTATTGCCTGATGATTTCCCAAAGCTTCTTGCTGGATTCCTTAGGTTTTTCTATGTATACTATCATGTCATCTGCAAATAGGGAGAGTTTGACTTCTCTTCCAATCTATATCCTTTTAATTCCTTGCTATTGTCTGATTGCTATGGCAAGAACTTCCAACATTATGTTGAATAGTAATGATGATAGTGGGCATCCCTGTCTAGTACCTGATCTGAGGGGAAATACTTCCAGTTTTTCACCATTGAGTATGATGTTGGCTCTAGGTTTGTTGTATATAGACTTCACTATCTTGAGGAATTTTCCATCTATTCCCATTTTTTGTAGTGTTTTGATCATAAAGGGATGTTGTATTTTGTCAAAGGCTTTCTCTGCATCTATTGATATGACAATGTGGTTTTTGGTCTTGCTTTTATTGATGTGGTGGATCATGTTGATTGATTTACATATATTAAGCCAACCTTGCATGCCTGGGATAAACCCCACTTGGTCATCATGGACAATCTTTTTGATATACTGCTGTATCCGGTTGGCTAGAATTTTGTTCAATATTTTCGCATCTATGTTCATCAGAGATATTGGTCTGTAGTTTTCTTTTTTGGTTATGTCCCTGTCTGTTTTTGGTATCAGAGTGATGTTGGCTTCATAGAAGCTGGAAGGCAGTATTCCAGTGTCTTCAATCTTCTGGAAGACTTTTAAAAGTAGAGGTATTAGTTCATTGAAGGTTTTATAGAATTCATTTGTAAAACCATCTGACCCAGGACTTTTATTCTTGGGAAGGTTTTTGATAACTGTTTCAATTTCATTAGCTGTGATGACCCTGTTCATGTTATCTAGTTCCTCTTTACTTAATTTTGGAATTTCATAGGTATCTAGGAAATCATCCATTTCTTCCAGGTTCTCTAGCTTGATGACATATAGTTGCTCATAGAAGCCTCACATGGCATGATTTGTTGAATTTTTGTGGTGTCTGTTGTGATATCTCCTCTTTCATTTATGATCTGATTTATTTGGGTCTTCTCCCTTTTTTGTTTTGTGAGTCTGGCTAAAGGTTTGTCGATTTTGTTCACTCTTTCAAAAAACCAACATTTACTTTCGTTGATTTTTTTATATGGTTTTCTTATTTTCAATGTTACTGATTTCTGCCCTAACTTTAGTGATTTCTGTCCTTCTGGTTGCTTTAGGGTTCCTTTGTTCTTCTTCTTCTAGGTCTTTAAGATGTGCAAGCAGGTTGCTTATTTGTGCTTTTCCTTGTTTCCTAATGTGTGCTTGTATGGCTATGAACTTCCCTCTCAGTACTGCCTTAGCTGTGTCCCAAATATTTTGATAGCTTGTGTCTTCGTTTTCATTGAACTCTCAAAACATTTTGATTTCTTCCTTTAATTCTTCGTTGAACCAGTATCTGTTAAGGAGTGTACTGTTGAGCTTCCACATTTTGGGGCTATTACTAATCTTTTGTTGACTGTTAAGTGTTAGTTTAATTCCACTATGGTCTGAGAAGATGCTTGGGATGATTTTAATGCTCTTGAATTTGCTGATGCTGTCTTTGTGGCCTAGCATTTGGTCTGTCCTTGAGAATGATCCATGTGGACTTGAGTAGAATGTGTATTCCAGTTTCTTGGGGTGAATGACTCTGAAAATGTCCAGTAGTTCTAGTTTATATATCTCCTCATTTACCTCCCTCATTTCTTTACTGATTTTCTGCCTGGATGGTCTTTCAAGTTGAGAGACCCGGGTGCAGAAGTCCCCAACAGTGACTGTGTTGCTGTTAATATATTGCTATAGCTCCTTCAGTAAATGTTTGATATATTTAGATGGCTTCTCATTGGGTGCATAGATGGTAATAATTGTTAAGTCTTCTTAATTGACTGATCCACTGAGCATTAAGTAGTATCCATCCCTATCTTTTCAAATTTTATTTATTTTAAAGTCTATCATTTCAGATATGAGAATAACTGTTCCTGCCCTTTTTTTGTGGACCATTGCCTTGTATGATAGTTTTCCATCCTTTCACTTTGAGTCTGTGTTTGTCTTGTTGAGTTTGGTGGGTTTCCTGTAGACAGTATATTGTTGGGTTGTGTTCTGATCCATCTTCCTACTCTGTGCCTTTTATAGGTGAATTCAGGCCATTGACATTTATTGATATTGATATCAAAGACTGAAGATTTTTTAATGCCATTCTTGTAGAGTTTTAGAGTGTTCTGATATATGGCCTATTTATGGTGGCCTGACTGTTTATAGAAGACCTTTCAGAACTTTTTTCAGGGTAGGCTTGGTGATAGTTGACTCTTTCAACTGTTCCTTGTCTGAGAAGGTTTTGATGCCTCCATCTAGTCTGAAGGACAGTCTAGCAGGGTACAGTATTCTTGGTTGAAAACCTTTCTCATTGTGCACTCAATAGATACCTTGCCATTCTCTTCTGCCTGTAGTGTTTGTGTGGTGAAGTCTGCTGCTAATCATATGGGTTTTCCTCTGTAGGTAACTTTTTGTTTTTCTCTTGCACCCTTCAGGATCCCTTCTTTATCCTTATCCTTTCTATTCTAAATATGATGTGTCTTGGTGTCTTTAAGTCTAGGTTAATTCTGTTTGGGACCCTCTGGGCTTCTTGAACCTTTATGCCTTTTATGTTGTCTAGACTAGAGAAGTTCTCAGCTATTATGTCCTAAAGAATTTTTTTTTCCTCTCCCTCTCTTTCTTCCTCTGGTAGGCCAATAATGGCCAATAATGCGTATATTGTTTCTTTTGAAGCCATCCCATTAGTCTCATTTTTTGTTTGTTCATTGTCTCTTAATCTCTTTGATATCTCTTCTTTTTTAGTTGTCTCTAATTTACCCTTGATCTTGCTAACTCTGTCTTCAGCCTCATTTAATCTATTCTCTCACTCCTCTACTGTTTTCTGGAGTTCATCTACTTTGTACCCTGTTCTGATACTGTTATAGCTTGTTCAGCTAGTTGTGTTCTTAGCTCAGCTATTTCAGCTTTCAGCTCTCTAATAACCTTGAGATAATTAGTGTTTTCTTCCAGAGTCTCATTCATTGCTTCTGCATTTCTTTTTTTATCTATTTTATTTTTTTAATATTTATTTTAGTTATTTATTCCCTTTTGTTGCCCTTGTTGTTTTATTGTTGTTGTTGTTGTTGTTGGATAGGACAGAGAAATGGAGAGAGGAGGGGAAGACAGAGAGGAGGTGAGAAAGATAGACACCTGCAAACCTGCTTCACCACCTGTGAAGCGATTCCCCTGCAGGTGGGGAGCCGGGGTTCAAACCAGGGTCCTTATGCCAGTCCTTGTGCTTTGCGCCACCTGCGCTTAACCCCGCTGCGCTACAGCCCGACTCCCTGCTTCTGCGTTTCTGATGACAATTCTTTCAAACTCTTTACTCACTCCTGTGATTATTTCCTTAACTAGTGTTTGGATATTGACCTCATTATTTTGTACTTCAGTCTTTGGGGGGCTTTTAGTGGACTCTTGGTTCATTTCTCTAATATTTCTTCTTGTTGGTTTAACCATTCTATATAGTATGTTATGAGGGCCCTCTCTCAGTACTTTTCAAATTACTCACCATTCTTGCCTGGCGTGACTTGTGTCTAAGTAAGGTACTTAAAGGGTTCACAGTTGTGGAAATTGGCAGTTGTTTCAATATTAGTTTAATCCCTGAGTTGGAGCACAGTGGTTTAAAAGTCTCTTTTGTTCTTTTTCTTCCCTTGAGGCTATGGGAGCCTGAGGGCTTTTAAACTATAAGTAGGCTTCTTAGCTGAATCCCTCAATCATTTGCATTTGGTGAGTCTTAGGGGAGTCCTCTCCTCCCTTCAGCAGTCTTTTTGTTGGTGAAACAGACTGGAGATGGTGTCTCAACTGGTAAACTGCTAGATTGTTACCAGCCACTTAATGTCTCCCTAGGCACCTCTCTGTCCATGAGCCACAAGTGTTTGCACTTACTGGTGATTTGGTAGGTTCCTGAAGTCATTCTAGTCCTGTCTTTTTTTTTTTTTAATTGCTTCTCCACTGGTCATGGATGTTGACAAGTGCATCCCCACTCCTAGCCTGTTTCTATCTTTCCCTAATGAAGTAGGACTCTGGAGAGGTGAGATTTCAGGACATATTAGTGAGGTCATCTGCTCAGGGAAGTCAGGATGAATTCATGATAGAGTCTGCAACTTGGTGGCTGAAAAGTGGGTAGACATAAGGTGAGACAAAATGGTTAATGAACAGGAACCAAAAAGTAGGAACAGAGTAGATAAGATTAGGGCTCTTAGGGTGGAAAGAAGCTAGGAAGTCCATTTTAGCTATATTCCTAGGGGCCTATGACTAATGTCATTTTTGCTTGACGTTGATAGCTAACGTGAACTTAGGTAAAAATATTGTGCTTAGTGCAAGGATCTCAGTTTGAGTCCCTGGCTCCCCACCTTCAGGGGGGCTGCTTCATAAGCAGTGACACAGGTCTGCAGGTATCTATCTTTCTCTCTCCCTCTTTATCTCTCCTCCCCTCCCCAGTTTTTCTTTGTTCTATCCAATAAAATAGCAAAAATTAACTCCAGGAGCAGTAGATTCATAGTGACGGCACTGAGCCTCACTGAAAACCCTGGAGGCAAAAATAATAATAATAATAATTAAAAAGTATATGGAGGCCTGTTTGAAATAGCTATTGCCCATGTCATTAACCACAGACCTATGTCTTTTCTGTCTCCTGAAGTTTAATATTGAGAATCTAGCTCAGTTATGTTAAAAAAAAAAAAAAAAACATTTGAATGAAAGAGAAAGAGCAAGATCAGAGCACTGCTTAGCTCTGCTTAATGGTGGTGCTGGAGATTGAACCTGGGACCTCAGACCGTCAGGCATAGAAGTCTTTTATATAACCATTATGCTGTCTCCCCAAGCCCTTCCTGTTCAATTCTGAGTCTTCACTTTTGCATATCATTTGTTTGAGTTTGTTCTTAATATTGTGGAGCATTTTTTAAAATCTTCTTTGTATCCTGTTTATCTACATTTGTAACTGACTCTTGACGAAAATGGAATGAAGGAAAAAAAGCTCTTTGTCATGTAACCACATTATCTTGTCTTTCTTACTTTTTACATTTACTAGGTACCCAAGAAGCTACCTTTTTTGATTCAGTCACATGTATTTCTAGGGTGCCATTATCAACTAGAAGTTGAGCATCAGGTCTTATTCTAGTATTTTCATGGATTTCCTCAAGTTCTAGCCTACAGTTTTGAATGAATGAATATATATGTATATTTGTCAACAGGGTTATTGCTGGGTTCAGTGCCTGTACTACAAATCCACCACTCCCACTGGCTATTTTTTTTCCCAATTTTTCTTTCTTTCTATATTTATTTGACAGGACAGAGAGAAATTGAGAGGAGAGGGGAGAGAAAGATAGATACTTACAAACTTGTATCACCTCTTATGAAGTGTTCCCTTTGCAAGTGGGGAGCAGGGGCTCAAATCCTGGTCCTTGCACAAGGTGATATGTGCATTTCATCAGGTACAGCATCACCTGGCTCCCTTGAATGAGTATTTTTGTAATATGAAATAACTTCCAAATATATTACCCACATTTTGGTCCAAAATTTCCTGCTTACTTAACAGAAATTATCGGTCTCTGTCCACTAATACCTGTAATCCCATGCTCAAAAGAATGTTTGTTCCCTGTCTTCATCAGCGTTGGTTCATTCCCCAGCACACTCAAGCTTTAAAAATAAAGTTACTACTCTCTTCCTCCCCTCTCTCCCACCAAAGTTATCACTATGCCTCAGTATTTATATGGCTGCACTGTTCCTGGTGACTCATTTTATTTTAACAGAGGATAAGAGATAGAGAAGAGAGAAAGGAGAGATAATTGCACTCTGCTCCACCACTCATGAAGCTTCCTCCTTGCATGTGGAGACCGTGCCTCAAAACCTGAGTCCTCACTCATGCTAACATGAGCTAGCCCCAGCCCTCACACAGTTTTTTAGCGCTTCCATCATAGGCCCAACAGACCAGGTAGACTGACTCACTCCTTATCAACTGTACCCTTTGTCTGTCCATATGTTCTATTGCTTCTCTTTTCAAAATATTTCAAAATATTTCCCATGGATTGTTTTACTGTTTTGGCCTCTGCGCCACCAGGTTTGAGCCCAACTCCCACTACTTTGGAAGGAAGAAAGCTTCAGTGGTATCAATTCCTTGATTCACTTTCTCTGTCTCTCTATTTCTATTTAAAACCTAAGCAAATACTTCATTCTTAACTCTCCTTTCGCCACTTTCCATTGATTCTGTGTGATTTGTAAAAATAGCATTTACAAGCTAAACAAGGTAATATGTGTCTTATACTTAGCAAAGCTTTGACTATTGCAGTTAGTCTGTTTATTTAAAGAGTTTTCACAGCAGGAAGGAGCTTATAAATATTTTGAATATAAATTGACTTGTTAGAGAAATTGAAATCTAGTCTACAATAAAAAATGGCTAATTTTTATTTACCCCATTTGTATTAGAATAATGCAAATATAAATCATCTAAAAATGTCTTTAGTTTTGAATTCCTATCTTTTGCCATTGTATCTGTGGTTCCTTCTGCTTCACACAGCTCCCTCCTCAGTTGCTGCCATTGCAAAGACATGCTAGTGAGGCTTACATCCCTACTGTTACCCTTCAGTCCTTCCTGTACCTGTCCTAGTTTTCTACATCTTGAGAGCAAAACATATTTTAAATTCTGGTGATCTAGGTGTCTTTAGTTCTTAATGATATTGTGGCACATAGTAGGCCCTTGGAAAGAATGGATATTCTAAATGCATTCCTTTTCTTTCTTTTTTTTTTTTTAAATATATCCTTTTTATCTTGTTTATTTGTTTATTTGATAGGACAGAGAGAAATTGAAAGGGGAAAGTGATAGGAAAAGAGAGACACCTTGGGAGTCGGGCGGTGGTGCAGCGGGTTAAGTGCACATGTCGCAAAGTGCAAGGACTGGCATAAGGGTCCCAGTTTGAGCCCCCGGCTCCCCACCTGCAGGGGAGTCACTTCACAGGCAGTGAAGCAGGTCTGCAGGTGTCTTTCTCTCCCCTTCTCTGTCTTCCCCTCCTCTCTCCATTTCTCTCTGTCCTATCAACCAACAAGGACATCAATAACCACAACAATGTTAAACAACAAGGGCAACAAAAGGGAAAATAAATAAAAATAAAATAAAAAAGAAAGAGAGAGAGACACCTGAAACACAAATCTTCACCCCTGCAGGTGGGTACTTGGGGGCTTGAACCCAGGTCCTTGCACATGATAGCAGGCACTTAACCAGGAATGCCACCAATAAGCTCCCTCTAAATGCACTTCTACCATTTGAAATAACAAAATTCAGCAGAGACATAATGAAAATGTTAGAAGTCTACTTGAACTTATAATCAATTCCCCTTACAAATATTATATGTAGGTACATTGTTTGTTAGGGATATAGCAAAATGTGCTTTAAAATGCTTAGTTTACAATGTATGTAAAATAGTGCTTAAGAGATATAGTACTTAGCAAATATTTCCTAAAATTTCTGTAGTAGATTATAGAGTTTATGAATTTACTTTCCCATGTTTAGTATTTCACATGGTAATTTGCAAGTATATTTTTTTTATCTTCTCACTAGTGATAGACAGATATTATCTCTATTATACATGTTCAGTATACTTAGTCGAGAATTCCAATTAGGACATAGGTCTAATTTGAGTACTGTATCCTTTCATTATGCATATATGTGTGAACTCAAGAGTAGCTGTCAATTCTAGACCATCAGAGTATAGATAGAGGTTTTTTTGTTTGTTTATTTTAATTTTTATTTATAAAATAGAAATACTGACAAGACCATAGGATAAGAGGAGTATAATTCCATGCAGTTCCCACCACCAGAACTCCATATCCCATCTCCTCCCCTGATAGCTTTCCTGTTCTTTAGCCCTCTGGGAGTATGGACCCAGGATCATTATGGGCTGCAGAAGGTGGAAGGTCTGGCTTCTGTAGTTGCTTCCCCACTGAACATGGGCATTGACAGGTAGATCCATACTACCAGCCTCTCTCTCTCTCTTTCCCAGATAGAGTTTTTTGAGATGGAGGTGGTGAAAAGGAGAATAAATGCCTGTGAGGATTAACAGGCAATTGACTTTAACTGAACATCGTGATATTGGAAGTAAGAGATAAGATAGAAAAGCAATTGCAATCAGTGATGGGATAAGTGAGAAAATGGTACCTCGTATTATGGGAAATGAAGATACTTAAAATATGTGACAGGGGGGTTTGAAGATCACACACACTTTTCTGCAATATGTGTGAATAATTAAGTTGCCATTTGGGAGTTTGCCTTATTATAATTTGGCAAGTGAATGTGCATGTGAAACAAGGGGAAAGGAAGATGCAAAACTATGTTGGTTACAAGACCATCTTCCCACCACTATTCTAGACTCTTCTGCATCTGTGACCATTATTCTCTTGCACTAATTCTTCTACATGACCAGATCAGTGCATTGTTTAATTTAGTACACCTATATAGCAATGGAAGTTTTGTTTATAATATTCTCATTAGGTTTAATGGACAAGTGAAACTCAACAATCCCTGCACACAGTAAACTCAGTTTATTAGTAGAAACTGCCAACTTGCAATATTGTAAAGTATTTACTGCTATGTGTGCTACTAGCCTTTAGAACACAGAGGGGCACCCAGTTAGTGCCTTGTAAGTCAGGGGATGATTCTCAGTTCTCTCTCTTAAAGGAGTTAACTTGGGAAGTATAAAGGGTATTCTATATAAATAGAGCAACATATTTAAAGGCATGAAGGAGAGAAATTGGAACTGTGATATAACTTGTTAAATGAGCCTAAACATATCAGCTCCTATCTCCTAGAACAAGTAGATTTTCCTACTTAACTGTAAAATAATTATCACACTGAGGTAACTTAACATTAGCACAGTATCATAATTTAATATATGTTTTCTTTTCAATTTCTCCAGTGATTACTGTGGTGTCATAACTTTCTTACAACTCAAGAAGAAAGCACAAGTTGTGTACATTTAGATGCTATGACTCTTTAGAACCAAAAAGACATTCCTAACCTTTTCTTTTCTCTCCTTGATGATAGTGATGATGATATTAAGAACCTAGCCTGATTGTACTTCTTTGTCTTAAAGTGTGTATCATTACTGTCATGCTTATTCAAAGTTTTATTTTTTAATGTTGCCTTTTACTAATGAAATATTAAATGGTTAGCATTACTTGCATTTCTTTTAGGAAAAATATAATTGGGTTTGAGTGTAAATTTTCAAAGATAGCTAGTTACTAATTAAAGTGTCTGAAATATTTAATGTATCTTAATTAAACTAGCCATGAAGCCATTTTAGAATTAAATTTACATGTAAATGAACGACCTCCTAATACTCTTTTTCACCCACTTTTTTTATTACACCTGCCAGTTTAGTGCTTTTCTAAAAATATGAAACAGAACCAGATGGAAAAACGACCAATACATATTTATATTTATATATCTGTTTATAAACTGTAAATGAGTGTGTTATTTGTACTCTACTGCATTCATTTGTCATCTGTTCCATATAAAGGGATTGCATCTCAAAAAAAAGAAATGAAAAATTCAGAGGAAAATAATTTCCTATAACTTCAAATATGACTACAACAGCCATCCAATTTCATAAAGAATACCTGCAAATAACCTCTTTCTGAGAGACAATAATATATATCTTTGGCTTTTCCTTGTGCTTGGGTTGGGCCAGTAGTCTCTAAGGCTTCTCCTCTTATTACTTTTGAATATTATTTAGCATAGATAGCTATAGAATGCTGTAGACATTAAAAGATAATGTTACTTGTAATAAGAATTGGCTTACTAACCCCATCCTTCATCAAATCCATACAAAATATCAGTTCAAACCAATCATAATGGAATAGAGTGCTTGAGTTTTTGAGAACTGCTTTTATTTTTCACTATAGGAAACACACTTTTCCTATAGTCATCTGTTTCCTGTAGAAGTCTGTAGTGATTGTTCTGCTTCACCTCAAGTCAGGAAATGATTACCGTCTGATATGAAAAATCAGGTGTTGGGTGTATGTTCTCAAAAGTTAGCCTAGAAATATAATTTTGAACAATATGTTTAGACGAAGAGTCTTCTGTAATAACAAAACCATTCTTCCACACCTGGTCCATTATGGAACAGAAGCTGTTGCTTTGAAAATAGCCCATTTCTACAAGGGAAATGTGATTTATGATAACTGTAGACACAGATGTGACTAGAACCACTTTCCATTTGAAGTTATTATGCTACCAGACTATAAACGCAGTGCTCAGAAGTAAAGCAAGGGAACACGGTCTTCTTTAGTGGGCAGTGAGACAGATTTCTTTTAAAAGATATTTGGCATATAAGGGAATAAAAGTCCTATCTTATCATGAAATTGTGGCTTTGTCATGTAATCTGATCTTCCCCTCCTCTTGCCTTCACCATCACCAGTTTCTGTGTATGTCTTGACATTGCTATGGTAACCCTGAGGGCTGATGGAATTCCCTGCATTTCTCTTCACAGAGGGTGATGAGACAGGAGTGATGGATAGTCTGCTGGAGGCCTTGCAGTCAGGGGCTGCCTTCCGTGACCGGAGAAAAAGGACACCGAAGCCAAAAGGTGAACATTATCCTGATTTCGTGTTACTTTCTAGGGAACTACCACAAAGAAAAGTCTTTCTTTTTCCTTTAATTCTTTTAAAGTTGTATGTCAGGAATGTAGTGCTGTGGGCAACAACTCTTCAGAAGTTTAATGTTTGCTTAATCTTTCCCTTCCAATGACAAATGTCAGCTAGAAAAGCTTTCCAGTTGGCCGATGTCAGTAGTACATTAACAAATCAATGCACTGAACCTAGAAAATCCTGATTAGTGTGACAAGACTCATCTAAAGAACCATATGTACCTTATCCCAGTGGAGTTGATGGTAGCATAATTAAATGGAAACTAAAAGTCATAACATTATTGCTTCAAGTATTCCAGGGTATTGAAGCATTGCTTTGCTTTTAGAAACACTTAACCTTGGGGGAGTCGGGCAGTAGCGCAGTGGGTTAAGCGCATGTGGCACAAAGCACAAGGACTGGCATAAGGATCCTGGTTCGAACCTCTGGCTCCCCACCTGCAGAGGAATCACTTCACAAGTGGTGAAGCAGATCTGCGGGTGTCTGTCTTTCTCTCCCCCCTCTGTCTTCCCCTCCTCTCTCCATTTCTCTCTGTCCTATCCAACAATTACATCAATAACAACAATAATAACTACAACAATAAAACAACAAGGGCAACAAAAGGGAATACATAAATATAAATTTTTTAAAAAAAAAAGAAAGAAATACTTAACCTTGGAACCAAAAGTCTAATACTATTATATTTCTTGAGATGAGCAAACTTCTACATTAACTTTTTTTAAACTGTGTTTTTTAACAGATATTCGACAAAGTCTCAGTCCGATGTCTCAGAGGCCTGTTCTCAAAGTCTGTAACCATGGTAATAAACTGCATTCATAAATTGCACATTCTTCTTATCTACTTTTATCCTATTGATCTGTGATTTTACTAGGCTGCTGTGAAGTGCTCAAGTTTCAGTATACTAAAACCAGGAAAAATATGTGGATGTACATATTTGCTATGAGATTACGTACCGTACCATATTCCCATTCTTACATCATTGCTTTCAGGGAATAGATAAGAGTTCTCCTTTCAGATCTTGAGTGATCATTTATTTATTTATTTTTATTGTTCTTTGAAGCTTTCTAATGCTTCTGATCAGTGATGTGTAGTACATCCTTCAACATACATAGTGTTTTCAAAATGCTATTTAAATAGTGGACTTAACTTTACACTTAAATACAACTTGAAGTATTGAATCTGACAGCTATTATACTTTACCATGTTTGTCAACATAGTCCAGAAGATGTTTTTGTTCATTTTGGCAAAACCATTAATACAGATGAGTTGTATTTGACAGTCTTGTGGAATTACAATATGCTAGAATCACTAAAGTCAAGGTGTTAAGTTTTTCTAAGATTGATTCTTTCCAAAACCCCTTACCTGCTTCTGCACATGGTAGATGTTTGTTATTTTTTATTTACTTTGGCTCCCTTTCCCTCACTGTTACATATTTTCAGGCATTCTGCTTGCCTTCCATAATGAAAAAATATATAGTCACGGTTATACTCATTTATCCAGAGTGTGATTGTTACCCAAATTTATAAAATTTAAAAAAGAAAAATAGATATGTAATTTCTTTCTTTTAAGGTTTGTTTGCTTTTGGATCAGGTAAGTTCTAGAATTATTAATGTGTAACCAAGAAGAGAAATGTTTCAAATTTCTGAGAGAGCCTAAAAAGGTAATTAAAAAGTAATAATAAATGTATATAATGATTTTTTAATAGCTGTGTTGGTCTTACTACTCAGTGCAAAATATATAGTGAGTACATAAAAGTTGAGAAAAGATTAAAAAATAAATCAATATTTTTACTTTTTTGGAGAATACATGAAATTTTTGCTTCCCCCTACCCTATCAAAAAATATAATAAACACAATATTCAGTGTGAAGAATTTGTCTCTAATATGGGGTTTATTATATAGGGTTCATTGTGACATAGAGTGTTCTTGGATTTTATTTTGTTTTGTACCTTAATAAGTGGAAACTGAGGAAGGCTAAAAACATCCAAGAATACAGAACCAGTAGATGGCACAAACAGAACCAGTCTGATTCCCTTTTCATGTCTCCTCTGATTACATATAGCTACTTCAATTATTTTTATTACTAATACACAAAATGAACAATTTAGCCCACATTGTAAGTCAATAAAGAAAAGAGCCATTATCAACACAGTTATGAGTATAATAGCAGATGCATCCTCAGAATCTAATTTATTTCTTTTTTTTTAGGTAGTTTACATTAAAGAAATTGTTGAAGGTAAATTTGTACATTGACCTTAGGAAGCCCAGTGATTTTGTGATGATAATGTCAGTAAAGTATCCGGACTATGAACATTTATTCATAATTGTGATGTTTCAGTCCATTATATAAAAGCAGATGAAAATTGCATTTCTTTACTCAGACTGGTATATGAACTGTTTTAATTTCTAAGGCTATTGAGGTATTTAGGCTAGTAGGTTTTACAGCAGACTAAAAGAGACATATCATAAAGATCAAACTCTATTTTTTTCAAATTCTCTATTTTAATATAAATGTAATGTGTTGAAGCATTTCTAGGACTTATTTTCTATCGGTAATTCTGTTATTTTTTTCCCCTCAAACTTTTAATCAGAAATTTAAAAATCTAAGTGAGTGGTCTATTTGAATCCTCAATAACTGTATTTAGAGTTATCCAATAAGTTATGAGACTTCAGAATTGAAGTAAGGTATTGACTATAACAAGGGCCTTGGTTGTTTTTAGACAAAAAAAAAGAAAGAAAGAAAGAAAGATAACTGAGTTGAAAATTTTATATTGCATAAAATTTCTTTATTTCCTATATTTTTATCAGAGATTTAATAATGGCTTGAAAAATTATAGAATTACAGGGACATAGTTCCATACTAAACTCATCCAAAGTTCTATGTACTAAACACCACCACCCTCTCATTCCCCTCCAGCCTCCATAGTTATCACACAGTTTTAGAGAAGAGACCGTTTGGTTGTGTACTTGACCATTTTCTTCTTTCCTAATGTGTGCTAATGACTATAAACGTCCTTCTCAGTACTGCCTTAGCTGTGTCCCTAATATTTTGATAGCTTGTGTCTTCATTTTCATTGAATTCTCAAGACATTTTGATTTCTTCCATAATTTCCTGTTTGATCCAGTAGTTGTTAAGTAGTGTAAGTTTCCATATTTTGGGATTTTTATTAATATTTTTCTTTGTTAAGTGTTCATTTAATTCCACTGTAGTCTGAGAAGATGCTTGGGATGATTTCAATGCTCTTGAATTTGTGGACACTGTCTTTGAGGCCTAACATATGGTCTGTCCTTGAGAATGACCCATGTGGACTTGAACAGAATGTGTATTCCACTTACTTGGGGTGAATGAGTGAAAATGTCCAATAGTTCTAGTTTATCTCTTCCCTTAATTCCCTCTTTTTTTATATATATTCTTCTGCCTAGATGATCTGGCAAGTTGAGAGAGTGGGGTGTTGAAGTCTCCTATGACAGTGTTGCTGTTAATATATTGCTGTAGCTCTTTCGGTAGATGTTTCATGTATTTAGATGGCTCCTCATTTGGTATATATGTGTTAATGATTGTCTCTCCTCGCAGCAGCCGGGGCCTTTAGATCGAGTACTAGTGAAAAAGTTCAGGCAGAGAAAAGACTTTGCAGGGCCTCGATCCCCTGGGGCTCGGCAGGCAGGAGTGCTGCCACAGGCCTGTTGCGCGTGCCCACCCACCCTACCTGTTGGGCCTGGTGTCCTTCTAAGCCTCTGGCAGAAAAAAGCCATGTCAGAGAAAATGCCTCCCGAGGAACTGATCCGCGGTCCTAGCACTCAAGTGACAGCAGGCTGTTGCCCACCCACCCTCCCCTCTGGGCCCAGAGGCCCTCGAAGCCTCTGGCAGAAAATCAAGGCAGGCTGAGAGGAGACCAACCCGGTCCGCGGTCCTGGCACTCACTCAGGAGGTGAGAGTGCTGCCACAGGGCTGTTGCGCCCTCAGGGCACGGAGGCCCTCTAGGCCTCACATGGAAAGAAAAAATAATCTTGAGTAGAGAAAAGACCTCACCGGAACCGAACCGAACCGAACCGCGGTCCTGGGACTTGGGAGGCGAGAGCACTGCCACGGGGCTATTGCAGAGGCCCAGCCCTTCCCACCAGGCACTAAGGCCCACTAAGCCTCTTGTGGAAAAAATCCTCCGGAAGAGAAAAGACCTTGGGGGATCCGATCCGCAGTCCCAGCACTCGGGAGGTGAGAGCACTGCCATGGGGCTGTAGAGCCCACCCAGCCGTGCCCCCCTGGCAAGGAGGCCCTCTAAGCCTCACATGGGAAGAAAAAAAACCTCTGGCAAAGAAAAGACCTCCGGGAACCGAACCGTGACTCAGGAGGCTAGAGGGCTGCCTTGAGGCTGTTGCAGCCTCCCAGCCCTCCCAGCCCTCCCAGCCATGCACGGAGGCCTTCTAAGCCTAGGACTTGGGAGGCCAGAGCGCTGCCATGGGGCTGTTGCAGAGGCCAGCCCTCCCCAGCAGGCACTAAGGCCCACTAAGCCTCTTGTGGAAAAAAAAACCTCTGGCAGAGAAAAGACCTCTGGGGTGGGGGTGGGGATTCAATCCGCAGTCCCTGCACACGGGAGGCGAGAGTGCTGCCACAGGGCTGTTACTCCAGCCCACATCTCCCTGCCGGTCACCGATGCCCTCTAAGCTTCTTGTGCCAGTTGCCTGGACCCGAGGCTCTCACAGGGGAAAAAAAAAAAAAAAAAAAAAACCTCCAGCAGAGAAAAAACCTCCAGGGAGCCTATCCCTGGTCCCTGCAAGAGTGCTGCCACTGGGCTGTTGTGCTGTCTGTCCTAGACCGCCTGGGGCCCAGAGCACCCAAGCCTCTCCTCACAGCAGCTGGGGCCTTCAGCTCAATACTAGTGACAAAGCTCAGGCTGAGCAAAGCCTTCGCCAGGATGTCATCTGTGGCTCTGGGGGGCTCCTAGAGAGGGCTGCCACAGGGCTGTTGAGTTCTCCCTTCACCTCCAAGCTTGGCTTGCCCCTTGGTGTTCCCCTGCAGGCAGATCAGGTGTGAAAAATCTCACAGTGAGAAACTAAACTAAATAGGAAAACTGACAAAGAAGTTTTAATTGTACATTAGCTCAATTCTGGTAATTAATGTAATGTACATTAGCTCAATTCTGATAATTAATGTAAGCTAGTGTTGGCTAGAAAGCATAGCAGTCCATGGGGGAGTCACACAGGTCAGCTGAGGTGTCATGCGCTCCCCAAATCTCAGTACAGGAACTCTCTAATTTATCCACATCATCTCCTCACCCTTCAGCGCTCTGGAACAAAGTCCAGGAGCTACCTAGCCCTGAGCAGCATTTGGAGCATAGGCAGAGTGGCTATAGCTGTTACACTTGATACCTGCGTAGTATAGACAGTGTTTCTGTTGACCTGGGTTTCCAGCTTCTGCTCCATGTCCCATACTGCCAATATCACATTTCCGTGTGCCAGCAAAGAACTGGGCAGAGCCCCTTCTGTAGATTCCATGAAGCCTGGGTGTGGGACAGCTTTTGCAAGCTGAACCACCCCAGTCATTTGGTTAAAAGCTTTTTCCAAGCCATCAAGTTGGCTTTTGTAAACCCTCCAGAGATGAGCAGACCTGCCTGGAATAGTTAAGTTGCTCTTTCAAGGCAGCTGAAAGAGCATCTGTGTCTCTGTCTCAGCTGAAGGCAGCACATGTCTAGGACCCATAGCCTGGACCAGCTTGGTCTGCCATGAGGCTGTGGAGGCCCCTTAGCTGGACAAGCCCCTTCTGTGCCTCCAGGAGTAAGGCCTTCAGCTCCTGAAACCACACATGGTTCACATAGTGGAGCCTTTCCACACCAATCAGGGCCCCCAGGACCAATCCAATGAGGGACCAATTCTTGGTCCTCTCAGCTCTTATGTGTTCCTTCTTGTCACTTTCCCGCAAAGTCATGGAGAAGAGGGAGAACTTGTCTTGCTCAGTCTTCATCACATGTGTAGCCTCTTCTCCTGCAGCATCTTGTGATCCACAGTAGCCAGTTCTAGGTACCCACTGTCATCTTTGGAGATTCTGTCCAAGTGGTCCCTCACCTTCAGCTTGACCTGCTGAACTTCCAAGGTTTCCTGAGCCTCTCTTACAAGTCCCCCAGTACAGCTCTATTTCCTAGCCCCTTCTTTGGCACAGTTTCCTGTTGGTGTACAAACTGTGTGACTTCATTGTTCTCTGTGGAGTTAATTTTCAACCCCACTTGTGAGTCTTTTTTTTTCTAGTGATTAAATGGTGATCAAAAGATTGTGGAATAAGAGGGGATACAATTTCATACAAGTTTCCCTATTCTTTATCCCTCTGGGAGTATGGACCAAAGCAGAAGGAGAGAGGTGTGGCTTCTGTAATTGCTTCTCCTTTGGACATGGGGATTGGCAGGTCAATCCATACCCCCAGCCCATTTCTATCTTTCCCTAGTGGGGCAGGGCTTTGGGGAGGTCAGGTTTCCAGGACACACTGGTGAGGTCATCCGCCCAGGAGAGTCAGGTTGGCGTCACAGTAGCATCTGCAACTTGGTGGCTGAAAAGCACCAAGATGTAAAGCAGAACAAGCTGTTCAGCAATCAGGAACCTAAGGGTAAGAGTGTAGTGGGTGAGATTTGAGGATTTCATGTTGGAAGTAGCTGGAAAGTCTATTTTAGGTATATTCAAAGGGGTCCATGACTTTACTAATTTTTGTCATGAGTCCAACAGCACCTGGTTCTTCTGAAGTCGGGTCAAAAGCCCAGAGATTCTGAGCTCTTCCATGGTGCTGTGTTCCACTACATAAATAGTGGCAGTAGTGGCTTTTGTACTGAAACTTTCCCTGCCTCCTTTTTCTGCCAATTGGCCGCAAATGCACAGAACCCATCTCTGGCTATATAATTTCTTCAGAAGCTTCAGTTATGGTTAAAGGAGATTGGCGTGTTCTTTTGGTGAATTTCTAGTTATCTTTGAGTACTACCAAGTATCTGTTGTGGCTTCTCCATTACAATGTCTCCAGAAATCCTAAAAAGTACTCTTTGTTTTTGTTGAAGATATACTGCAACTAAACTATGTGATTTAAATATATCATAGATCCACTGTGTGTGTACTTAAAATTCAGATTCGATATTTATATTGTATATAGGCATATTATATACTTGGTATCTAATAATCTGTTAAATCTTTTTGAAATTTTCTAAAATTTGGGGGCTGGGCAGTGACATACCCAGTTAAGCATGCCTATCACCATGCAGAAGGATCTGGTTCAAGTCCCTGCTCCTCACCTGCAGAGGGAATGCTTCAAGCATGTCTCCCTCTCAATGGCCCCTCCCCTCTCCTATCAATTTCTCTCTGTTCTGCCAAATGAAAATAGAAGGGGGAAGAAAATGACCGCCAGAAGTGGTGAAATTGGTAGTGTAGGCACCAAGCCCCAGCAATATCCCTGGTGGGAAGAAGAAGAAAAAGAAAAAGAAAAAACACTAAAATTTTAAAACCGTACTTATTTCCTAAGTAACATATTAATAGAATCTATAGTACTGTGATGTTCACTGGTGGATATAGTAATGCCCCACTGTTGAGTATTTTTAAGCTTTACAGCACCTATTCTGAAGTTAGGGGTAAGAGCCCAGTGACTCCAAGCTCTGCCATGGTGCTGTGCTCCACTACATAACTTTTTTTTTTTTAAATCTCTTTTGTTTCCCTTGTTGTTTTATTATTGTAGTTATTATTGTTGTTGTTATTGATGCCATCATTGTTGGATAGGACAGAGAGAAATGGAGAGAGGAGGGGAACACAGAGAGGAGGAGAGATAGACACCTGCAGACCTGCTAAAGCAGTGACTCCCCTGCAGGTGGGGAGTCGGGAGCTCAAACCGGGATCCTTACGCTGATACTTGCACTTTGCACCATGTGCGCTTAACCCGATGCGCTACCACCCGACTCCCCCTACATAAGTGCCAGAAAATGCTTAATTTTTTAATATCTATCATTTCTATTTAATTTGTTTAATACTCCTATCGTATAGTAATTATTTTGCCTCAATTTCATAGTTTGAAAATAACCAAAAATTAAACAGGCCAGATTTGCTTGTGACCCTGCAACTAGGTTTTTTTTTCCTTCCTGAATCTAAGTTCTTACTCTGAATACAACAGCTGGGAGACTGGGATCATCGCTGTTCCTCTTCCCATCATTGAACTGCTAAACAATGTGTGTTGATTTTAGTTGTGACATAAAGTTCGACTGTTGAGGTCCACCTACCCAGTGTTTCCTGCCTTTGGTTGTAGATCTCTTGTTCTCAGATTTAACCACTAGAGAGTGCCCACTCCCACCTAAGGCTGGAATTACTAATAATTTCTGAATTAGAGTTGTTCTTTATTTCTTTCTACACATTCTCTATTAAACCATTTATATTAACTTAAATAAATATACAATATTAGAAAGATTGTGGCATTAACATATATTCAAAGACTAACATGGCTTATAACTGCAATTTTCAGTTTTACTCTAATCATTGTGTATTTGTACCAAAGATGATTTTGTTAACAATGATGACTACTTTGTCTTTTGCTTTTTACGATTAAGGCTTAGATAAAAGTTGAGTGTTGTTGTTTTCCATTTATTTGTTCTTTCAAAGAAATATGTTAAGCACTTTCTGGGAATTTAAGATACTTAAGAACTTAAGAGTTTACCATTCACTTAGGAAACAGAATACTAATTTCCATATATTAGATTAATGTCAGAGATTCAGTAACATTCAATGTTCAGGAAAAGCCAAGAAATCTAGAAAATTAATTCAGACTTTCTAAGTACAAACCTGATTTTTCTCCCAGACATACTTGAAGCTAATTCCTCACTATAAAGTAGCAATGGTAGGGACTGCCCCACTCTCTGAAGGGAGGCAAAGTCAGCCTACTCTACCATTCAAGAAAGACTGGTTCTGAAATGAGTGCAGAGCAGAATGTTCCCAGCTGTGACTATAGACTGCAATATCATACTGACAGGAACTCAAAGGTTACACAGGCTCCTGCACTAAATGAGACCATGGGTCCTTAGTCAGATTGATGTGGTAAATAATTAAATGTATTTATATATTATCTTCAAGTTTGGGAGCTACTCTCTGCCTTGATCCAGCTTTCTAGCTCTATTCTTAACACTGACACCATCTTCCCAGATATTATTTTTAGCCCATCTATATGTTAACTATCAATCTCAGGGAAAAAAAATCACTAAACTCATGGGCCCCAAGAAACATACCTAAAATAGACCTCCGAGCTTCTTACAACCCTAAAATCCCTATTCTCACCTGCTCTATTCCAACTTTCTGGTTCCTAATTATTAAACATTTTGCCCTACCTCATAACTTACTACCTTTCAGACACCAAGTTTGACACACTACTATGATTCTATGCTGATGGCAGATGACCTCACCAATGTGTCACAGAGTCCTACCCCACTAGGGAAAGATAGAAATAGGATAGGGTATGAATTGACCTGCCAATGCCAATGTCCAGCAGAGAATCCATTACAGAAGCCAGACCCCCTACCTTCTGCACCCCAAAAATGATTTGATTTATGTTCCCAGTGGGGAAAAATATTAGGGAAAGATGACTAGAGGATTCTGAAACCCAATTCCATCAGGATCCAGAGAAAGAAAAAGAAAAAAGTAAAAACATTCAGAAGTAGTAATTGGTGTAGCTATGACTTAGAATGGAAGAGAAGGCAGTACCATAGAAAAAATGGGAAGGGGGATATAGATAGCTAGATAGATATAGAAATAATGTTCAACTGGGACCAGGTGGTGGTGCACCTGGTTCAGCACATACACGACAGTGCACAAGGACCTGAGTTCAAATCCCTGGTCCCCACCTGAAAGGCTCTATGAATGGTGAATCAGGGCTGCAGGTATCTCTGTCTCTTTCCTTCTCTATCTCCCCCTCTCCTCTCAATTTCTTTTTCTATCCAATAATAAATAACTAAAAATATTTTTAAAAAGAAGAAAATAATAGCCCATATCTGTGACCTTTGGAGAACTACTACAGTTACCATTGGAGGGAATGGGGACACAGAACTCTGGTGGTGGGAATGGTATGGATTTGTACCCCTATTATTTTGTAATTTTGGAAAGCATTAATAAAAATTAAAGAAGAGGCCTGTAATCTGAGGATAAGCATAAGCCGAGAAGCTATTGCACCAAATGCACACTTTTTCCAAAGGTCTCTTCTGAAAACTAGTCTACATTCTCTAATAATACCCCATTCCCCCCAAATAATCATTCAGTGACTCCTATCACAGTGAGACTAAGATATTTGTCATATATATTGTTCTTGTTGTTTATTTAGTTCTCAATATTGACAGTGAACAGGGGTTTGGAGAGGGAGTAGAAGGGAGAGACTTGTAGACTTGTACTGCTTCATGCATGTGAAGCTTCCCACTGTGTAGGTGGGGCTTAGGGTTTGAGCCAGAGTCTTTGTGTGCTCTACTGGGCACACCACTGCCTGGTCCCCATGATATTTTGTCTTGTCCACAGCTGTTTCCCCAGTATATAGCTGGGTTGGTACCAGGCACATGGATATTAAGTAAGGATGCACTGAATGAGCATTTATGTTTAGGCTTCAGTGGAACAATGAATGCATATTGAGTAGTCAGGGCTCTGGATGTCACTCAGATAAATGGGATTTAACATACCAATTGCTGTAAAACTCCAGTTGTGAACACAGTTAACAGTTTCTCCTCCCTAACATGCTATCAGTCCATCAGAATGAGATATTTGATCGTCACTGATTTATGCTTCAAAAGGCTGTTGAATCAGATGAGGAGGGTTCAGTTTAATTTTGATTGGATTATAAAGTCCTTAGAAGTGGAAGGTTGCTTAATAATTAGATTTTTTTCCCTTGCTTAATCAAAGTTTAACAGCAGCAAATAAAAGAAAGAATTTACTAAGGAGGACAGGCATCATTTCATTTCTTTACTCAGTGCATTTCAAACTCAAAGATTCTCTATCATCTGTAAGTAAAATTTCCTCTCAAGATAAAAAAAGATGATACAAACATTTATTACTGTATTTTTGAAAGATCATATCATATCTGGACACAGCGAATCCATTGGCTCAGTTGGAATTAAAGGCCTACCTAGGGGAGAAGTATATTGCAAGTCTAATATCAGACCATGAATTTGGACTCCTGAGAGTGTCTTAGCTGAAAATTCAGATCTAAGCAGTTTGTTTAGAACTAAGGTGACAAATGTATAAGGAAAAGAATTAGCTACTTAAAAGTCCATCTAGATCGACTGTCCAAAAATGAGAGATATGTTTAAAGAATTGATCAAGGTTTGAGGAAAGAAGCCAGATCTAGAACTCTGGTTAAAGGATACAGGTAATTTTAAATATTTTATAAACAAATGGGTTCTCTAAAGGAAAGAAAAAATTCTTTAAGAAATTACAACTTAAGAACTGAACCCAAGGAATGGGTAAGAGTAACACTATTTTTGAGAGAAAATAACTAATAAGTAAGGGGCTTCTCATGCCTAAGGCTCTAAATTCCCAGGTTCAATCCCCCACACCACTATAAACTAGAGTTGAGAAGCTCTGGTGGGGGGTGGGGAATTCAACTCACTCATGGCCCCTTAGTGGCTGGTGTATTTTAGGGTACATTAATTCCTGCTGCCTTTAAGGGTTGATCTCCCCCTCTGCCCTTTGTAAACAATGTAAAGGAAGTGTGACCAATGGTCCACAGATAAGAGCTAGGCAGCCACACCTTCTGTTGCATCTGCTTGCAATTTGCTTGCATCCTCATTAGATGGTTCTCTTTTTCACTAAGTAGTACAGTGGGATTTTTTTTTCTTTTCAGTTAAATGGATATAGAGTAATCAGAAAGAATTCTATAAACTAGATGCAATTAAAACTCCTAATGATAAAACTGTTTAACTGTGACAAAATAAGATAAAAACATAATCAAAATTTTAGGCAAGCAAATATTACACATTTTTAGTGAACATCCATAACCTCAACACAATCTTGCTTATATTATCTTTACACTAAATCAATTCTTAATAGCCTTAATTTGGATTTGATTATCTATTTTTACTCTTCCACTTATATATGGAGCATTGAGAGTTTTTTATAGAAATAAGATTGTATTGCCTCCAGGCACAGCTGCTCTGCCACTCTTAAGATTTGAAGTCAGAATTAAATATAAAGTGAGTTAGATATCTTTGAATTAGCATATTTCACCACAAAATAACTATAAGGGGGGAACACAAGACAGACTCTACGTTGTTTTTTTGTTTTTTGCCTCCAGAGTTATTGCAGGGGCTCAGTGCCTGCACCATGAATCCACTGCTCCTGGAGGCTATTTTCCCCCTTTTTTGTTGCCCTTGTTGTTGTAGCTTTATTGTGGTTATTATTGTTATTGTTGATGCCATTCGCTTTTGGATAGGACAGAGAGAAATAGAGGAGGGGAAGACAGAGGGGGAGAGAAACAGACACCTGCAGACCTGCCTCACCGCCTGTGAAGCAACTCCCCTGCAGGTGGGGAGTCAGGGGCTCGAACCAGGATCCTTACTCCTGTCCTTGTGCTTTGCGTGCCACGTGCGCTTAACCCGCAGTGCTACCGCCTGACCCCCAGACTCTGTTGTTGAAGTAAGAAAACTTCATACACAGTCATACCCTACCCCCACCCTACTCCCTCTTTGGTCCCCTGATTCCTTGACCTACCTTTTTCCCAACCAGCAAGCATTTTTCTTAAGGCAGAATTATAAAGTAGCTATGATTTTCAATGATTCAACACTGGTTGCTTCTAGGCTTCTCTGAAAATAATGAGGACACCACCAACCCAGTCATTGTCTAGGAAACTTTACTATCAAAGTAGTAATCTTGACAATTACCATTTCTGTAAACTATACTTTATTTTAAGTAGAAAGTATGGAGGGGGCCAGGGGAAGGCACACCAGGTTAAATCCATACAGTACTGTGTACTATGTACTACCTGCAGGGGGGTCACTTCACAAATGGTGAAGCAGGTCTGCAGGTATCTATCTTTCTCTCTCCTCTATCTTCCCTTCCCATCTCAATTTATCTCTGTCCTATCGAATAAAAAAATAGAAGGAAAAAAATGACTCCCAGGAGTTATGGATTCATAGTGCTGGCACTGAGCCCCAGTGACTGGATGCAAAAAAAAAAAAATTAAAAGCAGTATAGTTAGTACAATTATATGATTTTACTAAATATCATTGACTTACTTTCTTGAATTTTTTTTTTTTATGAACTTGTGTGGCTGCCAAATAACCTGAGAAAGGGAGCTATTAAGATACTAATTGTTTCTGACACCCTTACACTTGTGTTCTCAAGCAGAATCACATGCTACCTGTAACTGTCAAAGACTTAAATATTTTTAGAGAGATTTTTCTAGGCTAGGAATGTAAAACAATTTAGGTGATTTCACTTTTATTCAAACATCAGTCTCTTGTATTTACTATGTAGTCAGGCAAAAGGAAGAATGGACTCAGTGGACCTCCTACTTTGGTAAGGCTATCCTGTGGGCATAGAAAAGACCTTTCTAATTTAAAGTCCACAGGAAAACCTTTGGCTTAGTCACTATCAGACAGATTCTTAAGCATTAACTGGCTAGAAAAATTTCAAGTTGTAGGGACTTCAAGTTATCTTAAAGGATATGTTTATGCAAGAAATAGCAACTGCCTTTCTCAGGTGAAGATTCACAGTGCAAGCTGGAATCTGGCATTGAGTTGAGGGGAAACAGCTAAAGAATGTGGAAAGAATATGGAAAGTGATGTTCCTGGACTTCCTTGAAATGGTTACTATGATTTATGTACCTAAATTTCTGTTTGTGTTCTGTCATGATCTGTAGTTAATGTGATCTTTTTAAAATTTGTGGGAACATTCATCTCTAAAATGTATTGACTCTAAACTTCCTTTTTTTTTTTTTTTTTTGCAGTACAGGTTCAAAGTCTAGGCTTATTAAGGAGTCAGTGATCACACTTATGGATAGGTGTTGGTCCTTGGTTGGTAAGCCAGGTCTGCTGCATTGCCTGATGCTGTGGTTATTTACATAATCACTGTTTTGCCTGAGACCCGTCCTGCCTGCAGGGTATTGGTTTAATCCCATTGGTTAGAACCTTGGCAACAGCTGCTATGGAAGCTTTCTGTGTTCCTGCTCTTTGTTTTTGCTCCGCCCCCTCTCCTAGCCATTTCCTTTCCCCATTTGCCACTTCGATTAAAGATATATATATATATATATGTGTGTGTGTGTGTGTGTGTTAAAGAGATATATAAAGGGCGTTGTATCTGATCAATAGAGGACAGTTGCATTGCGTTCTCGCTCAGCCAAGAGTTCCTGGTTCCTCTCCCGTGTTGCTGAGTAAGCAGCAGCCCAGGTTGGCAACCCGACAGATAGGAAGGAAAATAACTGGGACTAGGAAGAGTAGTAGTTTGAACAGTAGACCACATTTCTTTGTTTTTATGTGACTTTGACTTTGCAGGTTTAATTGTGGGGAGAAAGTTTTGTTGGAGTGGGGTGAATATTTGGTGGAGTGCTCACTGGGGTGAGAATCCCGGGGGATGGGGCAGCAAAGGATAGTACCTTGAAACTGAGTACTTAGAGAGGTGGCTGCAGATAGCAATTTGGAGCACTTTAGAGGTCTCACCGGGTGTCATCTGTTTGCTTTGAGTAGGAGAAAAGGTTACCTGAAAGTGACAGTCTGCTTATGAAGGGAGGCAAGGGAATAGAAGAAGGCCTGTTTCCTGTGAGACTGAGAAATAACTTCTAGGGGGCAATCCAAAATCATTTCTGTGTGAATCACCCAGCTTGTGAAATGGTAGCAGTCTATAAATTCTATGGGGATAAGAAACAGCCAAGATGCATTCCAGGCCCTGTGACAGACTAGATGATTCCCCCAGAAGTTTAATGATTCTAAAGATTAATTTCCAAATGTAACTGTGGTGCTCAGTATGACAGCAAGCAGACTGGGTATGCTTTAGAAAACCAGCCGTGCAGAGTCCAAAGTTTTTAGAAGAGGGAAAAAAAAATATATATATATATATATATATATATATATATATATATATATATATATATATATAATGTTTTAAAACAGCACAATAATTACTAAGGAAAGTAACAGAAACTCTGTAACATGCTATGCAATGTGTGTTTTCTGCATTGTCTGGGTGCTATGTTACAGAAGAGGCACACTTTCTAGCTGACATGATACTGGTGACCCTGATGCACCTTATTTACTTCCAGGCATGAGTAAACTATATTTATTACTTGTCTGAGAATTCTTCCTACCAGAACAATACTTGCTAAGCTCATTAGTTCTAAGTTACCTTTATGATTACATACTGTTTTCTTTGTCTCATAAAAGGTCAGTGGGGTAGCCACAGATACAGAAACCACTTTACAAGTCATTAGTATTAAAAATAAGTGTTGGGGAGTTGGGCGATAGCGCAGCGGGTTAAGCACACGTGGCGCAAAGCTCAAGGACCGGCATAAAGATTCCAGTTTGAGCCCTGGCTCCCCACCTGCAGGGGAGTCGCTTAACAGGGGTTGAAGTAGGTCTGCAGTTGTCTTTCTCTCCCCCTCTCTGTCTTCCCCTCCTCTCTCCATTTCTCTGTCTATCCAACAATGACGACAACAATAATAATAACTACAAAAAATAAAACAACAAGGGCAACAAAAGGGAATGAATAAATTAATAAATATTTTTTTTAAAAAGTAAGTGTTTTGCAAAGTACCTCTCTGGCACATACTGGTTACTTTGAAAAACAAACAAAGAAAAAAACTGTATGGCTATGAACATAGGTGTGCATAGTTCTTTTCAGATAGGTGTTTTTGTTTTCCCTAGGTATATCCCCTGGAGAGAGATTTCTGGTCGCAAGGTATAAGATTCATCATAGTGTGTTGATCAGTCTCCAAACTGTTTTCCGTAGGGGTTGGGCCAGTTTACATTCCCACCAGCAATGTGGGAGAGTCCCTATCCCCCTCCAGTCTCTTTTCATTTGCATTTCCCTGGACATCAGTGACTTAGAGCATTTTCTATATGCCTATTGGCCTTTTGGATTTCTTCTTTGGTGAAGATTCTGTCCATGTCTTCCCCCCTCCATTTTTCAATAAGGGTATTTGTCCTTTTATTGTTGAGGGGATTTGGGGGGTGTATTTTGATTATTAGCCTTCTTGTCTAATATATGACACAAAGGTTTTTTCTCTCACTCAGAGTGTTGTGATGCAGACTTCTTTTGCCCTGCAGAGGAAGCTTTTCAATTTGATATAGTCTCCTTGGTTTACTTTTGCTTTTGTTTTCCTTGCAATTGGGTTTGAATCAGCAAAGATGTTACAAACCATTACAAGGAAGAGAGTTGTGCTTATGATTTTCTCTTAAGTATTTGATGGCTTCTAGCCTGACTTCTAAACCTTCGATCTGTTTGGAGTTTACTTTTGTATATGGTAAAATATGGTGCTGCAGTTTCATTCTTCTGATGTAATAACCCAGCTTTCTTTCTTCCTTCCTTCCTTCCTTCCTTCCTTCCTTCCTTCCTTCCTTCCTCCCTCCCTCCCTCCCCCCTCTTTCTCGCCTTCGTTTTTTTCCCTTTCTTTCTTCCTCCCTCCCTTCCTTCCTCCCTCCCTCCCTTCCTTCCTTCTTTCTTTCCTTCCTTCCTTCCTTCCTTCCTTCCTTCCTTCCTTCCTTCCTTCCTTCCTTCCTTCCTTCCTTCACCATGAATCCACTGCTCCTGGAGGCTATTTTTGCCATTTTGTTGTCCTTGTGGTTGTTATTGTTGTTACAATTACAAGGACAGAGAGAAATTGAGAGACGAAGGGAAGACAGAAAGAAAGAGATAAAGATAGACACCTGCAGACCTGCTTCACTGCTTGCAGAGCAACCCCCTGCAGGTGGAGAGCTGGGGGCTCTAACCAGGATCCTTACGCCAGTCCTTGTGCTTTGTGCCCTGTGCGCTTAACCTGCTGTGCTATCACCCAGCCCCCACTTTGTTCCCTCTTATATTCCTAATATGAGAGAAAAATGATAATGGTAATGAGTAATAGAGAAAAAGCAAGTATCACCTTTTTTTTTTTTTGTCTTTTAAATCAAAAGTTATTTAAATCAGAATGATTCTTTGGTTCTTCCCCTCATTAAAAATGAATAAATAAATACGTATTTATAGAGCTTGATGGTTAATAATACCTACTCAATCTTTAGAAAACAAGAGAATGGGATATAATTAACACTCTGAGACATGTTACAGTCACTGACTTTATGTAATAAGTGCCTCCAAACATTTCTCTGGCCTCATGAAACCAAAGAAGTAGCTAATTTAGTATGGACTATTCGTGCTTTGGAGAGGACTAGCAGTGTGACTACTGATTATGCAGTCTAGATAAAGAGATAATTTTTTGCTATTTTAATATAGTCTGTAGGAGCCAGGAGCTAGACCATCCAGCATGTTGCATGCCATGCCATGTGCCAAGCCCAGGCCTCAAGAGTTAGGAACACTTGGGAGTGGATGGTACTAGCACCAGGAAAGCTCCATAGACTAGGGCTATTTCTCTCTCTCTCTCTCTCTCTCTCTCTCTCTCTCTCTTTCTGTCTCTCTCCTTTGATATCTGAAGGAGTGTGAACAAAATCTTAAGTGGTAGAATTATGCTTGTGTGTGGTCCTAACATCACACACACACACACACACACACACACACACACAAACTATACATTTATTGAAAATTGACATGAATTAAGAAAGCTGAATGCTCCACTGATTCCCACACAAATTAGAAATTATTAGTGTTACCATGATGTTCGTTATTGTGATGTGAGAGCATTTGTCTTAAATGGTTTTACCATTTATTAGCACTGATATTAGAGTAAACGATAACGATCATTAAGTGCTATGTACATTATCATTTAACTAATCATGCTTGCAATCTGCTACTATTAGTCAAATCTCTTTGGGTTAATTAGTCAGAGGAGCTGTCTAATCTCAATTTCAAGAGGAATAATGAAATAAAGAAACTTTGAAATATACTAAAATGTAGTCTAGTGCATCACCACTTATATACTCTGCTGACTTCACTTATATTCACTTAGGCCAATAGAACAGCCTCTGGGTTAAAAAGTTCCTGAGAGTTTTTCTTTTGAAGTATGATTATGTCTGATACATTATATGTGTGTCCTTTCCCCCTTAAAGCACTTATATGTAGCAAAGGCATCAAATAACAAGCAAATACAAACACAACCCTTATTTAACAGCATATCCATACTGAAAGATGAACCAGTACTGTTTCAGCTGAACATTAGAAATTTTGATAACATCTTGTATTGTAGTTCTAGCAACGCAATAACTCAACTATAGAAAACTTTAACATAAATAACATGCAACTAAGAAAGTTTTATCAGTCCTCATTGCTTTTTTAAAAATTTATTTTATTGGGTAGAATAGAAGTTGAGAGGTGGGGGGCCGGGGGGTTAGAGAGACAGAAAGACCAAAAGACACCTGCAACCCTGCTTCAACACTTAGGAAGCTTCCCCCTGCAGATGGGGAGTGGAAGCTCGAACCAGGGTCCTAGTGCACTCTAATGTGTGCAGTCATCTGGGTGCACCACTACCTGGTCCCCTTATTACTTTTTAATATACTTATCCTGAGGGATTCTTATTCTTCTTATTATTATTATATTTATTTTCCCTTTTGTTGTCCTTGTTGTTTTTACTGTTGTTGATGCCGTTGTTGGATAGGACAGAGAGAAATTGAGAGAGGAGGGGAAGAGACAGAGAGGGGAGAGAAAGACACCTGTAGACCTGCTTCACCGCCTGTGAAGCAATGCCCCCGCAGGTGGGGAGTCAGGGACTCGAACCGGGATCCTTACTTGGTCCTCGCACTTTGTGTCACATGCGCTTAACTGCTGCGCTACCGCCCAACTCCCTTGAGGAATTCTTAAACAGATGATTGCCAAACATGGGTAGGATTTTACTTAATCCAAAGTATGTTTTGTCACCAGTTGAATATATTTTAATTAAGTTTCCCTTAGCCTTCCTCCTGTATCAAAAAAAGAGAAAAGGGGGCTTAGTGGTAGCTCTGTGGGTTGAACTCACATGGCACAAAGCACAAGGACCAGCATAAGGATCCAAGTTCAAGCCCACCCTCCCCTGCACCCCACCTGCAGGGGAGTTCCCTTCACTGACAGTGAAGCAGGTCTGCAGGTGTCTTATCTTTCTCTCCCCCTGTCTTTCTTCCCCTCCTTTCTCAATTTTTCTCTGTCCCATCCAACAATGAGAGCAATAACAACAACAATAATAATGATAAACAACAAGGGCCACAAAAGGAAAAATGGCTTCCAGGAGCAGTGGATTCACAGTGCAGGCACCAAGCCCCAGCAATAACCCTGGACGCAAAAAAAAAAAAAAAAAAAAAAAATGGAATGCAAAATTCACCTCCATAGACAGAGAGAAGACAAACCCATAGCATTGAATTTCCTTCAATAGAGAAAGTACTGGGCTAGAACCTAGTTGCATACAAGGCGAAGCAGCACACTAAATGAGCTAATTTCACCAATTCTTGGAAACCGAAAATGCTGCTCTTCTCTGTTTTTGAGTATGTAGAGACATGTAAATGGAGGACATAGAGCTTATCCAATACAGTCATATAGGGTAATGGAAAATACTGCCCAGGGGCCAGGTGGTGATGCACCTGGTTGAGCACATGTTACAATACACAAGGACCTGGGTTCAAACCCCCAGTCCCTACCTGCAGGAAGAAGGCTTAACAAGTGGTGAGGCAGTGTTGCACATGTCTGTCTCTTTCCCTATCTCCCCCTTCCTCTCAATTTCTGGCTGTCTCTATCCAATAAGTAAATAAAGATATTAAATATTAAACAAAAGAAAAGAAAAACATCTTTAAAAAAAAAGAAAACACTGCTTTGAGCTCTGGATTCTCTGTCTGTCTGTCTGTCTGTCTGTCTGTCTTTGTTGCCACCATGGTTATTGCTGGGTTTTGGCACCTGGTGATGAGTCCATCTCTTCCAGTAACCATTTTTTCTCACTCACTCCCTCTCTCTCTCTCTCTTTCTTTTGCTTCATCTTTCATTTGGCAGAATAGAGAGAAACCTTTGCAGGTAGGGACCAGAGGCTTCAACCCAGATCCTTACGCACTGTACCATGTGTCCTCAACCAGATGCAACACCACCTGGCCTCTGTGATCTTCTTTAACTTTGATACTAGTCTTTTCATTCATTTATTTATTTATTTTTCCCTTTTGTTGCCCATTTTTATTGTTGTTGTAGTTACTTCTGTTGTTATTGGTGTTGTCCTTGTTAGATAGGACAGAGAGAAATGGAGAGAGGAGGGGAGAAAGACAGACACCTGCAGACCTGCCTCATCGCCTGTGAAGCGACTCCCCTGCAGGTGGGGAGCCGGGTGCTCCAACCTGGACCCTTAAGCTAGCCCTTGCACTTCATGCCACATGCACTTAATCAGCTGCACTACCGCCCAACTCCCAGCCTTGATACTATTCTTTTTTTTTTTTTTTTTTTTTTTTCCATTTTTTGCCTCCAGGGTTATTGCTGGGGCTTGGTGCCTGCAAAATGAATCCACTGCTCCTGGATACCATTTTTTTTCCTTTTGTTGCCCTGGTTTTTATCATTGTTGTGGTTATTATTATTGTTGTTGTTTCTGTCGTTGGATAGGACTGAGAGGAGGGGAGACAGAGGGAGAGAAAGATAGACACCTGCAGATCTGCTTCATCGCTTGTGATGCGATTCCCCTGCAGGTGGGGAGCCGGGGGCTCGAACTGGTATCCTTCAGCCAGTCCTTGTGCTTCGCACCACATGCGCTTAACCTGCTGCGCTATCGCCCTACTCCTGATACTATTCATTTTTAAGAAGTAAAGAAACACTGTATGGCTTTCAACATGATAAATAATTACTGCTTCTGCAAGGCACTCTGTCTCATCAAGTTACTTGGCTCTATGAACTGAACTACACTGGCAGATTTTGTTTAAACATGGCTTATATTACTTCACTTCTGCTCTCATTTTGAATATAAGCTTTATATTGGATAGCATAAAATAGAGGATTCTTACAAATATCACTTCATGAATGCTCATTAAGTAAAATTACCTATGTAACTATTATCCAGATCAAGAAACAATTAGAAACAAGAAACTCTTCCCATTCATAATTCCATCATATTCCACATAAAACAGACTTCAGCAACATAAACAGGTTTTACTTTGTCCTTTTGATAAATGAGTCATACACATCTCTATGTTTGAAGTTGTTTTTATTACTACTTGAGTTACAAAGTATGAATATATATTTTATTCTGTTGGTGATAGTTTAACATATTTTTTTATTTGAGCTATTACAAATACTACTGTTAAGAATGCTTTTAGGGGATTCAGGCTGTAGTGCAGCGGGTTAAGCGCAGGTGGCGCAAAGCACAAGGACCAGCATAAGGATCCCGGTTCGAACCCCGGCTCCCCACCTGCAGGGGAGTCGCTTCACAGGCGGTGAAGTGGGTCTGCAGGTGTCTATCTTTCTCTCCTCCTCTCTGTCTTCCCCTCCTCTCTCCATTTCTCTCTGTCCTATCCAGCAACGACAACAACAATAATAACTACAACAATAAAACAACAAGGGCAACAAAAGGGAATAAATAAATAAGATAAATATTTAAAAAAAGAATGCTTTTAAACATTCTTTTGGGGGACCAGGTGGTAGGTAGCACACTGGGTTAAGCACACATAGTGTGAAGTGCAAGGACCTGGGTTCGAGCCTCCAGTATCCCAACTGCAGGGAGGTCACACATCACAAGTGGTGAAACTGGCCTGCATGTGTCTGTCTTTCTCTCTCCCCTCTCTATATTCTTCTTCTCTCAACTTCTCTCTGTCCTATCCAATGAAAAAAGGGTCTACAGGAGCAGTGGATTCGTTGTGCAGGCACCCAGCCCCAGCAGTAACATTAGAGGCGAAAAAAAAAAATTTACTTCTATCAGTGTATACCCAGGAATATAATTCCTGTTTCATTAGGTATACCTGCATTAAACTTTAGTATATTTGTCCAACACTTTTCCAGAATAAGTATACCAGTTTATAGTTCCAGTGAATAATGTATGAAGATTCAGTTTCAGATTCTTGTGGAATAGTTCATTTTGGTTCTGCTCTCCATTTTCTTTAAGAGAAACTTGAATATTTTTTCATATGTTTATTGGCTTTTAGGATACCTGGTTGTGTTGAGTGCCTAGTCTCATTTTTTCACCTGTTTTTGTATTGGCTCATAGGTACTTCTCATGTTGAAACTAAATAGCAGGGACCAGGCAGTGGTACACCTAGTTAAGCACACACACTACAGTGCTCAAGGACCTGGTTCAAGCCTCCAGCCCCCACCTGCAGGAGGAAACCTTTACAAGTAGCGAAGTAGAGCTAAGGGGTCGCTCTGTCTCTCTCCATCTCTGTCTCCCCCCCCAATTTCTCTCTGTCCCCATCCAGTAACAAATAAATTTTAAAAAGAAACTGAATAGCATATTTACACAATTTAAAATTCTTTCATAAAACTTTTTGTAACTGTCCATTAAAGTAAATTGTGGTATTATAACAATATAGTGTATTCTGATACTCTATTTTGTTCAACTCTTCCAAAAAAAAAGGCCTTGGAAAGCCTTCAAAAGGAGTCGGGCAGTAGCGCATGGGTTAAGTGCACATGGCACAAAGCGCAAGGACTGGCATAAAGATCCCTGTTCGAGCCCCCGACTCCCCACCTGCAGGGGAGTTGCTTCACAGATGGTGAAGCAGGTCTCCAGATGTCTTTCTCTCTTCCTCTCTGTCTTCCCCTCCTTTCTCCTTTCTGTCCTATATAACAACAATGACATCAACAACAACAACAATAATAACTACAGCAATTAAAAAAAAAAACAAGGACAACAAAAGGTAAAAATAAATAAAAGAAAAGAAAAGAAAGAAAGCCTTTCTGGTCAGTACTGCACATTCAAAGAGTATGTATTTTGTAATGTCTGCCTCCTGCTTAACCTTTTCTGGCAAATTCCCTTCATGTACTTGTCCCTTGTCATTAGGTGAAAACAATTCAGGGCATCTCTGACTTTTTTTTTTTTGACTGAACTGCTGATACTTACAGAATGTTCTTTAGAAAAACTGACAGGAGCATGTCAAGAGTTCAAAGAAAAATGTATTGAATGAATGTGAATATGATGAGAGAAAGACTAAGCTAATGATAGCATTACTGGACCTTAAAATTTGGCTTCCAAGGGGCTGGGAGACACCCAATCTCATGCGTGAGCCCCCAGAGACCACAAGTTTAATCCCTTAGCACCACTTTATAACAGAGTTAAGCAATGCTCTGATTACTCTTCTCTGTTACCTCTCTTTATATATTTTTTTAAGATAAACCTTTAGGGGGTCGGGCAGTAGCACTGCGGGTTAAGCACACGTGGCGCGCAAAGCGCAAGGACAGGCATAAGAATCCCAGTTCAAGCTCCAGGCTCCCCATCTGCAGGGGAGTTGCTTCACAGGTGGTGAAGCAGGTCTGCAGGTGTCTATCTTTCTCTCCTCCCTCTGTCTTCCCCTCCTCTCTCCATTTCTCTCTGTCCTATCCAACAACGAATGACATCAACAATAACAATAATAACCACAACAAGGGCAACAAAAGGGGGAAAAATGACCTCCAGGAACAGTGGGTTCATGGTGCAGGCGCTGAGCCCCAGCAGTAACCCTGGAGGCCAAAAAAAAAAAAAAAAAAAAGATAAATCTTTAAAAAGAATACAGTTTAAATTCAGACTTCTAAGTCTGTTGTACATCCCATCATAACCCCAATATTTACTATTAGTCAGGAAATAACTTCTTCAGTATGGTGTCTTTTGTTGTAAAATTTTTCCTTCAGGCTTTTGTACCAAAATAATGTTTAAAACCATTCGTAGCAGTTCTATTTTGCAAAGTCTTACCTTCAGTCTTAAAACCATGAATCAAGAATAAACACTCAGGGAATAACCTTGCAAGATATTTCAATTTTATCTTATGTTAAATTATGGATGACTTATTTATGAACTACTTTTATGTATCTATTATTAACAAAGAAAAATACTAAATATTTACCCCCAAGTATACGATTCCACTATTGATGAATTAGATGCACAATTAATGATTCTCCTAGGAGATTACTTTTCATTTATTTGTCTCATTAATCTATAGTACCTCCCAAAGTCAAATTTGCAGCATATCAATTAAAAGTTTTGACTTTATAATGTCTTCCTCTGTCTTGTGGAAGGGGGGTGATGCTTTATTATTATTATTATTATTAATGAAAGGGATAGGAGGAGAGAGAGAAAGAACCAGATTATCACTCTGGTACATTCGCTGCCAGGGATTGAACTCAAGACCTCATGCTTGAGAGCCTAACACTTTACCACTGGGCCACCTCCCAGACCACAGATGATGTGTTTTACTAAGTATGTATCCCCAAGTCCATCACTTATATGTTTGTCCTTTACAAAATGAGACAGTAGACTAAATAAAAATTCTTTTATGAGTTAATTAAAGCAAGGGAGAAAACCTTTACCTATAATACAACTATCCATATATTAACATCACTGGCATTTAGGCATTATCTTTCTTTTAATGTGCATGCCTTTTATTAATTTAAACATTTGTGCATGGTCTGTAAACTATGTTGAGTAATTTCCAAATAATGTGGATTTCTCTTTTAATAATGTTATAGTGGCATATAATAAATATTGGTGATATGTTATTTAAGCAGCTTCCCTGTGGTTTGACCTTTATGTCTTTTTTGTTTTTATTTGTTTTTTAATTTAACCACTATAATAAATAGCACAACATCTCTTCAGGAAAAATTAACTGGATATGTGTATTAACATTTAACAGATATGAACAGTCTTAAGTCTCTTCATACAGATTTCCACACCTTACCTCACTGGCGTGAAGAGATTAGTATACCAAAGTTACTCCTGTCAGTAGGCTGTGACCGTGTCCATTTCTCAAACTCTCAACAGAACCAAAAAGTGCTGGTAAAGTTTTATTAACTATACAACTGCCTCATTGTCTTCTACATGTTTAATTATCAGTGACAGTCTACCTTTCATCATAACTGATGGAATGGACAATAATACCAAAAACAAGGAAGGGGAGAGAACTCAGTATTTAACATCAAACTATATCATCTATCAAGGAAAAATAGCAAACTTTGTTATAATTTCTTATTTATCTACTAATAACATCCAGGACTATGTGTTATTTATACATTTGGTCTTTAAGGATACATACATATATTTTATCTCTTTATTTACTGGAATAATTAGGTAGAGATAAGAAAATAGAAATCAAAGACAGACTTAATTGCCAGTGGCCCATAACGGATAGTTAAATTTCATCTTTTTTTTAAAAAAATTATTAAGTAGTATTCCACTGCTTTTTTTTTTTAGCATGTTTATTTATTTATTTATATTATTGGATAGAAACAGAGAAATTGAGAGGGGAGGGGGAGTCAGACAAGGAAAGAGACAGACACCTACAGCCCTGCCCCACTGCTTGTGAAGCCTTCCCCCTGCAGGTGGGAACCAGGGGCTTGAACCCAGATCCTTGCACACTGTAGGGTGTGCTCTTTACCAGGTGTGCTACCACCTGGCCCCCCACTGCTTCTTTATCTACTCAGCTATTAATGGGTATTTATGTTGTTTTCAAGAATGGAGAATGTGAAGGAGACTTTGGGTAGCAAATTTCATAGTGTTACATATCTGAAATCCCTCTAGGGGTATAAACCATTGTTACGTCAATAACTTTTCTTTGCTGCCAGTCAGGTTTTGCAACTCCTGTTTGATTCCCAGCTCCTGGCATCATCTTTTTAATTTTTAGATAGAGGGTAAGAAACAGAGAGAAGAAATTATACCACAATACTGTTATAACTTTTATGAAACTTTCCCCTTTGCATGGTGTCCCCTGTAGTAGCCAGGGAAGAGCTTGAGCCCAGGTCCTTGTGCATGATACCTTGTGAGCTGTCTCCTAATCCTTCAATCGAATTTTTTTGTTGTTAATATTTCGAATCATCCTTACTTGCCAAGGAGATTAGCTAATTTACAGCTTCATAGATTGTTAAAACACTCCTGGCAAAGCCTAAGTACATAGTACCCATAAACCAGCCAAAAGGTAAAGAAACTAATTAATTTTTTTTCTAGGATGTTTCAGTGTCAATTTTAGCATATTTTCCGTGAACTTACCACATAAGTCTATTTTAATAAAAGGTATTCAACAATGTAGCTATTGTTATATTATGATCACTTTGTTGAAGCATATTTTTAATTTATATGCCCCATTTACCTTTTAAATTTTATTTATATTTCATTTATTTATTTTTCCCTTTCTGTTGCCCTTGTTTTTTTTTTAATTGTTGTTGTAGTCGTTGTTGTTATTGATGTCCTTGTTGTTAGATAGGACAGAGAGGAATGGAGAGAGGAGGGGAAGACAGAGAGGGGAAGAAAAAGATAAGACACCTGCAGACCTGCTTCACTCCTTGTGAAGCAACTCCCCTGAAGGTGGGGAGCCAGAGGCTGGAACCGAGATCCTTATGCTGGTCCTTGTGCTTTGCACCATGTGTGCTTAAACCCGATATGCCACCACCAGATTCCCGTCCCATTTACTTCTAGGAAGAATTTTATATGACTTAAAGAGAAAGCAGATAGTAATCCTGTAACTATAAGAACATCCAGATGCTCTTACAAAATTGGCTCCCAATCTAGAGCCTTGGTTCTTAACTTTAGCAGGTATCATCTACTCTGTAATCTTATCAGAACACAAATTACTGGGTCCATCCCAGGATTTATTGATTTAGTGGGTTTGTGGTGAGCAGGAGAATGTATTTTTCATCATTTCCAAAACTGTGCTTATCTAGGATTAGAGTTCTTGGAAGGAATCATCATTGACTATTATTAAATGCGTCCTTTGTGTGAACCGTATGTCTAACTAAAAAAAAAAAAATAGCTATGGTGTTATTTTCAAAAGGCTCTTCATGTCAAAAGATGTGATTAGTTATATGTTCCTATGTTTGTATACTTTAGTCACATTAGAGATTCTATATGTTGTTTTTGCTTTTCTTTTTTGCAGTAATACCAATAAAGAACCTTATCTCTACCTATATACTTAGCCCAGGATCATTCATAGATAAAATATAAATTTAAAACTCCTTCTGATTCCAATGTACAGTCAGAATTATAAACCATCCATATGCCTAGCCCTCGCTTGCTTTCTTTCTTTTCTTCCATCCTTTCTCTATGGGCATGCTTTATTTTTTTTATATACCTTTTTGTTCACGTAATTGAACGTCCTGTATTTGACGGACCATTTCTCTAATCTGTCTAATCTATAATTTTAAACTCTTATTTCTTCCTTCTAAAGTGTTTAACCCCTGCCCAACTAAATATCATCTGCAAGTTTAATAAGAACGTTTTCAGTTTCCTAATTGAAACTGTGCTTGTTAAATTTTAATTTCTGATAATTTATTTGATAATTTATTGCAACTTATTTCTACCGTGTAGGTGATGCTATCTTGACTTTGCCCTGTCCGTGCACATTTTCTTCATTATCAGTGAAGATTTATTTAAAGCTAAGAAGTTCTGTGCTACTGAACTAAGTTCTGTGACTTCTACATAGTTGAAAATATGTGCTGGATCTGGCTCCATGTAGTTTTAACTCTGAAGAGAATATGATTTGAGCTATAGAAACAATGTAAGATTTAAATGTAAAAGTTTAACACTGAATCACATATACGTTAGGTGAATGCCATAATCCTAACTATAGCTGTAAACAGTAGAGGTTGCATATTATCTGTTTAAGCCAGAGCAAGTAATTCTTTGTTCCTTATGCCTTGGCTTTATCAATCATAAAATGGGATCTCAATCATCCCGGTTTTGGTTTTATTGTAAGGTTTTAACTCAGCTGATAATGTGGAAAGGTCACATCATAATTTAACATAGAGCAGCAGTTAAAGTAAATAGTGATTAAGCCAATTAATTGAGGAATTGATGGCCAACTATTTTAGGTTTGTTAGATAAAGCTGGTAATTGATAATCCAAGTAAAACAAGGCTAATTTGTCTAGAATCTGCCTTTCTTCATCAACAAATGATGCTAATCAGGAACTTTTTTTTTTAAGCTTATGCATGTTTTAAGCAAATAATTTAGACTTTTCTTTCTCAAAGTGCTATTTCTTACTAGAAAGTATGCTTTTTGCCGTTAATTATAGCTACTAGCAAAGCCAGTATTATCTCTCAGGACTTCTATTTGCAAGTTGGTAATTGCTAAGGAGTTGAAACAGAGGAAACAGATTTCCCCAAACATAAGAAGTGAAGTAAGTAGAAATTCACTTTACAAAAATAAGGTATCAAATAGTACAGTAGTCAGTATTTGACCTGTAGTAGATATAAGAAATTATCTCAAGCTGCAGCTTAGAAAGTTTAGGTCATTTCCCTGGGCAGAGGACCTAACCAGTGTGTCCCAGAACCTTACCTCCCCAGAGCCCTACCCAACTAGAGAAAGATAAAAACAGGCTGGGGATATAGATCAACTAGTCAACACCCTTGTCCAGCAGAGAAGCAGTTACAGAAGCCAGAACTCCCACTTTCTGTACCCCCAAAAGAATTTTGGTCCATAGTCCCAGCAGGGGAAAGAGGAACAGAGGACTCTGAACTCTAACTCCATCACGACCTGGAGAGAGAAGAGAAAAAGGAAGGACATCCATATATAGTAGTAGGTGTAAGTGTGACTTAGAAAGAAAGAGAAGATAGGACCATGGAAAAAATGGGCAAATATATATATATAAATATAGATAGATATAGAAATAAGTCAGCCAATATCTGCGCCATTGGGAGAACTGCTGTAGCTTCCAGTGGAGAAAATGAGGAGACAGCACTCTGGTGGTGGGAGTGGTGCAGAATTATATCCCTGTTATCTCACAATTTTATAAATCAGTATTTACCCACTAATAAAAGAAAAAGAAAGTTTAAGTCACTGGCCCAAAATCTTAAAAGTGATAAGTAATGAAGCCAGGAATTAAACCCAGTTCTGTGATAGCACATTTCATTTTCTATCATACGTCAGTTATCTGTCTTTGAATAGAATCAAGAGGGTACTTTTTCTGGAATAAAAAAAGTCGCTAAAAACAAATATCAGGAGTAGAGGTGATAGAGTGGAGGCAGAAGTTCTGCTGACCAAATAAATTAGAATAATCTGCTAAGGAATTTCTTTTGAGTTTATTATGCATTTAAATTAGTTAAATAGCTGAAAAGTGACAGTGTGGCAGGGGGCTTGACAAGACCTAGATAAAGCTTTTAGAAATACATACAAGTTGGGGGTGCTGGGCCGTGGCGCAACGGGTTAAGCGCACATGGTGTAAGGTGCAAGGACCAGCATAAGGACAAGCCCCCGGCTCCTCACCTGAGGGGGGTGGGGGTGTTATTAAAATTCGGAGGCTCTAGCTGGCCGGGCTAGCTTCACGGGCGGGTAACAGAGACTCGAGGACACACGGCTGGGCAGGGAAGCTGTATTTCTTTATTCAGGAACAACGATTCATAAACTAACCCAAACTAATCACCAAACAGAACTCTCCTGCCTCCTTCCCCCGCGGCGGTGCCAAGAACTCTCGAACTCTGGAACTCTCTCGGGGTTCCTTGGGGCAGGGACAAGCAGGCTGCGAAAACTAGCAGGACTGAACCGATTTTCTTGGCAGGGGGAGAGCATACAACAGGGGGGTGTGCTTCATAAGTGGTGACGCAGGTCTGCAGGTGTCTATCTTTCTCTCCCCATCTCTGTCTTCCCATCCTCTCTCAATTTTTCTGCCCTATCCAACAACAATGACAGCAATAACAATGATCAATGATAAACAACAAGGGCAACAAAAGGGAAAAATTAGCCTGCAGGAGCAGTGGATTAGTAGTGCAGACAATAACCCTGGAGGCAAAAAAAAAAAAGAAAAAAGAAGAAGAAATGCAGACAGATTGGAAGGAGAGGGTGAAGGGTTTGCAATTTATATACATCACTTTTTCTCTTCAGCCTAAACAGCAATCAATGGCATGCACTTTTATAATCTGCTGCCCAGGAGCCAGATAGTGGTGCACCCACTAGCTTGCACATTTTACCATGTGTAGGTAGCAGGTTCAAGTCCCTGGCCCCAGTCTACAGCAGGTAAGTTTCTCCAGCGATGAAGCAGTGCTACACAGTCTGTCTGTCTATTTAATATGCTTTATCATATCATCTATCTCCACACTTTTTTACATTTTTTAAATATTTATTTATTTATTGGATAGAGACAGCCAGAAATTGAGAGGGAAATGGAAGGTAGGGAGAGAGACAGACAGACACCTGCAGCACTGCTTCACCACACGCAAAGCTTTGCCCCTGCAGGTGGGGACCAAAGACTCAAACCCAGGTCCTTGTGCATTGTAACGTGTACTCAACCAGGTGCACCATCATAGGACCCTTCTTCTATCCCTCTCAGTTCCTGGCTTTTTCCTCCCCCAACCTCAAAAAAAAAGTTGTCTAATATCCTAAGATAATTCATAAATACAGGAAACATAATGTTTAGAAGCCATACCTGTTCTGGGGTATCTTTTCACATACCTTTTGAATAGTAAATTATAAAATACAAGTTTACTTGTGATCACTAATTGAAATGTAGATACTCTCTGGAAAATATTGGTCATCAACAGTGTCATAGAGGCTCTTTAATTTTCGTCCAATCCATTTTACACCTTCCTTTTCTGTCTCAAAAATCTCAGTACTGTCACTGTTCAAACATATTCAGAATGCAATTATCCCCCCACACACACACCTAATGCAGTTTTGAGTCACGAAAGAGCTGTCTGGAAAAATCATTTTTTCAAGCTGCATAACTGGAATGTGGACTCATTTTTTAAAAAATTGCATTGCATTTTGCCTGAAGTTTGACAAACTTCAAAGCCCTTTTATAAAATTGAATTACATAAACAGTGACTCAAAAGAGACTAAAAACTTTAGATATTGAATTTCCTGGTTCGTCTTCCAGTGCCTGTCCTTTATGGCTAGAATGGCTCAGAGCAGATTTTGTCAAGTGTTAACTACCTCTACAAATGGCTTTTTAAACCTAAAATTAGTTTTCTTCTTCTACATGGCTTGACTGATATTAATCTAGGAACTAAGTAATAACGGTATCATTTGCGCCCTCTCTAGCTATGATGACTAAACAGTGATGACAGCTATGATAAGTAAACAGTGATATACTGTTTACTTTTTAAAATAATATTTTCTGAAGTGAAAAATAAATGTTCGTGTGACTTTTTAGAGAAACAGTTTCTGTCCAGGTTACTTACGTATTTTTCAGGCATTTCGCAGCAAAACCAATTCTAGCTAATGTGTTCAGAGAAAGTTCACCTCTTTCTTTCATCTATCTCCAGAAAATTATTTAAGAGATTTGATTACCTTGAGTATCATTACACATACATATTTTTAATCTGGACTTTTCCTATTACTTAATATGTATTTACTGTTCTGAGAAAGATGGGAACTTTAAAAGTGTCACCTGCTACTAGTTGTTGCTATAATATAAGACATTATAGCTGAGTAAATGCTATAGGGTAGACTTAGTTATAAAATCTAGCTGTGTTGCTTGTATACTGGCAGTTACCTATCTCTTTCTACCTCCCTTCCTTTGTCTATTTGTGGGCATCAGTTATACACTCCTTACAGGGTATTTTTGAAAACTCAATTTAATATGCTTTCCAAAGTACTATGCGTTCCTTAAAAATAAACTTCTGGGCCTGAAGAGACAGCATAATGGTTATGCAAAAGACTCTCATGCCTTCAAGTTCTACCTAGGACAACCATAAGCCAAAGCTGATCTGTGCTTTGATATCTCTCTTTTCCTTTCCCTCTCCCCCCCCCACTCTCTCTCATAAGCAAATAAGACAGTTTAAAATTAACTGCTATTGATGATAATATTTCATCCCATACTGACAAGGTGGTTGGCTTACACATTCTGGGAATGTTTAAGTTTTGAAAATTTGGAACAGAAGATCATCATCTGCCGAGTTATACCAACTGACCTCATTGTGTTGTGTTGCCTGAACATATTCTCCCTTCTTGGCTCATTAAGAAATGTTTCTGGATCAGATCCACCCCATGGCTTTAACTATGTTGGCACTAATCCAGTTCTGTAGCTTAACTGCAGGGACATTTAATGGCAGCCTAAGTTGCTTATTTTTATGCTATTTCAATTAATTTTTCTATTTTGCTTGTAAATACAAACAATGCAATACATTTTCAATTTTCTATTGTAAGAGTTTAAATCGTGTGCATATATGTTCCTGTTTGACATTAAATGATTTAGAAGATTTGCACAGTTGTAGATCTTGATAAAATTGCTTAGAGATTGCTGCTGCTTTCATTCAAGTGAGACATCCAGTGCTTGGTTCAATATTCAGGTGTAAAGAAGCATATATTACAGTTTTGCTGGTTATATACACATATCAGAGAAACTTACTGAGAAAGGAAATGCCTTTGTAAGGGACACTATTGCAGCACTAAAGGACTTGAATCTTAAGGTAGGGAATAAGAAAATCAAGTTATGAATATTCCAACTTAATCATTCTAATCATTTTACTGGAATTTTTAAAAAGAATGGGTCAATAATGCTATTTTGTCTAAGGCTACTAACAGTCAGAACCTTGGTTCCTAAAATTAAGTAATCAGTTCTTGTTAATTAAACTTAAATATGATGGCAGAGATCTTTGTGCCATGAAGCAAGAGCCTGACTGGCTATTTTGTTCCCCTACTTGGTCTAATGCAGTACACTGTTCTCAGTCAAAGCCCAGTGTTGTCTGGGCAACTCCCGTTGCCATAGCAATGAAATTCTTTTGCGGGAGCAGGGCGAATGCTAATTGTAGCCATTTGTTGTTCCTTCTGTCGATCCCTTAACTAGCACAGTTGTAGAGCAGCCAGAGACTCCGGGTGAACAGCACGGAGTGCCCCCAAAAGCATTGCTGCTGAAGGCAACCGGCTGCTCTGCTTAAAAAATCATTTGAGCAGCCGACAGTGCTGACAGTGCCACTATGTGGGCAGAAGCACAGCTTGACTCAGCTCCTGACAACTGTTGATCTGGGACTCAGAGGGGAAAGAGAAGACTGTTTAAAACCTGTTGAGAAGGTACTGAGGACATGGAGATTAATTTGACACCAGTCCCTCAGAGGTAGGTGGTAGGCATATCATAACAACTGTTTATCCAAGCTAAACTCAATACTGGAGTGCCCAGAGGCTAGAGAAGACAGATCAATGACTCCTCCTTTTATTTCCATCTGAAACTGTATTACTGTGGCCTCAGGTAAAAATATTCATTGGTTGGAACCACCAATTGTAATGCACAAAGGTATTAACTTCAGTTTGTACTGGTAACTCCCCTCTTTCTTCATAATCCCTAATTCTTAGAGACTTGTGATTTAACTGGCAGAAATAAATTAAAACTAAAAATAAGCTCAATGCAAATGAGAATAGATCCCTTTTGAAAAACAGAAGACAAAGGGATATCTGTCAATCCTATGGCCCTGAATACTAGTTTAATTTGAAAAAAAAATGTTCTTATATCTGGCAAGTAGAAATTTATTGTAAGCCCTAATTGCTATAAGTACTTGGAAAAGGGAAAAAAAAAACTGTTATAATGGTAAGAGAAAACTTGTAAGATACTATTATGAAGCTATATCTTTCTTTTAATAGTGTATTGATCCATAAAAATGGTCATGAGATTTTAAAAACCAGCTACTGTGTAAACATAGTAATAAATGTCAAGGTAGTTTTTAAGATATAAATGTAATCTATATACCTCCTAATTGGATCGACTAATGGTGCATCCTGGCTGAAACAGGCTTAAAATTCAGAGCAGTTAATAATCACAAACTTGTACCAGGCTTTTTCCTTATACTTTTATGTTTATTTGAGTCAAAATTGATATGTCAATGGTCAACTCATAACTATAAATTTATTTTTTCTACTGGTGAACTGGGAAAGACGATCTTTCAGTTCAGTGTGTGTGTGTGTGTGTGTGTGTGTGTGTGTGTCTTCTTTGAAAGAATTCCATGTACCTTTAATGTTTTCATCACTTGTCCTGGTCTTCCCAGAGAGACAGTTAGCAGAGTATTATTTAGTGTCCTGAAAGAAATTAGTTTCTAATGATAGTGATCATAAGTCATTCTAGGCTTAAAAAAACTTAACAAATTAGTTAGGACTCATTGATTAAAATATATACTCAGTTCATAAATTCCAAGAAGAAAAGACATAAAATTTGTTCAGCTTTTAAGTCTATGGTTTTATTACTTTCACAAGCTTAATTAAGGTGAAGTATCTATAAAGTACATAACAAACACTATTTTAAAAATATCTTGTACATATAAATCTTATGTGAAACATGTTTCAGGTATTAAGTCCTCAACTTTAAAATCTTTACTTGAACTCCTGTATGCATATCATAATAAGTGAGAAAAGAAGCTCTAGAAGGTAATAAATACTCCCGATTCCTTAGTCAACAAAAACCAAGACACATACAATCGAGAGAGAAGTAATGGATGAAGTAAATAAGCAAAACAAAAATAAACTCTTAACCTGTGAGACCTATTAGCAGTTATGATAAATGGGCTGTGAGAGCCTAGCCATTGGAGCACACTCCTTGCTGTGAGTTGAAGACCTGAGTTTGATCCTGGTATCTCGTGACAGCGCATTGGATGGCAAGAGGTAAAGCTTCGTAAATGGTGGAGCAGTACTATGGCATTTCTCCTTCTCTGTCTCTTTACTGGATATATATAAAAAAGTGAAAGTTTGGGGGCTGGGTGGTGGCACGCCTAGTTAAGCAAACATATTACCAAGCTTAAGAACCCGGGATCCAGTCCCCACTCCCCACTTGCAGGGGGTTCTGCTTCATGATCCATAAAGCAGGTGTCTATCTTTCTCCCCCCCTACCTCCCCGTCCTCTCAATTTTTCTCTGCCCTATCTAATAATAATAAATAAAAAGGGGGGAAGGAATAGACACCAGAAGCAGTGGATTCGTAGTACTGACACTGAGCCCCAGTGATAACCATAATGTCAATAAAAAAGAGAGAGAGGAAGAAAGAAAAGAAAAGAAAAGAAAAGGAAACCAGCCTGGGAGCAATGGAATTATTTTGTATAAGACTTCAATATAAGAAGAACAACAAAAATCAAGAAAGAACAGAACTGGAAAGGCAACAGGATGTAAAAAAAAACCCACCACCTTCAAATGATTAAATCTCTTACTAGGTTCTGAGAAAAAATTAAGTCTAAAACATCCTTGTATGCACATTTTTCCTTGGCATAGAGTTTGCTTTAATATAAAGCTTCGCAGTAGACTGGGTTGATAAACTAGCAAGCTAGATCTCCATCATGATTAGGCCTCAGGGTCCCTCTAGAGAAATAAAAGTAGACAGTCCATCCTCACTCTGTGAAAGCTTTTTTTTTCATAATGACCACAGAGATGAAAGGGCAAAACCTTACATATGAGATGAGGCATATGATATTACACATTATCAGGAAAACCATTCTTTGTGGTTTTTAGAGTCCCTCCCCACCCACCCAGCTTCCTTCTAGAGGCAAAATCATAATCACTGCTAATTTTATCCCATTAGTGTGCCAGTGTGAACTCCTGTTGTTTTATTGTGTGATGTGCAGATCTTAGCTTTTACTGCTGCAGCATGTCCAGCATCTAACTAGCCAAGTAAATTTGGGCCAAGACAAACCAAGACATTCCCAAACAACTTCTTGTGGAGTGACAGTCCACAGATTTTCAGAACTAGGTCACTCGTCTGGAGTGGGAGTTATATAAGGATTGTCAAGTAAGGAAGAAAAGTTGAATATGGCAAAAACAAACAAACAAACAACCCCCCCCCCAAAAAAAGCTAAACTTTTCCTGGCCTTCAATCTGGTATAAAATGCAAGGTAATCACTTCCCCAAATGAGAAGAATACGATTATGTAGCACTTAAATGTGAGGTACCTATCCTATTTCATAGAGCACATCAACAGTAAGGTGTAACTCAAGAAACCCAGGAGAACTGGAGTCCCAGTGTTCATGGAGTTAGATGACTTCCCTTTCACTTTGAAACTTCCTTTGAGGTAACCCCCAGCAGCTAAGACAGAACCTGACATCTTAGAATAACCACTACACTTCAAAAATGAGTGATCTGAATTTTAAACTTCTATTTTAAACCTGTGCTCTAACCATGCACTTTTTTATTCCCTTTAATAAAGGGAGCTTGAAAAAACTGAGCTTCTGTGATCTTTCCCCTATACCCTCAAGAAGTTTGATGAGCTATTCTATCAATGCATAGTTGTCTTTTTTTTTTTAATCTTTATTTATTAGATAGAGACAGCCAGAAATCAAGGGGGAAGGGGAGATAAAGAGGGAGAAAGATAACTTCAGCCCTGCTTCACTACTCACAAAGCTTTCCCTCTGCAGGTGGGGACTGGGAGCTGGAATCCAGGTCCTAGCACATTGTAACACATGCACTCAACCTGGTATGTCACTACCTGGTCTCCATAGTTTTTTGGGGTTTTTTTAAGCCTAGCTTTTTTTATGATCTAGCTGCAAACTCTGTTCTTTATTATTATTATTTATTAATTTTAAATATTTATTCCCTTTTGTTGCCCTTGTTTTATTGTTGTAGTTACTACTGTTGTTGTTATTGTTGTCGTTGTTGGATAGGACAGAGAGAAATGGAGAGGGGAGAGAAAGACACCTACAGACCTGCTTCACCACCTGTGAAGTGACTCCCCTGCAGGTGGGGAGTGGGGGGCTCCAACTGGGATCCTTATGCCAGTCCTTGTGCTTCACGCCATGTGCGCTTAACCCCCTGTGCTACCGCCTGACTCCCTTATTTATTTATTAATGAGAGAGGAGAGAGAGAGAGAGATGGAGAGAGTGAAAGAGTCAGACATCACTCTGGTACATGTGCTGCCAGGGTCCAAAGTCAGGAACTCATGCTTGAGAGTCCAGTGCTTTACACACTGTGCCACCTCCCAGACCACCAAACTCTGTTCTTTTATATGGAGATGTATTAGAAAATTAAGTCCCTTTTGGCCTGTGCCATGGTCAAGTTTTCCCAGGACTTTTTCTGCAAATTCCTATAAAAGGTACCTATAATTCAATGATAGTCCTGAACTGTGGTACATTTCCCCTCACATACTAGTAACTGGTGATATGTTACATCTCAACAACCTGTTAGGTGTTTTTCAGTATTCTTGTATCTTAACTTGATTTTTGTTTAGTGTTTTTTTTTCCCTAAATCATTGTCTCAGGAAGTATGTCTTCATAGGTTACCAGTTTTATCTGAATTACCTTTAATTGTGCCCAGTATTTGATTTGTTCCTAAGAAAGCTGGCCAAGAAAAAAATGTTTCCAGCTACCAATTACATATTAAATTTTAGGCATCCCAACATGATTTTATAACTTTGGGATGATAATAGTTCATGGCTTTAATTTTCAGTTCACAACTTCACTTTTTTTTCCTTTGTCAATCTTTGCATGAAAATGATTATTTCAGCTAGAAAACAAAAAAGCACTGTTTAAATGATATGTTAGATAATATTTTTATTGGTGGTTCCAAACTTTGTGTTGTCAACTAGACAGTTTTCTTTACTAGGAAAAAAAAATGTGCATACCTCATTCCAGACCTACTGCATTAGAACACCTGAGGTTAGGCGCTCTAAAACTGTTTTTATGCCAGTCCCCACACTTCATGCCATGTGCGCTTAACCCACTACACTACCACCGGGCCCCCCAAACTGTTTTTAAACAAAGGTTTTGAGCCTGATTGTGTACCTGAGATGTTACTGGCTGACAAAGAGCATTTTGGAAACAATGACCTAAAGTAATACTTTCAACCTTTTAGTATCAGGTTCTAATATAAAATATGATAATTAAAATCTTGATTTCAAATTCAGGAAAAATAAGGCTGGCTTATTTTTTTTCAGATTTTTTTAAAAATATTTCTTCTTCCTACAGGTGACATATTACTGGCTGACTATAAAATCTTAAGTAATGCAGAACATGGAGAGACTTTTTTTTTTAACAGCAAGTTTTTTTTAATTCTTATTTATTTATTCCCTTTTGTTGCCCTTGTTTTATTGTCGTAGTTCTTATTGTTGTTGTTACTGATGTCATTGTTGGATAGGACAGAGAGAAATGGAGATAGGAGGGGAAAACTGAGGGAGGGAGAAAGAGAGACACCTGCAGACCTGCTTCACCTCTTGTGAAGCTATTCCCCTACAGGTGGGGAGCCGGGGGCTCGAACCGGGATCCTTATGCTGGTCCTTGCGCTTTGCGCCATGTGCGCTTAGCCCGCTGTGCCACCGCCCGGCTCCTTTTTTTTTTTTTTAAAGATATAAAGCGCTGTGGTCTGGGAGGTGGTGCACTGGATAGGGCATTGGACTCTCAAGTGTGAAGTCCCCAGTTCAATCCCCGGCAGCACACATGTACCAGAGTGATGTCTGGTTCTCTCTCTCTGTCTGTCTCTCTCTCTTATAGTTAACGACTGCCACCTCTCCCGATTCAAAGGAGGTCTTGAAACTTTACATCAGGCTCAACCTGACGCTGTTAACTGGCTATAGAAGAAGGGCAAATGCTAGAAGAAGAAGAATCATTTCTCATGAATAAATAAATAAAATTTTAAAATAAAGAAGCACAAATGTGTAGGAAAAAAAGATGTAAAGGGCTGTTTAAAAGAAATACTAGAGTGGGGGGGGATCTGAGATTCTATGACTATCAAGAAAGGTTTTCAATCTGTATTCTTTCAGGCTGTTTACTTAGAGATTGAAATATACTTTCAGCTTTAGTGAAAATTGCCAAATAAGCAGAGCAGACATAATTGGCTAAAACTTAATTAGAACATTTCTTTTGTCTGAAAAATAATTTTCAGAAAACCATAAAGTGTCCATTGATTGCATGCATTTATTTGCGATCAGTTTGCTAGTGACAGTTCACCTAGAGCTGAAGAAAACAGCTCTAGATTTAGCCTTTTATTCCCTAGCTAATTATTTTAATAAAATCCGGGTTGCTGGTTAACTGGAGTATAATGAATGACAAGTTAATTTGACCTATGTTTATATGTACGATCTTCATATGCTGTGTACACTTAGGGATTGATTATCATTGGCGTCAGCTAATCTCTGTGTTGGGAAGAATAGTCTTAATGCCTGCATGGGCCATTAGTGAGTTTATTTCTTCCCTTTGCACCATACAACCATAGGAAATCTAACACCCTTGACCCACTTGTCTGCTATGCCTCTTTTATGTTATTTTGCACTCCCAGTATTTGAAACATCAATCTCTACATGTATCAGAAGAGATCTTTAAGTCATTAACATTCAGTTTTTGAAAGGTACTTAACCTCTAGGTAAAACAGTATTCATACCTGAAATCATGTTGGTCCCTGGCATGTTGGTTTTTGGTCTTGCCTCCCTTCTACTTTGCCTTATCTTTCACTTTCTTTCTTTGTTCTTTATGTTAAGCATGCAGATAAACCTCAGGCTGTGCAGTAAAGCTAGAAGGGAAAGAAAAGTAACTAAGTTCTAAAATACTTCCTTTCTGGCAAGCTAAAGTTGTCAGTTCTCATGAAAAGAAGCTACAGCTAGGAACCTTTCTTAGAACAAAAAAGGCTTCCCAGTCTTACAAGTTGTCCTTAAACTCCATTCTAGTTATTCCTTACTGAAATGTTTTAGTTGTGCTGTATCTTGGGTCATTCCCTCTGACAGATTCTTTTTCTCCCTCGTCTAGACTCACTCTTCATCTCAAAGCTTCCTTTCAGATGCCACCTTTCAGGCCTACTGCTGCCCTATTCTTGATCCAAGAAAGATAATCCCTGCTGCTTTGTGCTACAAGAGTTATGTTCTGCCCCTGTTATTTGGATTGCTATTGATGTGGTTATCACTATGACTGGACTGTGAACTTATGGACAGCAGGGCCTATCTTCTTTATCTTTGATTTCATAATGCTTCAAAATGCTCAACAGTATGTATTACATGAGCTTAGTGATTACTACTTTTTTCCAATCAGTAACATCTACTCCTAGATGAGAATTTGTTTTTTCTCTCCGGATAATTGACTATGTCATCAGTCCAGACACAGAACATTACATCTTTGTTGTATGCTTTACATTGGTTTGTTCTAGCCCTCCCCCGCCAAGAGAATTGGATCAGTCCAGTTAATTTCGCGGGCCCGCTTGGCCCCACCCCAAGGAACCTCGCCAGGGTTCCAGAGTTCCAGAGTGACAGGGTTCCTGAGAGAGTAAGAGAGAGTGCTTGCGCCGCTGCAAAGAGACAGCAGAGTTCTGTTTGGTGATTAGTTTGTCTTAGTTTATGAATCGTTGTTCCTGAATAAAGAAATACAGCTGCCCTGCCCAGCCGTTGTCTCCGCGTCTCTGTTATCCGCCCGTGAAGCTAGCCCGCCCGGCAAGAGCCTCCGAATTTTAACAACACATCTTCATGTGGCATCTTCAAAGTTTGGGGCCAGGCAGTGACACACTTGGTAGAACATGTCTGTTATCATGCATGAGGACCCAGGGTTAAGCCTGTAGCCCCACCTGTGTGTGTGGTGGTGGGTGGTGGAGCAGTGCTGCAGTATATCTCTCTTTCTCTCTTCCTCTCAACATCTCCCACTAACTTTATCAGAAAAAAAAAAAAAGTCAAGGAAAAAGGTGTCATCTTTTTTTTTTTTTTTAGAATTCAACTTGCCGCATTTTGTGGATCAGCTTCATGAACTCTTCGGCCAAATTATTATTATTATTATTATTTACTTTTTTAAAAATAATTTATTTCTTTATTGGGGAATTAATGTTTTACATTCAACAGTAAATACAATAGTTTGTACATGCATAACATTCCCCAGATTCCCATTTAACAATACAACCCCCACTATGTCATTCATCATCTTTCATGGACCTGTATTCTCCCCACCCATCCACCCACCCCAGAGTCTTTTACTTTGGCGTAATACTCCAATTCCATTTCAGGTTCGACTTGTGTTTTCTTTTCTAATCTTGTTTTTCAGCTTCGGCCTGAGAGTGAGATCATCCCATATTCATCCTTCTGTTTCTGACTTATTTCACTCAACATGATTTTTTTCAAGGTCCATCCAAGATCGGCTGAAAATGGTGAAGTCACCATTTTTTTACAGCTGAGTAGTATTCCATTGTGTATATATACCACAACTTGCTCAGCCACTCATCTGTTGTTGGACACCTGGGTTGTTTCCAGGTTTTGGCTATTACAAATTGTGCTGCCAAGAACATATGTGTACACAGATCTTTTGGGATGGATGTGTTGGGTTCCTTAGGATATATCCCCAGGAGGGGAATTGCAGGGTCATAGGGTAGGTCCATTTCTAGCCTTCTGAGAGTTCTCCAGACTGTTCTCCACAGAGGTTGGACCAATTGACATTCCCACCAGCAGTGCAGGAGGGTTCCTTTGACCCCACACCCTCTCCAGCATTTGCTGCTGTTACCTTTTCTGATGTATGACATTCTCACAGGAGTGAAGTGATACCTCATTGTTGTCTTGATTTGCATTTCTCTGACAATCAGAGACTTGGAGCATTTTTTCATGTGTTTCTTGGCCTTTTGGATCTCTTCTGTGGTGAATATTCTGTCCAAGTCCTCCCCCCATTTTTGGATCCAGAAATCAGTTCCTTTTTCTACAGCAACAAAAACAATAAAATATCTAGGAGTAAACCTAACCAAATAAGTGAAAGACTTGTATACTGAAAATTATAAGTCACTACTCAAAGAAATTGAAAAAGACACAAAGAAGTGGAAAGATAGTCCATGTTCATGGGTTGGAAGAATTAACATCATCAAAATGAATATATTACCCAGAGCCATCTACAAATTTAATACTATCCCCATCAAGATCCCAAGCACATTTTTTAGGAGAATAGAACAAATGCTACAAATGTTTATCTGAAACCAGAAAAGACCTAGAATTGCCAAAACAATCTTGAGAAAAAAGAACAGAACCGGAGGCATCACACTCCCAGATCTCAAACTGTATTATAGGGCCATTGTCATCAAAACTGCTTGGTACTGGAACATGAACAGACACACTGACCAGTGGAATAGAATTGAGAGCCCAGAAATGAGGCCCCACATGTATGGTCATCTAATCTTTGACAAAGGGGCCCAGACTATTACATGGGGAAAGCAGAGTCTCTTCAACAAATGGTGTTGGAAACAATGGGTTGAAACATGCAGAAGAATGAAACTGAATCACTGTATTTCACCAAATACAAAAGTAGATTCCAAGTGGATCAAGGACTTGGATGTTAGACCAGAAACTATCAGATACTTAGAGGAAAATATTGGCAGAACTTTTTTCCGCATAAATTTTAAAGACATTTTCAATGAAACGAATCTAATTACAAGGAAGACTAAGGCAAGCATAAACCTATGGGACTACATCAAATTAAAAAGCTTCTTCACAGCCAAAGAAACCACTACCCAAACCAAGAAACCCCTCACAGAATGGGAGAAGATCTTTACATGCCATACATCAGATAAGAGTTTAATAACCAACATATATAAAGAGCTTGCCAGACTCAACAACAAGACAACAAATAACCCCATCCAAAAAAAAAGGTGTCATCTTGCAGATAGACATCTAGCCCCAGTACCCTGATGGCAAAAAATAATTTTTTTTTCAATTTATATTCTTACTTGCAGCTTAAAAAAATCTGAATTACTATATACGTGGAGAAAATGCACAGTATCTTTAGCAGTATAGAAATTTACCAGAGAAAATAAAGAACTGAGTTTGATATACACTTAGGACAACAGTGGTGTGTGTGTGTGTGTGTGTGTGTGTGTGTGTGTGTGTGTGACAAGAAGTGTCAGTGATGCATGTGATGTGTAGACTTTTTTCCTCTATTAAAGTGCTCTTTTATCCTCCCTGTTTCAATCCCTTGCCAATTTAAAAGGAAATTGAATTTAAATATGCTTTTCTAGCTGCATTTAAATGTATGTAAATGGATTGTAAATAAAAACTTTAAAGGAAATGAAAATGCTTTACAACTATTCCACTAATTCCCCAAGCATCCCTATACAACCCTGCAAAACACAGTTGTCATAGAATCAAAAGGTAGATGAGACCCTTCAGTAGATCTATGAATAGCCATTGAAGAAAGATAAATTGTTTGCTTTTACTTCAAATTGTTTTGAGAAGCAAACTTGATACTTTTTTTTTCTGGTAATCCTCAATTTGGACTGTCATGCAGGTTAACTCTGTAAGGAGTAAGGCATTCTTTCCCTCAGTGTGATCATTCCTCAGGCAGCTCCAACTCTGTGCCTTTGGATCCTTTTCTCCCATCTCCAAACTTCTACTATATTCCCTTCCTCTCCCAAGCAGTTATCTCCTTTGCCCCATCTCTACCTCTACCACATTCACATCATTTTCATCATCAAGTGTAAGTTATTCCATCACCCCAGTGTTACTCAAACCTGGTCATTCTCTCTGGACACTTTTGCCTTCTGACTGGCCTAACAGTCCTTCCAACAGTCTCCCTTTTATAATTTTTCCTTCTATCCAACTCAATAAGGGAGAAGCATCCAAACTACACATATTATCACGTTCTGTATAAATTCCAGTAGATCCCGATGTGATTTTCCTCATAATCCTCTCTATACCTCCCCAGGATCATCTTTTCACACTGCATAGCCACATTTCACCATTTGACTATACCGAAACCATTTGCAATTCCCAGCATGACCCATCCTTCTCTCTATACACACACACATATATATATAGTTCTTCTTTGAGAGATGTGTCTTACTCACTTTCCAACATTTCATTAAGGTTAAATGTGTGAATGCTGTTTGAGAACAACTATCCCCAGATCTACCATTTCTTCAATTCATTCATGGATGATAAAGTTTTAGAGCTGCTTAAATATAAACATAAAATTATGATAAGCTGAAAATGTAATTCATCATGTAGGGTAGATATATCTTGATCTATTCTTTTTCATATTTACTTCCCCCTCCCTTCCCTTCTTCTTAGCATCTGTCACATACTAAGTGACCTTTCTATGTGACTTTTTTTAAATTAAGAAGTTTGTTACAAGACTGTAAGATTAATATGTATAGTTCACCACACCCACCACCAAAGTTCTGTATCACCGCCCTCCTGCCCTCCTGCCTCCCAAAGATAACCACCATAGAACTCATAAGTCTTTCAGTTTGCTTACATCTGTTTTGTTTCGATTTTTTTTTTCCTGTTTTTGGCAAGTTCATGTAAATTGCATCTTTAAATTCCACATAAGGGTGAAACCATCTTATAGTTATCTTCATATCTTTACTTATTTTGCTAAGCACAATCACCTCTAGTTCCATCCATTTTGCCTCAAAGAACACATCATCTTTTTTTTTTAATTTTTACCCTTTTGTTGCCCTTGTTGTTTATCATTTTTGTTGTTATTTGAATAGTGTATAATTTGTGTAATTTGCTGTTGAAGGACTATTCTAAGTAGTACTACTTGGAACAGTCTCAGACATACCTTTTAGTACACATATGTATTTCTATAAAGTCTACATTTAGTAGAATTCTTGAGTATAGCATATGCTTATGTTTAAATTTCATAAACAGTACCGTGAGACTTTCCAAAGGAATGCTATCAATTTGTACTTCCATCACAGTGAATGCAATGATAGTTACTTTATAGTCTCAACAGTGTTGATATTGCCAAGGTTGTGGTGTTTGTTTGCTTATGTGTTACTAAGGAATGAATCCAAGGCCTTGAGCATGTGCGGGGCAAGCTCTGAAAGGCCTGCCCTGTCCACCCCATGTCCACCACTCTGTTGGCCCCCAGAGAAGTGTTATAGAGGAGGAGAACAGGCCATGGTGGGGGTGAGCACGCAGAATGAGGGACTCTGGACGCTGTGGCAGGGGATAGTGTGTTTATTGAAGAGAAAGGCAGGGTTTACATGGGGTAAAAAGAAGCCAGGTGCTGGGCAACAAGCCAAATAGGGGCAAAAGTTTGACAGCAAAAACCAATCAGATATTTTTAGACTCTAGCTTCCTTCTAATGATTCCGGCTCTTGACTTCCCCTTACCTGAGGCATGGGACTTAAGAATGACAGGGGGCTCTTCGGGTTTATCCACATTCCATGGAGCAAACCAGATTTATCCAGACCATGTGGAGGGGGAATGGTTGCAGCCTCTGGGTCAAACAAGATGGAGGTCAGGGAGGGGTGGGGAGGCTTATAGGTGAACGCCTTCCATCCTCATGAAGAGGTATCCAGGGTTCCAACCAGGCTCAACCCACCGTGTCCCCACAAGCATGCATCATGTTTTAAGATGCTTCCTGCTCTAATGTTTATTCTTCAGATTTTGGGGAAAATTGACACCAGAGTACCACAACACTGTCCAAGGAGTTTCCTAAGTGCACTCATGATTTCAGGAACCAATCCTGTCATCTAACACAGGGCAAAGTATGTACTCTTTGCCCTTTGACTAACGTATGACATGCAACTATTTCTTCCCATTCCTTAGGTTTTCTGTTTTGGTGATAGTTTCTTTTGCTGTACAGCAGCTTTTCAGTTTGATCTAGTCCCAGTTGTTTATTTTCTCTTTTGTTTCCCTTGCTGTTAGGCTCTAGACTTCAGAGTAGATACTTTATTTTTATAATTTTTATGATAACTGTATTTGAACTGGGCTATAGATTTTATTGTTGCATGAAATACTCATTATCTGATCACCTAATCATTTTAAATTTAAGATTATATAGACAACTTAGCATTATATATTGAAATATATCTCTAAAAACTAGCATTTTACAGCCATCTTATTGCTCACAATACTCAGAACTTTTCCTCCTATTAGTATTCTTTTCTCTGAGCTATACTTAAATCTGTAATGTTTTGATTATAGAGATATGAGAAATTTAGCATAATATCATAAGTGCTATTGGATTTATTTCCCCTCTCCATAGATATTTATTCATATATTCTTATGCATTTATCTCCCTTGCATAAAATTCTGAAAATACCCCAATGAGAGAAAAGTCAAGAAAAAAACTTCCCTCTTTATTGCTTTTCTAACTACCTACCCTTATGCCTATGTATATTTAAGTAGCACCTACTTAATTTCAAAGTGTCCTGTAAATTAGCATAGTTTATTTGTCACAGATGGAACCTGATTTACTATTTTTTTTTAAATCCTGTTAATGGGGGCAGTGTTGGACACAGGAAATAACTAGTCACTTTTCTTTCCTACAAGTCCAAATTAATGCTAACTCTCAACCAAGTTTGCTTGCTATCCTCGTTGTATCTTTTCCTTGGCTATTTCCTTGAATTACTCCCTTATTAACCAAGTCAGAATATGCCCATTGTAAATTTGGGTTACAGCTTCTCCATTCAACTTCATATCTCCTCATCCCCTGTATAAGAAGTAGGAAGATGGGAATAAATACATTGTGGTTTTTGCTAAAAATCATTGATGGATTCTAACTTGTAAAAGAAAGTAAATTATCTGATTCTGACTTGTTATCAATTCCTTGATCCTTTACATACAGCCTGATGAAGTTTTTCCTGAATCAGAATTTAATTTACTTTTGCTTCTCTATGGCATTTTTATTTACTATGTAAATGTCTATTGTTTGCTAATTTTATAGATTATAGAAGGTCTTGGTGCTTAGTGTTAGACTTAGCAGGTGGGAAATCCCACCACAAAGACTAATTAAATGTCATCAGTACTACCATGCAATTAATATTAGCAGATACCATTTACTGAGAACTCTCTACATGACAGACACTGTGTACTTAACTCTTAACAATAGTCCTTGAAATCTTAACTCTTACAGCAAGTCAGGCTGGTCTTATTTCCAAAGCAAAGGAAGCTGAAATCATTTTATATGGTCTCATAAAGAGAGAAGGTTAGAGGTAGGCTGAAATTGAGATCTTTCTGTCTCTAAAATAGATGCCTTTTAATTTCAATGCTTAAAATATTCAGTTAAGTTCTTAGACATGACTACTTCCTGGTAAGACAAGTAAAAAATATTTTGAGAAGATTCTGCAACCCACCTTTGAACTAGGTTAAAATGTATATATATTATACAGGGGGCGGGCGGCCGAGAGTTAAGCACACATGACATGAAGCACAGGACTGCAGTAAGGATTCTGCTTCTAGCACCCGGCTTGCCACCTGCAGGGAGTCGCTTCACAAGCAGTGAAGCAGGTCTGTCTGCAGGTGTCTATCTTTCTTGCCCCCTCTCTGTCTTCCCCTCATCTCCTGATAGCACTCTGTCCTATTCAACAGCAATAACAACAACAATGATAAACAATGTAAATAATGCATATCACTAAAATTTCATGTTTGCTATATAAATATACTCAGGTATTTTACAGTGTTCTCCATTGCATTCTTTTTTTAAAAAAATATATATTTATATAGTTTACATTTTTTGTTGTCCTTGTTGTTTTCCACTGTTGCCTCAGTTATCATTGTTGTCATTAATGTCATCTTCAGACAGGACAAAGAGAAATGGAGAGAAGAGGGGAAGACAGAGAGGGAGAGAGAAAGATAGACACCTGCAGACCTGCTTTACCACTTGTGAAGTGACTCCCGTGCAGATGGGGAGCCAGGTGCCTGAACCAGGATCCTTATGCCAATCCTTGCGCTTCATGCCACGTGCGCTTAAACCGCTGTGCTACCACCCAACTCCCACTCCATTGCATTCTTATAGTACTTTATAGTAATCAACATAGCACTTTAGTAAGAGGACATGTATTGGAGTAAGCAGGCCTGGGTTCAAATCTCAATTTTAATATTTACTTGGTGCTTAGTGTCTGTGCCTCAGTTTTCTCATTTCCAGAATCCATGAAAGAAATGGACTTTGGTGACTATCACAGGTGCTGAATGGGTTCTGTTATCAACAGAATCCTGACTCAGAGCAATATTTAGAGATGGGAAAGAACATAGATGTTATTGTGCTTAATGAGGCTGGTGGTCTTGAAGTGGTGTCATTGATCCTCAGAACAGCATACAGAAGCACACATGCTGATATTCATATTCCTGATTAACAAGTAAGAAAATGGGTACTCTACAGTGCTTAACTGGACCAGCTCATATGGATACAGGGGCTCAACATTTTCTAACTTCTGTGTCTTGGGTGGTTTTCTTACATGCAACTTCCAACAGCTCAACATTAGAATTCCTAATACATTCAAGATTCAAATTACAATTCAGTAAAGGAAATGTTGTTAGTTTATTATATACAACACATTATTCTGCAGGATCATATTCTTAACGAAATGTAAATTGAAGACTTCAAATCCCCTTCCTAATCCTTCTAACTAACAATTGTTAATTTTGATACTTTGTACTTAAGCATGAGAGATTGATTCTTATAGTATAGCTAGGAGAGGTGGGTGGCCAGTGAGGAGAGAATTTAAACATTCTTAAAGTATTCTTGGTATATGAAATTTTATTGATTTGCTGCAAATTTCCTAAATCTAGACACATCTGAAAATGAAATAAGGGAGATGTACTGTGTGGAAGGCAAGCATGGAAGGAAATACAGTAAACTGTGAAGAGTTAATAAGATCATCCTAGTTAGCTGAACTGAAATCTGAATCAAATTTTATAAGTACACACATGTTGAAGTTTGGAGCTGCCTTACTATGCTGTTCTCTTTTTATATTGCAATACTGATAGGTCTTTCTTGCTGTTGTGGTGTTTTTTTTTTAAATCTATAGTCCAGTGTCTGGTTTTTTTTCATTTTTTTCTGTCTGATGCTTGATTTATCAGAACACAGTAGACTCTCAACAGATAGTATTGACATTGAAATCATGGAGCACTAAGTTCCTGTTTAATCTGATATGGTATTAAATCCCTTTATTTTAAAATTGGGAATAAAAATGCTTGTTAGGGGTTTAAGGAGGCAATAAAATTATATATATGTATCAAGTGCTTAATGTATTTTATTCCATTTCCTTCTCTCCCTTATGTAGGTGTGTTCCTGTTATGAGTTATTTGTTTTATTGTTAAGATTCTTGCAAGGATTATGCACTGTTAACTCATTTAGTATACTACCTAGTATTATCAAATGTATGCAGATTTTCTATTCAATTTTTATGTTGAGAATGGTCTGGGAGACAACTTAGCAGTAGAGCACAGGACTTACATGAATGAGGCCCCAGGTTTGATAACCAGCATGGCACATTACAGAACTGATTGGTGCTCTGACCTCTGTCTCTTTCTCTTTTCATTCCTCTTCCTCCCCATAAAAATATAAATGAAACATGAAAAGAGACTTGCATAGTAAGATGTTACAGATTCTGACATGGCCCTCCCAATCATGCACATCAACTCAGTTTTTCCTTTCCTGCAAATGACTAGGTGTCGGTAAGCCAGCCATAGGTTTTTCAGAAATTGTTTTCATATCTGCAAAGTATAGTCTTCTGTAAAAATACAGCACATTATATATTCACTGCTTCTTTGACATTTGCTTATAGCGTTGCGTTGTTATGTTTCATATTTTAATATTATTCAAGAGTAATATCATTTGACTAGACAGTCAAAGCATGGCAACAGAAATAATGTGGGACCATGCCATTTGCCTCTACTAAATAAAAATCACTGAATTTTTTTTTTCCCTCCAAGGTTATTGCTGGGCTCGGTGCCTGCACCATGAATCCACTGCTCCTGGAGGCCATTCCCCCCCCCCCTTTTTGTTGCCCTTGTTGTTGTAGCCTCGTTGTGGTTATTATTATTGCCATTGTTGATGTTGTTAGTTGTTGGATAGGACAGAGAGGAGGGGAAGACAGAGGGGGAGAGAAAGATAGACACCTGCAGACCTGTAAAGCGACTCCCGTGCAGGTGGGGAGCCGGGGGCCCGAACCGGGATCCTTAAGCCGGTCCCTGTGCTTTGCGCCACATACACTTAACCCACTGCGCCACCGCCCGACCCCCAAAATCACTGAATTTTAATATATAGAATTTTCTCGGGGGCCTGCCCAGTAGCGCAGTGGGTTAAGCGCACATGGCGCAAAGCACAAGGACAGGTATAAGAATCCCAGTTCTAGCCCTGGGGTCCCCACCTGCAGGGGGGTCACTTCACAAACGGTGAAGCAGTTCTGCAGATGTCTATCTTTCTCTCCCCCTCTTTGTCTTCCCCTCCACTATCTATTTCTCTCTGAACTATCCAGTAACAACAACAATAATAACAACAACAATGATAAACAACAAGGGCAACAAAAGGGAAAAAAGTAGCCTCCAGGAGCAGTGGATTCATAGTACAGACGCCGAGCCCCAGCAATAACCTTATTGGCAAAAAAATAAAATAAAACAAAACAAAATAAAATAAAATAAGAATTTTTCTCTTTCAAAGTTTTACTAGTGTTTCAGTCATTTCCTTTAGGAATCAAGTACAGGAAAATTATGTGGTACTAAGTGGTGGGATTATTTACATGTAATATGACACTTGGACAAACTTCTGGCATAAATATTTGCTTAATAGTTTTTTTTTTTTTTTTGTAAATTTGGGGGTGGGAAATGAGACCAAATGGACTAAAGAGTCACCAGCACCTTTCTGTGTGATGGAATTACTATCGATTTATGATGAATGCCAGTGAAAGTAGGCAGGGCCTGGTTTGTTGCTGTCAGATGAAAACTGAAAGCCGACAGGTTCTGTTATCAATCACTATCTGTCTATGTAAGACAGCAGAGGCTGCTATAATTGATTTGATGGCTCCGAATGACTTGAGCTTTAGTGACCAAAGCAGATTGTGGCAACTCACCCATGCAGGACATTGACATGAAGAGGAAGTGGCATAACTCCCTCGGAGGCAAAGTCAGATAATTTAAAGGGGCAAATTTACTCAACAGCTCAATAATTCATCACCTTTAACTTTTGATATGAGATGTTGATAAACAAAAAGAAACTTTGGAAAAATTTTAGCAGACTTTATGCATTTTAAAAATATATGTATTTATAAAAAGGAAACATTGACAAAACCATGGGATAAGAGGTGTACAACTTCTCACAATTCCCATCACCAGACCTCTGTATCCCATGCCATCCTCTGATAGTTTTCCTATTTTTTAGCCCTCTAGGAGTATGGACCCAAGATCATTGTGCGATGCAGAGGGTGGAAGGTCTGGCTTCTGTAATTGCTTCCCCGCTGAACATGGGCATTGACAGGTCAATCCATACTCCCAGCCTGCCTCTCTCTTTCCCTACTGGGGAAGGGCTCTGGGGAAGCTGAGCTCCAGGACACATTGGTGGGGTTGTCTGTCCAGGGAAGTCTGGTCTCATCCTGCTAGTATCTGGAACCTGGAGGTTGACAAGAGAGTAACATACAAAGCCAAACAAACTGTTGACTAATCATGGACCTAAGGGCTGGAATAGTGCAGATGAAGTGTGTGTGTGTGTGTGTGTGTGTGTGTGAGGGGCGGAGGTCCTCCATTTTGTAGATAGCTAGTAGGCATATTTTAGTTATATTTCAAAGGGCCTGTAGCTCTACTAGTGTTTTTGTTTTTTTCTGTTTGTCTGTTTTGTTTTGTTTTTGCCTGAGCCTGAAATCTGATATGCCAGTGGTGGATCCAAGTTATTGTCTGGGGAGATGATGTTATGGCTGGGAAAAGGACCAGAAAGCTGGATCAGGGAAGAGAGTAGCTCCCCAGTATAGGAAAGGGGTATAAATATTGTTGACTGTAAACCCCATCAATTTGACGTGATCTGGGGCCCATAATTAGCTTAGGAGCCTGTGTGACCTCTGCATCCCTCTAGATCTGAACTCACATTCTGTGATCATGAGTAGGAACACTCCATGCTGGCCCAGTATCAATCCATCTTCCTCAGGTGTAGCATAGAGTATGTTGTCCAGACTTTATGCTTTTGTTGTGTTAGTCTGGCCCCACATATTTTCTTTTTCACCCCCAAAACTGTTGTGCAGTGCTGGTGAAATAGCACAGCTGGAATGTACACTGCTTTGTTAAGTGCACTGTCCAGATTCCAGCCCAACACCACTGCACTGCAGGAAGCTTGTGCACTGTAGTCTCCTTTGCTCTCTCTTTTCTTAGTCTCTCTCAAGAAACAACAACAAAACCTTTCATTCATCATTAGTCCCACTACATTTGTTTTAATTAATGCTGCACATTATGTACTATTTCTATTACTGAGTCATATAATAGGAATATGAGTTTTAATGGAGAGCTAAGAAAAGGCCATAAGAGGAAGTCAGGCGGTAGTGCACTGAGTAAGCACACATAACCCGAAGCGCAAGGGCCAGAGTAAGGATCCTGATTTCGAGCCCCCAGCTCCCCACCTGCAGGGGACTCACTTCACAAGCAGTGAAGCAGGTCTGTAGGTGTCTATCTTTCTCTCCCCCTCTGTCTTCCCCTCCACTCTCAATTTCTCTCTGTCTTCTTCTTCTAGCGTCTCTGTACTATCCAGTAACAACAACAATAATAACCACACAATGATAAAATAACAAGGGCAACAAAAGGGAAAAAAATAGCTTCCAGGAGCAGTGGATTTGGTGGTGCAGGCACCGAGCCCCAGCAATAACCCTGAAGGCAAAAATAAATAAGTAAATAAAATCATAAGAGCCAGATACCTGCCTTCATGAATGACCTTGATTTCTGAGTTGAAGAATGTGAACACATTAAATTTCACCAAATCAAGCACTGTACTAGTAACAGACTCAAGACCTGTGAACATCACTAAGTGTCACAGTTATTGACTATATTATGGCTTATTATTACCTGAATATATATGTGCATACATATGCCAGACAGTGGACAAATATACATAAAGGGGTATGAGTATAATGGCAAAGTGGATTCAAGAAAAACAGAGAACTCCCAGCCAATCTCCCTCATTCCTTTGTCCGTTTTCAGCTCTGTTTTCCAGTCCAAATATGAATTATAGGACTCTTCTTTAGTTCTTGTCTGCCCACCCAGTGCACCCCTACCCCACTGCTAACTCAGAATTCCTACCCTCACCCAAACTTCCCAGTTTTGAAGCAGCCTCCTTGCAGAGCTCAGGCCATGTGTTGTCTCCGAGTCACCATCTTGGCTCCACCTTGACAAAATGGGATTCTATACCAAACTCTTCTAAAATAATGAATTCTGGTCTTAGCAGACAAGGAAAATAACTTCTCAATAATTTGACTGGCATTTGTTTCTTTGAGTACTGTTTTGGGAAAGAATGAGTTGACAAGAACCTTGTGCTCATTTAGTGATGTCAGTTGTGGTTACTGACAAAGAAAGTGATTACCGTACACTTGCATTCTCTGAATAGTATTTTAACCTGTTGAGGTTAGTAGATGAAAGAGATTGTTCTAGGGAACTTCTTTGCTTAGATGTCTATCAGAAATGGAAGGTTATCAGAAATGAGGGCATAAATTTATAGAAGATATAGCTAGACCCTTATATCTTGAAGATTATTCTTCAGATTTTTGTCTGTAGTGAATTCATCAAAGGCTAAATATTTCTACTTTCCTAGAATTTCTTCCAAAAATCTTCGAGGATATTTTTATTTGAAACTCTAGAATAAGATGACACAATAGTTGCATGCTACTTTCAGTAATAGACTTTATTATTCTCAGTAGTTATTCTTAGATTATGATGTTTCAAATTAGGAATTTTATGGAAATTAAGTTATGGCTTTGTTTTGAGGGCAAATTGCTTGAAATCTATTCTTTCAAGTTTTATTCAGTAATGAATATTTTCTTATTCATTAATGTACTTATCAGAATTTTTCATAATAGTCTCTTTTGGATAAAATTACATGCAATTCAGTAATAGTTCTTAATGAGCAATGATATAAGAAGAAACTTCTAAATTTGAGTGCCTTAGAAGCTACAGAATATATATACTGAAAGATTTCTCTACCCTTTGTGGATTTCAAACTTTACTGACTTGAACATATATTTGAAAACACATAGTACACCAAGACCCATTGCATGAACATACAACACCTACCTAAAAAGAAAAAAAGAAATAGCTATTTCACCTTTAACATTATGTTATACGGTCTTTCTTCCTTTTTTAAAAAAATTTCTTTATTGAGAGACTAATGTTCTACAGTTGACAGTAAATACAATAGTTTGTACATGCATAACACTTGTCAGTTTTCCACACAATACAACCCTTCCCCACTATGTCCTCTGCCATCATGTTCCAGGACCTGAACTTGCCCCCCCCACCCCCACCCCAGAGTCTTTTTTACTTTGGTGCAATATATCAACTCCAGTCCAAGTTCTGCTTAGTGTTTTCTCTTCTGATCTTGTTTTTTTCTTCCTTTCTTTTTTATATCATTTTATTGGTGAGTTAATCATTTACATTACTGTTGTTAGTACACAGGTACAATTTTCATCCCCCTGTGATAGGAGTCAGCAAAACACTCTCACCCCAACATAAGTTCCTTTCCTAGCATCATGTACTATGTCCCTAATACCCTCTCCAATGCCTGCCTTCCTCTCTTGTCCTAGAGTCCTTGGCTTTGATCCAATACACCACACCCATTCCAAGTTTCACTCTGTTTTCCCTTTCTGTATGTGTTTCTTAAGTTGATGTGGTCTCTTTTCTAGTCTAATGTGTTCTGACTCTCCCCCCCCCATATTTGTTTTATTAAATGAGTATACACAATCTTCATGAGTAAAGACCTGAAGTTTAGAACTTATTCCAAATGTTCTACTCTAATTCTCTTTTATTGATTGAGAAGCTAAAACTCCAATTGATATGTACCCGTGGTACTCACAGGCTATGATTATGTAACATATTAAGCTTCAGACCCTCAAAAATTTTATAGGTTGAAATATAGACAAAACACATATATCACCTCATTAATAACTCAACCCCTTAATTGAAATGTATAACAAAGAGAATTGCAAATAAGTACTTAGGTAGTACTAATGGGAAAATATAGACTAAAAAAAGTCTTTTTAAACAGAATAATTTGAACTATTTTTTAATTTTTTTATATTTATTTATTCCCTTTTGTTGTCCTTGTTGTTTTATTGTTGTAGTTATTATTGATGTCATTGTTATTGGTTAGGACAGAGAGAAATGGAGAGAGGAGGGGAAGACAGAGAGGAGGAGAGAAAGATAGAAGACACCTGCAGACCTGCTTCACTGCCTGTGAAGTGACTCACCTGCAGGTGGGGAGCCAGGGGCTCGAACTGGGATCCTTACGCCAGTCCTTGAGCTTTGCGCCACCTGCGCTTAACCTGCTGCGCTACTGCCCGACTCCCCAGTTTGAACTATTTTTAAGTGCAGAAAGTTGAAACCTATTTTATTCTCCAGAAAAGGAGGCTTTTTTTTTTTTTATTGTTGTTTCATTTTTTTTGTTTTGTTTTGTTTTCCCCAGAACACTGCTCATTTCTGGTGGTGCTAGGGATTAAACCTGGGTCCTTTTGTGCCTGGAGCATGAAAGTCTTTTTGTATAACCATTATGCTGTCTCCTCAGCCTCAGGAAAAAAAAAAAAAAAAGAAGACTCAGAGCTTTAGATATTCTAATAATTTACCATGCAGATGAGAAAATATGATAAATCAAATTGTATAGTTCAATGAGGGTTACAGGTTGGTTTGCTAACTCACTTTGGCTATTCAGCAACAATACGTTGTTGATTTTCTAAAAATGTATCTCACAAAAATGGGCCATAGTTCTACATAGTCGATCAGTTGCTGTGATAATAGATTTTTAAATATTTTCCATTACAGATACTGATGAGCAGTAAATCAAATCTAGATGTTAAATTCATTAAATCCAAGTGAAACCAGAAGAAAATAATCTAGAAATCTTTCTAAATTTAAGTATATACATTTTCATTACAGCTATGCAAAGATAAACCTGGCTTTTTTTTTTTTTAATTTTTTATTTAAGAAAGGATTAGTGAACAAAAGCATAAGGTAGGAGGGGTACAACTCCACACAATTCCCAACACCCAATCCCCATAACCCACCCCCTCCCCTGATAGCTTTCCCATTCTCTATCCCTCTGGGAGCATGGACCCAGGGTCGTTGAGGGATGCAGAAGGTAGAAGGTCTGGCTTCTGTAATTGCTTCCCCGCTGAACATGGGCGTTGACTGGTCGGTCCATACCCCCAGTCTGCCTCTCTCTTTCCCTAGTAGGGTGTGACTCTGGGGAAGCTGAGCTCCAGGACACATTGGTGGGGTCTTCAATCCAGAGAAGCCTAGCCAGCATCCTGGTGGCATCTGGAACCTGGTGATTGAAAACAGAGTTAACATATGAAGCCAAACAATTTGTTGAGCAATCATGGATCCCAAGCTTGGAATAGTGGAGAGGAAGTGTTAGGGAGGTACTCACTGCAAACTCTAGTGTAGTCCTGCTTTCAGGTATATATTTTGCAGTAGTTTATGGATACGTGTGCACATAAGCTCTCTCTCACAGAAACTGGTGTATATCTAGGTTATGGGACTTTGTTAGAAAGTGAACTACCTGAGATGAAATTAGAGTGTACTATTAAAGGAAAGGTCTCACCCGAGTAATGAAGCTGAAGGTTGTCATTCCACACGTGAAGTCTCTGGATACATTCTGAGGTGAAGCATGTTGAGGTAGCAATCGTTGCTTTGGTTAGGTTGTGATCGGCAGATGCAATGTTATTTGGTTTGGATTGGGAGATGCATACGGGAAAGTGGGCCCTATCCAAGGGTTCCAGGACTGGGGGAAGTAGGGGCTCTATAGTGAAGATGTGAGGTTCCTGCTGTCTTAGGGTTCAAAAAGACACTCAATAGTTAATATTATCATCACATTATTTGTTAATTGGGTTAACTTTGAAAAGTCCCTTTGTTATGGTTTGCTGGACAGTACCCAGTATCTTGTATATAGCTGTGCTATTGGAAGCTTCTAATCTACTTGGTCTAGGCTTTTGAGAGAGTCCGCATATCAAATACATAGCCTATATATTAAAAAGATTCAGTTTGTCTTTTGAGAAACTTTGAGACATACAATTGATTTCCCCCTCTCATATTAATTAGCTACTGATTTATATGTCTACATTTTGCTAGGAGTGTACATAAACACCATTCCCACCACCAAAGGACTGTGACCCATCCCTCCCGCCCACTCCCACCCCCCACTGGCCCAGGAAGCTACATGCCTACCCCTCACCACTGGGTTTTTACTTTGGTGCCCTACTTACAATTTGATCAGGTCCTGCTTTTAGTTTCCCTTTCAGATCTTCTTAGTCAGCTTCTGTTGATGAGTGGGATCATCCCATACTCATCTTTATCTTTCTGACTTAGTTCACTTAACATAATGACCCCATCCAAAAATGGGCAGAGGAAATGAACAAAACATTCACCACAGAGGAGATCCAAAAGGCTAACAAACATATGAAAAACTGCTCTAGGTCACTGATTATCAGAGAAATGCAAATCAAGACAACACTAAGATACCACCTCACTCCTGTAAGAATGGCATACATCAAAAAGGACAGCAGCAACAAATGCTGGAGAGGATGTGGGGACAGAGGAACCCTTTTACATGGCTGGTGGGAATGTAAATTGGTACAGCCTCTGTGGAGAGCAGTCTGGAAAACTCTCAGAAGGCTAGACATGGACCTTCCATATGACCCAATAATTCCTCTCCTGGGGTTATACCCCAAGGACTCCATAACACCCAACCAAAAAGAGGTGTGTACTCCTATGTTCATAGCAGCACAATTCATAATAGCTAAAACCTGGAAGCAACCCAGGTGCCCAACAACAGATGAGTGGCTGAGAAAGCTGTGGTATATATACACAATGGAATACTATGCAGCTATCAAGAACAATGAACCCACCTTCTCTGACCCATCTTGGACAGAGCTAGAAGGAATTATGTTAAGTAAACCTGGCTTTTTAATACTTGCTGTTTTTTCCTTAAAAATAAAAGAAGATATCTTACTGGACTATAGATAACAAGCAACCTTCTATGAGCTTTGAATATGGCAATTATATGTCTTTTATGTTAATTTTCTGCCTCATTCTCATTGTAAGCTTTTGAACTGTAGTGATCAGTATAATTACAGAGCTGCCTCCACCATATGAAGACACGATTTGCAGGTCAAAAATACTATACAGAAGTAGGATTTATCAAAATGACATTCTTTTTGTTGTTGTTATTGTGACTTTCTTTTTCTCAGTGTTCTGAATCTTCTTAATATGATTATATGATTGAATTTTCTTCTGAACTTTATGAGGCATTAATCAGTGAACCACTTTAACATTTCAGCACAAACTATGATTTTCTGTTATACATGAAATCTGCAGTTTTATCCTCAATGTTTGCTAGTTCAATGCTGAAACATTCACTCAGTAGATGTTCCTTATGCACCTCTCTGGAGTTTCTGTTATAGATGCTGGGGCTCTAGTTGTTCCTGCCTGAATAGACACTACAAGGTCTGTCTTCTCCTATAACAACAAATACATACATACATACATACATACATACATACATACATACATATGTAATACATACACACTAATAACTTTCTATAACAAAGAAAATAAGATCTAGTGATCGGTCAAAACCCCCTTTTTTGTTTATTTGTTGATACAGAGCTAGATAAAGAACATCCCAGCCTCCTCCTTTTTCTTTTTTGCTGTTTTTGGTTTTATGTATAGAGGGAGAGGTGAGAGGAATGGATACCAAGGCACTGTTCCACGATCTATGCAGTTCCTATGGTATTCTCCATGGCTCTCATGTGGTATCTGTTATCTAGTACAGAACCTCGTGCTTGTAAGGCATGCCCTCTACCCACTGCAGTATCGCCCAGACCTATGGAAAACTTATTTTTTAAATTTTCAAAATTTATTATGAGATCTGTCCTATCCAACAATGATGACATCAATAACAACAACATTTTTTTTAAGGGCAACAAAAGGGAAATTATTAGAGAAATTGGAAGGGGAAGAGGAAGAAAGAGAAGAGAGACACCTACAGCTCTGATTCACCACTTATGAAGCTTTTCCCCTACAGATGAGGACCAGGGACTTGAACCTGGGCCCTTGTGCACTGTAGTGTGTGTGCTTAACCAGCTGTGCCACCGCCTGACCCCCTGGAAGCCTTTATTAAATTTTGGCATTTGAACTACAATGTAAAGGGAGAGTCTGAAAATCCTGGCTAATGAACATCAGAAAGGAACAACAGTGAGAGCAAAGAATCCAAAAGACCCGAATTCAATAGAACAAGAAAGAGTGATATAGGTTAGAAGACTAAGGCAACCTGCAAGAGAAGTTAGATACAGACAGACTGGTACAGACAACAGATAAGGAGCTTAGATTTTTCTGCTGACAGCAGTAACATCCGATTTTTATTGAGCACTTATTTGATAGCAGGAATTGTGCTGTTTTACATAACTATCTAATTTGATCATCACACTGCATATACAGTATGTAACCCTTGTTGGATGCACAAAGTGAAAATTCTCCCACTGTTGGGAGTCTTTTTTTTTTTTATTTTTCTTTATAAAAAGGAAACATTGACAAAACCATAGGGTAAGAGGGGTACAATTTTGCACAGTTCCCACTGCCAGATCTCCGTAACCCATCCCCAACCCCCCATAGCTTTCCTATTCTTTATCCCTCTGGAGTATGGACCCAAGGTCATTGTGAAATGCAGAAGGTTGAAGGTCTGGCTTCTGTAATTGCTTCCCCACTGAACATGGGCGTTGACTGGTTGATCCATACTCCCAGCCTGTCTCTCTCTTTCCCTAGTAGGGTGGGGCTCTGGGGAATCAGAGCTCCAGGACACATTGGTGGGGTTGTCTGTCCAGAGAAGTCTGGTTGGCATCATGCTAGCATCTGGAACCTGGAGGTTGACAAGAGAGTTAACATACAAAGCCAAACAAATTATTGACTAATCATGGACCTAAGGGCTGGAATAGTGCAGATGCAGAGTTGGGGGGGGGGGGTCCTCCATTTTGTAGATAGCTAGTAGGCATATTTTAGTTATATTCCAAGTCCTGTAGCTATACTAGTTGGGCTTTTTTTCCCCCTTTTTCTTTTTTCTCCTGAGCCTGAAATCTGATATGCCAGTGGTGGATCCAAGTTGTCTGGGGTGATGATGTCATGGCTGGAAAAAGGACCAGAAAGCTGCATCAGGGAAGAGAGTAGCTCCCTAATATGGCAAAGGGGTATCTTCTAACTACAATATTCTTTGTATACCAACTTCCTTTTACTTAACTAATATGTTACTTCCCCTTCCTTCCTTCCTTCCTTGTCGTATGCTTTACATTGGGTTCTAGCCCTCCCCCGCCAAGAGAATTGGATCAGTCCAGTTAATTTCGCGGGCCCGCTTGGCCCCGCCCCAAGGAACCCCGAAAGACGGTTCCTGAGTTCGAGAGTGCCAGAGTTTCAGAGGGTTCCCCAGTAAGAGAGTTCCAGAGTTCCAGAGTTGGAGAGTTCCTGAGTTGAGAGTAAGAGAGTTCCAGAGTTTCAGAGTACGAGAGTTCGAGAGTTCATGAGTCCGAGAGTTCCTGAGTTCCGGAGTTCGAGAGTGCGAGGGTGCGAGAGTTTCTGAGTTCGAGAGTAAGGGAGAGGGTTCCTGAGTTCCAGAGTAAAAGAGAGAGTGCTTGCGCTGCCGCAAAGAGACAGCAGAGTTCTGTTTGGTGATTAGTTTGTCTTAGTTTGTGAATCGTTGTTCCTGAATAAAGAAATACAGCTGCCCTGCCCAGCCGTGTGTCTGGTCGTCTCTGTTACCCGCCCGTGAAGCTAGCCCGGCCAGCCAGAGCCTTCCCGAATTTTAACAACACTTCCTTCCTTCCTTCCATCCTTCCTTACTTCCTTCCTTTTTAATGGGACAGAGATGAACAGAGGAGTGGGAGAGGGACACACACCTGCAACACTGTTTCACCACTCATGAAGTTTCTTCCCTACAGGTGGGCACCAGGGTCTTGAACCCAGGTCCTTGTGCATGGCAACGTGTGTGCTCTACTGGGAGCACCACCACCCAGCCCTTTTCTTTTGATTTTTAGAACAATAATTTCCTGGAGTTGCTAAATGCATGGATCAAAGAAAAAAATTCTATCAGACTTACTTTTCTTATAGTATTTATATCCTTAATTTTTCATTTGCAATAAAAGCAATCTAGAAGGTATTAATTCTGCAGTTCACTGTATAGTTTTCCATGTTTGTTTCATGTGCATCACTCCTTTTCTTTTTTGTAGCCTTCAGGGCTATTGGTGGGGCTCAGTGCCAGCACTATAAATCCACTGCTTCCAGTGGATTTTTTCTTTCTAATTTTACTAGATAAGACAGAAATTGAGAAAAGACCAGGAGATAAAGAGAGGGAGAGAAAGATGGGCACCTGCAGACTTGCTTCACCGCTTGTGAAGAATCCCCCAGGCCAATGGGAAGTAGGGGCTCGAACCCCAGGTTCTTGTTTCTTGGTAACATGTGCACTTAACCGGGTGCACCACTGTCCTGTCTCCTTTATTAATTTTAAAAGCATGTCTTACTTAGAAACTATGAGCACATAAAGTGATGTTACTTCTAAAGGAGAGATAAATTCCTCTAGGTACTGGGCCAATACAAGTACTGAGCAGGAGAGTGGAGTGAGCTAGAAAATATATGCTCTGTGTGAGGAAGACAGCAGCTACTCAGTTCAGTCACATGGCATCAAGAGTTCCAGTTCTTGTTTCCCTTGAGGAGCCTGGAATGTATATTATTATGTGACATCTTAAAAAAAAAAAGGCTCTTTTTTTTTAACTATTGTGACTACATACAGTCTGTCTACATATACTCCATAGACTTTTTAACTTCTGTACAAAAGCTTAAACTTTCAGCTTCTATTTTTTTTCTGTATTTATTTCAATGATCCATCTGAATTCCATCTTGTTTGTGTTACATCATAGTGTTTGGTGTGGGTTGAAAAATGTTGTAACTTTCTATTTTGAAATAACTATATTCAGTGGAAGTTGCATTTTAGTGTATTGGAAAGTACTATGAATCCCTCACTCAGTTTTCCCTGGTGGTCATATCTTCCATAACCAAAGTTGCATAACCAAAAACTGGCACGTTATCATGGGTATATGTCAGCTCATTCAGATTCTACCATTTTGTTGTTGTGCACAGGCCGCGGAGAAGAGAGAGAGGAGGTGTCTGGAGTGAAGAGGAAACACAAATCTTTATTTGCGCTGGCACCTCAGAGTTGGGTGCTAGAGAAGCAGGTTGGGCCATGTGGAGGTAGCAAAAATAGCCGCCTCACGCAGTAACCTTTCCTGCGTCTGAACACCGGAGTGAAGCGCTGGCAAGAGAGCGAGGTGTGGAAGAAGAAAGGCTTTTATAGGAGCAGCTTTTGTGAGAATGGGAAGGGGGAGGAGTAACCATAGCACTCCAGGATAGGATAATAACTCTCGTGAGAATGGGAGGGGGGAGGAGTAACCAAAGCACTCCAAATATCGCGGGTATATAGACAATGCCCTGAGGGCACAACATGGCTGAACAGTCACTCCGAGAATGTCCCAACTCTTGCAGGAACTAGCAGTAGCCTGAGGGGACAACATGGGCAGATGTGACTGCATAGGCACAATTTCCCAGCACCATTCCATTTATGTGTCTTCTTTGTATACACAATGTTATATATGTCTATAATTTTATCATGTATAAATTTGTAAGCCACCACCATGAGGCAAGCTACGAATTCTATTATCACAAAGATCCTTATGTGAACCCTCTTGTTGAGTAACTCTTTTTTTGCACCTAATCTAAATTACTTATTGCTTCTTACCAAATCAGAAAAAGAAGGAAAGGAATCTCAGTCTAATCAAGCACAAATATATGAGTAGCTGCCTGATTTATTTTTTAATATGAGCATGCTCCTTCCAATGTAAGTCCCCATTGTAACTTCCTATTCTGCAGTCACAAAACATTTAGACTCTTGGGTCTTGACAGGAAACATAATACTAAATTTCTTTACCATATGAATATCTTCTGGTTTACTTCACCATGCACATTTTTCAGAATGAAGTCATTCCAAGATGTCAACTCTCTAGGGGCAAAACAAGTATGAGTCAGGGTGCAGTTATCACTCCTTTCAAAACAGTTACCTTTTTACCTTCTTAAAATCCTTTGTTATTCTTCCTGTTTTTTTTGTAACATGTCCTAACTTTGTGGGACATAGTCCCTACTTACAATTCCCTATATATATTCTTTTCTACTTATACAGATGGAGAGCAAAACATTAAAGTAAATATATTGACTTTTGTCCCATTATCAACTCTCCCCTAAGTACTACAAAATAGGGGAAGAAAAAGTCTATTATATCCATCTTTTTTATCCATGTCCTATATACTGATTTTTTATTTTATAAGCCATAATTCACTAGTGTTCACAGAGTCATTTTGTTCTACTTAATCATGACTATACACAATTTAAAATTTTATTTTTAAAGGTCGCATGCTATGTGGTTCAAAATTGAGAGTTTTTAAATTAAAAAATTTAAACGGAATTAAAATAATATTAATGATTTAATAATGATTAACAAGACTGTAAGATAGCAGGGGTAACCTTGGTGTAAATAAATAAATAAATATCCTAGGATATATTTCAACTCAGGAAGATGAATTTTTCATATTTTCTCCTTTACACTGAAGTTATTAGACTTGTTCAGTAAGAAACATCTTCATATTTCTCTGTTTTTTTTATCGTCCTAGTCAATTTTTAATGTGGGATTACATTTTGCCAATAAGATGTCCAGGTTCACCCCACCTCTCCAGAGCCCTACCCCACTAGGGAAAGAGAGACACAGGTTGGGAGTGTGGACTGACCTGCCAATGCCCATGTTCAGTGGAGAAGCAATTACAGAAGCCAGACCTTCCACCTTATGCACCCCATAATAATCCTGGGTCCATGCTCCCAGAAGGATAAAGAATAGGAAAGGTTTCAAAGAAGGGAATGTGATACGGAGTTCTGGTGGTGGGAATTATGTGGAATTGTACCCCTCTTATCCTATGGCCTTGTCAATATTTCCATTTGATAAATAAATTGAAAAAAAGATTTCTTGGTTCATTTTAACTATTTTTTCCCTTACTGCAAAATCTAGAATCAAGCACTCTCTATAGACAACTTAATTTTGTTAATAGAGAACTGTTGAAGATCAAATTGTAGACATTAAGGCTAGATGTCAAATTAGGAATGTGGTGGTAGATGAGCTGTATACTACCTCACTGAACCTTTTTACTAAGACACCAAGCAAGAAATTCCTTTGTGAAAATATTTTTTTTGTTTACTGGATAGAAATAGAGATTGAGCGGGAAGGGGGTGATAATGAGAGAAAGCTTTGTGAAGCTGTTTGTGAAGCTTCCCCTCTGCAGGTGGGGGGGAGCTGTAGGCTTGAACCTGTGTCCTTACACATGGTAATTGTGTGCATTCTACTGAATGTGCCACTCCTTACCCCCATCTCATGACTTTTTTTTAAAACTTATTTATTTATTATTGGAGAAAGAGAAATTGAGCGGGAAGGAGGAGGTAGGGAGGGAAAGACAGAGAGGCACCTGTAGACCTGCTTTACCACTTGTGAAGCTTTCACCTGACAGGTGGGGGCCAGGGGCTTGAACCTGGGTCCTTGTGCAGTGCACTGTAATGTGTGCACTTAACCAGGTAATACCACCAACTGGCGCCTATGGATTTCTTTTTTTTTTATTTGTTTATTTATTTATTCCCTTTTGTTGCCCTTGTTGTTTTATTGTTGTAGTTACTGATGTCATCATTTTTGGATAGGACAGAGAGAAATGGAGACAGGAGGGAAAGACAGAGAAGTGGAAAGAAAGACAGACACCTGCAGACCTGCTTCACCGCCTGTGAAGCTACTCCCCTGCAGGTGGGGAGCCGGGGGCTCGAACCGGGATCCTTACGCAGGTCCTTGTGCTTTGCACCACCTGCGCTTAACCCACTGAGCCACCACCTGGGTCCCTGGAATTCTTAATAATGGAAATAATAACCAACAATTATTTAGTTTCTACTATAGCTAACTTATTTGTACTAACTCATCCCATTACCACACCATTCTTGTAAAGCCCATGCATTTATGAATTTAAGCACAGAATGTATGAATTGTTTAAGGTTGAACAGTAAATGGGATATGTGGAATGAAAGTCCATGCACTTGATAATATCCTTTCCTTAGAAATGACGGAGGATGATAAGGATGCTAATGGTAGAGTTTCTGAGTCTACTGGTTCAATGTATGCAGAATTTGGGAAGGAGGCAGAGTGTCTCTCAATCTAGACAAGTTCTAACAGACCTCTCCCTTTGGATATCAAATAATTGTTTTTGCTTTATTTGTGACTTCATGACAATAGGATCTAATAATCATCCCAGTTTCCTAAACAACAACCTATACCCCTAAGAAACTATTGCCTAGGTTTGACCACCAGCTGTCGCTAGGAGAGAATAAACCCTTTTGTTACTGCAGGTCACAATGACCTTGCAAAAAAGTCCACAGAGATTTGCCTTTCTTCTGAAGGGGTTTCTTCAGACAGAACTAATTTACTGCTCCCATTGAGAGATAGGCTAAGGAACAAAACATTTAATATCTGAAAGACTCTGTTTCTTTAGTGTCTTCAGTCTTTTTGTAAAGAAGATAATTTATATGGAAAAAACCTTTACCAACTAAGCACATTTTAGTATCATCATTGATTTCTAGCCTCTAATCTCTATCCATTCTCTGGGAGTCATTGGCCAAGTGTCGTATTTTATATTGTTCTTAATATGATTAATTTACTTTTGGGGGCCCCTAAAGGTAATTTTTAATAACTATATTGCATTTTAACAAGTGTTTGTCTGTTTTTTCTCAAATGTCTAGTGAGGACAGTTGAATATGAATTACTGAGATAGAAAAAGCCCAACATGCCATCCCTCTTATGAGTGAAGAACCATCTAGAGACTCTCAGAATGGATCTATGACTAGGTAGAAACAGAAGAAACATGTAAAGTGGTTGGAAATTCCTGACTTGGTTAGCTGGATTAGAAGGCTTGGTTAGCACATGAGGTCCTGAGGTATGATTATCAGAATACACATAGTATTAGAATACATATAGTATTATCAGAATACACATAGTAATAGAAAGCTGAAATAATTTTTTTTTTTTTTGCCTCCAGGGTTATTGCTGGGGCTCAGTGCCTGCACTAAGAATCCACTGCTCCTGGAGGCCATTTTCCCCATTTTTGTTGCCCTTGTTGTTGTTATTGCTATTGGATAGAACAGAGAGAAATTGAGAGAGGAGGGGAAGACGGGAGGCGGGGCGGGAGAGAGACCTGCTTCACTGCTTGTAAAGTGACCTTGGAGGTGGGGAGCCAGGGACTGGAACTGGGATCCTTATGCCAGTCCTTGCGCTTTGCACCATGTGCACTTAACTCACTGTGCTACCGCCTGACCCCCCCCCCCCCGAGAGCTTTCTTAATTATTCCATCTGTCGTTGGGCAAAGATGCTTAAAAGTTTAAATTATTACAAATAGTGCTGCTGTTAACATAGTTAGAAAAAGATCTGCTTGGATACGTATTTTTCTTTTCTTTGGCTATATCCCTAGGAGAGGGTTTGTTGAGGTCCATATCTAATGTTCTAAGAAATGTCTAGAATGTGTTCCATATTTACATTCCCACCAACAGTGTATCCTCCTTTTCCCCCCATATCCTCACCAGCACTCATTGTTCCTGTCCTTTGTGATGCATGACTTTCTTACATGTGTGTATCAATGTGATAACTGTCTTGTAAATCATATTCCCCCTAGTTAAAGAAAAAAGAAAAGGAAGCTTGGAGAAATAGAAGTGCCAGGCAAACCATTGTGCAGGGTTAATGATATACATCTAATTGTCTTTATTTGCATTTCTCTAATAGTCAGTGACTTAGAACCTTTTTTTAAATTGTGTGTGTGTGTGTGTGTGTGTGTGTGTGTGTGTGTGTGTGTGTGTGTGTGTGTGTGTGTTGACTCTCTGGATCTCTTCTTTGGTGAAAATTCTGTTCATGTCCTTTCCATTATTATTATTATTATTATCATTTTGAGATTGGTAAGTTCTTTATAAATATTGGTTATTAGTCCTTTGATGTATGGCACATAAAGATCTTCCATTCTGGGAGTCTCTATTTCAGTGATGACTCCTTTTACTGTGCAGAAGCTTTCTGCTTTGATGTCATTCCATCAGATTATTTTTGGTTTGGTTTTCCATGCAGTTGTACTTGTGTTCTTGAAGATATGTTTATAGCTTACATTGAAAAGAGTTCTACCTCAGTGTTTTCCTCAAAGTATTTGATGGTTTCTGACCCAACATCCAAATCTTTGATCCACTTGGGTATTGTCTTTAGTGAAGATTACCTCTCTGTACTCTTCCCACTTTTTAATGGAGATACTAGGTTTTTTAATTTCTGAGTTTAGTGAATTCTTTTTGCATTTGGGTTATTAGTCCTTTATCTAATGTATGGCATGTAAAGGTATTTTCCCATTCAGAAGGGTGTCATTCTCTTTTGGTGATGAGTGATTATAAAAGTTGTGGTACATATACTCAATGGAATAGTATTCAGTTATTAAATATGGTAAAATCATTTCCTTTGCCTCTTCTTGGATGGAACTTGAATTAATCATGTTAAGTAAGATTAGCCAGAAGGTCAAAGATAAATACCAGATGAGCTCACTTATAGGTGGAACTTAGGAAACAAGGAGAGAAAAGCTAAACACAGACTGAAATTGGGACTGGATGTGGTATGTTGCAGCAGTGAGGAAAAGGGGAGGGGTTGAGCAGGCATTGGGGATATAATGCTCAATGTGGAGGACGACCCAAGTTAACGGTGGGACTGGTGTGCAGGCACGTATCATGGAAGGATGAGAAACTGTATCAATGTGATAACTGTCTTGTAAATCGTATTCCCCTAGCTAAAGAAAAAAGGAAAGAAATCTTGGAGAAATAGAAGTGCCTGGTGAGCCATTGCACGGGGTTAATGATATCTTTTTCTAAGATGTTATGTCCAGTTTAACTAGTTGTAATCTATGAGTCACATATTCACTGATGTGTGTTTCATTGTATGTACTTTCTAGAGAAGACATGTTACATATAGAGAGTCACATATATATGCACTCACCCATATTGTATGGGGATGGAAATAGCAGGGTTTTCTACCAAAAAATTATACATCTTGTTACATGAAATAATAATATATGCAAATTCATAGATGTAATGCTAGAACAATATACTCGTAATGTGAAATTCTAATTTATATAATAGAGTAGACTTTATAGTCTGTTAAATAGGGCACTTACATTTTCAAAAATACTTTCTCACCAAGTTAATAATCAGGTTGAGATTTAGTAAGCAATTATAACTTTTTTAGTAGAGAAAAGTCATTGGTTCTCAAATTATATAATGTTATTTTTCCTCTTTTACCTTTATAATAAATTTTTTTCAGTTGCTTTCTGCCACTTAAAATGGTAGTATTCTTGTTCTAGTAATAACTGTAGTGTCTGAATTATTATAAATGTTGAATATCCATTCTTCCCCTCTGTGACAGTTCTACCAGTAGGGAAGTCAGGCTTACAAGTTCTTATTACTGCAGCATTTTGATATAACCAAGAACAGTATTGGCAGTAATTTAAGCCCTAGTAGAATTCATTGCTGACATTGTTGTAACTTAAGCACAAAATCTGTTTTTAAGCTTGTTCAGGATGGAGTGGAGTATGAGATGATGTCAAATTGTCTTGCTGTAAGTTCAAAAGTGCCTTGGATGATTGTAATATGAAATGCTAATTATTTGCAATAGAATGTAAATAAGGTGGCACTAAGTCTTATTTGCAATGACTAATGAAAGCTGTTGTACTGCAATCAGTGAGATACAGAGCAACAGGGCAATTCATTAAGAAAACCATAGTTGACAAGCAGATAATGCCTGCCAGACTGGACCTTTCCTCTTGCTTCTGTTTTCTTCTACTATTTCTTCTTGTTGATAATAATAAGCCCCACATGGAAAACATATAACAAGGATAAGAAAAAGCTAGCAGTCTAATTTTGCCAGGCTAGGCCAAATATCTACAGACTGTAATTCTTTCTTAGCTCTTCTTTGCCTACGAAAAATGACAGCTATATTAGGCTGATTGAAAATATGGTGATTTCCTAGTCAGCAAACTACAAGTCTGAACATTTTTCATGCTACCTTTCTAGACTTGAACATTACTTAACTATGCTACAAATTATTTTATTTTCCAAATATATATTACATTTCAAAGTTTAGCAACATTTTCACTTTACACACTTTAGCAGTAGAATATATCATAGATATACACACTTTAGTGCTTGATACTGATGTCTTAGCTGTTACAGAGTACATGCTTTTGCAAATAAAAGTTGAAGTCCTGTTAAACCTTTATTTTCCTCTAGAGAATACATGCATCATGGTAACAGCGATGCAAGATATTACATTTTTTAAAACACGTGTAGCCAGATTTCTAGCTTATATAGTGATTAAAGTAAATGCAATAATTGTCTTGATCCCCACTAATGGAAAATTGGGAAGGTGACTTGTTTGTATAATTTGTTATTCTTCACTGAACCTTCACTGCTCCAAACTGAATTTTCAGCCAAAAAGAAGGAAGGGCAGAATAATATCAAAACATTCCCCAGCCCCCAGTGTAGCAGAGGCTGGGCTAGAACCTGGGACATAACACATGTCAAAGCAGACACCCAGGTTGACTAGCTTGCCAGTCCTATTTTTAAAAAGTGTTTCACTATCTATGATTGTCATAGGTAAAACTCTGATCATTTGATTCAGTCAGTACTCTATGGGTCATTTCCTTTTAGAGGGAATTTGAGGAACTGGGCAGGAATGACTCAGCTGGTAGAGCATACGTATTACCATACACTAGGACCCAGGTTCAAGCCCCTGGTCCCCACTTGCAGGGAGGAGCTTCACAAGCCATAGAGCAGTGCTACAGGCAATTACCCTCTTTTTTCTCCTCCCTTTCTCTCTATCTCTATAGGAGGAAGAGAGGGAGGGAGAGGGAGAAGATGATAAGAAAACTTGCCATTGGGAGTCGGGCTGTAGTGCAGCGGGTTAAGCGCAGGTGGCGCAAAGCACAAGGACCGGCATAAGGATCCCGGTTCGAACCCCGGCTCCCCACCTGCAGGGGAGTCGCTTCACAGGCAGTGAAGCAGGTCTGCAGGTGTCTGTCTTTCTCTCTCCCTCTCTGTCTTCCCCTCCTCTCTCCATTTCTCTCTGTCCTATCCAACAACGACAACAACAATAACTACAACAATAAAACAACAAGGGCAACAAAAGGGAATAAATAAATAAAATAAATTTAAAAAAAAGAAAACTTGCCACTAGGAGTGATAGGTACATTGTACAGGCACTGAACCCCATTGATAACCTTGGTGGTAAGAGAGAGATCGATTTTGAGGTGCATTATCTACTTGTCAGTAGTCACTTGAAAAGTCAGTGCTGTGACTTGTTCCTGAGCTTCCAGATAGCCAGGGGTTGGGGGGAGGGGGGATGGAGGCAGTGCTGCTTCTAAGGGCCACAACTTGTGCTGCATTCCCAGGGCAAACAAATGCTTGAATCTAGTCTCAAAGAAGCAAAACTGGAAGATAGCTTAACTGGGGGCAGAGGAAATAGCATAAGGGTTATGCAAAAGACTTTCATGCCTGAAGCTCTGATGTTCCAGGTTCATTCCTCTGTCCTACCATAAGCCAGAGCTGAGAAGTGTGTGTGTCTCTGTCTCATTAAGATAGATTATATGTATTTTAAAAGTAGCTCACCAATAGAGCATATGTGCCCAGGCTCAACTCCAACCACATGAGAATGCCATAGCAAGAGAGGAAACTCTAGTACTATTTCTTTTCCCTCCTTCTCCCTCTCTGTGACATACAAAGAGTCAAAGGCAGGGCTGGGTGGTGGTGCAGAGGGATAAGCACACATGGAGCAGAGTGCAAGGACCTGTGTAAGAATCCCAGTTCAAGCCCCCGAGCTCCCCACCTGCGGGGTGGGGGGTCGCTTCACAAGTTGTGAAGCAGGTCTGTAGGTATCTATCTTTCTCTCCCCCTGTCTTCCCCTCCTCTCTCAATTTCTCTCTGTCCTGTCCAGCAGCAATGACAGCAATAACAGCAATGGTAATAACAATGATAAACAACAAGGGCAACAAAAGGGAAAAAATAGCCTCCAGGAGCAGTGGATTCGTAGTGCTAGCACGCAGCCCCAGCAGTAATCCTGGAGGCAAAAAAATAAAATAAAATAAAAAAGTAAAGGTAAGCCCTGGAGTGATAGACTAATGCATGCATAAAGCCCCTGTGCTAAGAAAAAAAAATCTTTTTTATTTACTTTTTATTCTCTATTATTTAAAATTCCAGTTACCTACACTGAGCTCTTTTTGTCTGTCTACAAGTTAATTTTCAAAAGCTTTAGATAGTGTCAGACCCTCAAGCTACTATAGAATAAGCTCACTTTACTTTGGCAAGAGGCTTCCACGGCTAAGATTGCCAAATAAAACAGAATGTTCAGTTAAATTTGAATTCCAATGAAGAGTTGAGTGTGTGCAGTGCATGTGCTTGTGCATAGTGAGGTGATGGGTAAGGCCTTATGCATGTGTTATTGAATGCTTCCTCACTGACTTATGTCCACAAATACTTTGAAAATATGTGTATCAAATATTGCATGGAGATATACCAAAAGATTACTCATTGTTTGCCTGAAAGTCATATTTAGCTATGTGTCCTCTGTTTCTGTTTTGCTACGTCTAGCCACTATTCTACCTATAGCCTGCAGGTAAGTTTTATGACTAACTTTTGTTGAGAATATTGATGCAGACAGGGAATCATTTTTTTTTCCTGTGGGGAGGAGACAAAATAATCTTTATAGTACATACTAATTAAACTGGAAATAAATTATTGAGAGAGTTGACTATTTCAGATCAGTTATGATAGTGGGAAAAAATGAGAGAGAAAGAGGAGAGATGGGAATGATGAAACACTTCATGGGAAGTTAGATGGCTAAATGTCAGGAGATACTGTAGCTCATCCCAGAACCACAGAGCCTTCAGCAACTATAAAGGCCTGTAACTGACAGGATATTGTTCCCAAATAGTTGGTCTCACTGATGATGGATGAGGTTAGTTGCTACTACACTGAGTGTTCTTTTGTATTTAAGTTTTTAATCTTGGTTATTGTTCTAGAAGTACTTATGCTCACATCTGTTCACTTCAAGTCAAGGGAATATTTTGAAGATTAGCCTTTCCCAGCTTGTGAACATATCCAAGAGTCACCAAGAATGCATCTTCTAAATGGAGCAGAGCACTCATTAATCTCCAAACTTTATTTTGAAGTGCTTTATTCCCTGTAGACCTTTAAACCCTGGATTGTTCTTCTCTCCACTACAAATAGGCAATGTATTTCTTGGAAGGACTATGTCTTCACTGGCACATGTACAGATCAGGGTTCATCTGTAGAGACTGGAAGTCACATTTGAGCAGCATTTATAATGACCTATTAAGTAGATTACAGTCTCATTGGCAAGATTTTAGAAGTTGTCAGGATTGAGTCTGATGAGCAACATCCAAGGCCATAACACAAGTCACCAAAGCAACTGCTGCTCCTTTCTATGATTAAAAAAAAAGGCTGCCTGTTGCATTGAGAGGTTGGCTCCAGAAACTGATTGTCATTCCCGGAAAGGAAATCCTTGTTCTTGCCAGTTCCAGAGGTATGTAATGACTTGTGACTGTCCTCCCCCGCATAACAGATAGCTGGCTGCCTTTGTGTCTTTCAGCAGTGACATAGCTGATGACTAGGTAATGGGAACTCTGTGTCTATATTAGGAGAGAAAATCAGATACCTCAAAAGTCAGACTTGCAAACAAAACCAGGAAAAATATTTCCTCTGCCTTACTTCCAGCTTCTTAGTCTTGCACATTGGTTTTCAGCTTCCCCTCCAGCCTAACACAGGAAGACACTTTAGTATGTGGCTAAAATAGAGACTGAACATCATTCCTACCACAGGAAGTTCATACATAGCTGTGTCTTCTTCATATGTACCCCACTAAAGGAGGTGATCAATAAAGACCATGTCTCAGTGTCTTGGGATCGTTTTGTAACATGTTCCTGATGACCTCCCCCAAGTTAAGTCAGTATTATATCTCTTAGATTATATATTAATTCTCAAACAATAGTAAACTTTTTTTCTGAATTCCTAAGGACCCTGAACATAGAATCTTTGACAGGGATAATTTGACAGGTGTCTCACAGACCATGTTTTAAGAACTGTTTTATGTTAAATATAAACAGCTCTTCATTTTGGTTGTATCTTTATTTAGGAGCTTTTGCTTTATTTTGTTTTGCCATAAGTGAAACCCAATTACTGCAAAGGCACATACAAGCCTATACTAGCCTAGCAACTACTTTGATTCAGATGCTTAGAGACTGCCTTTAGAACCACCCAGATATATCTTGAATGCTTTTGCTGATATGTGCACTTAAGCGGGTGTGTCACTGCCTGACCCCCCAGGTTTTGCTTTGACTTCTGTGGACATGGCATATGAGCAAGTAATCCAATGAAACTGAAATTCCTTTTCCCGTTCAGCCACTGTTAAGAATGGGCTACGTCAAGCATGACCTATTTGCAGATGTATCCAAGTGTTTGATTTGTGGTACAACCTTCCTTCTTCCCACCATCATTACTATTTATTTTACCAGGTGAATGTAAAGTGGAAATGTTCCTAAGATGATGAGAGGCAAATAGGGCTGAATCAGCAATGATACAAAAACATTCATAGAGCTTTCAAAGCCTCTTTTTTTTTTTTCTGTAGATTTTTCATTTTGTAGGATATAAAGAAACCCACATCATGGAATAACTGACTTTGTATACGTATGTGGAAATGCTGGCGACTAACCTAAATGAAGCACAAGTTAACAGCTTGAGTTTGAAGTAGGGATCCTCTTTTTGTAACCTGAGGAAGCATAGCTGTATCAAAATCACAGTGCAATAAAAATTATCTTATTTATCAGAATAGCACTTATTGCCAAAATTAAAAAAATGAAACTAAGTGAAATAAGTCAGAAACAGAAGGATGAATATGGGATGATCTCACTCTCAGAAGTTGAAAAACAAGATCAGAAGAGAAAACAGAATAGAACAGTAGAACGTGAACTGGAATTGGCGTATTGCACCAAAGTAAAAGTCTCTGGGGTGGGTGGGTGGGGGGAGAATACAGGTCCAAGGAGGATGACAGAGGACCTAGTGGGGGTTGTATTGTTATATGGAAAACAGAAATGTTATGCATGTACAAACTATTGTATTAACTGTGGAATGTAAAACATTAATTCCCCAATGAAGAAATAAAAAAAAATGAAACTGACAAAGGTTGATATTCCTATCAATCTTTTGAAAGCCTCATGTATTTACTAAGTAAAAAGACCTAATTTGCTACTTTGATCTAAACTTTTCTAATCAAATTTTCATAGAAGCTGGTTATAATAATTAACCATTACTTCTGGGGAAAATGGTTAATTTTGTTTCAACATGCAAAATAAAACATGTAATAATGTAAGTGTAAATGATTATTCTTCTGTGACATAGTATTTAGAAAGCTGGTATTTTCAGTATGAAAATTTATCCAAAGTTTTTTAAATCATAGAATTAAGACATATTTTTAATGACACCCCACCCCACATAAGTACTTTTTTTTTAACATGGGAAATTTTTAAAAATGACTGTATATGAATTGAGAGAAGCATGCAGAAAAGTGCACCCCCACCCTAAGGTTCCAGGACTGGGGGAAATATAGGCTCTATAGTGGAAATGTGAGGTTCCTGCTGTCTTAGGGTTCAAGAAGACAGTGGATAGTTATTGTTATCATCACATTATTTGGCAATTGGGTTAACTTTGAAAAGTCCCTTTGTTAGGATTTGTTGTATAATACCCAACATCTTATATATAGCAGTGCCACCGGTTGCTTCTGTTCTCCCTGGTCTAGGCTTTTGAAAGAGTCAACATATCAAAGACTTAGCCTATGTATTAAAAAGACTCAGTCTGTGCTTTAAAAAGTTCAAGACCAGTCAATGCCCATGTTCAGCGGGGAAGCAATTACAGAAGCCAGACCTTCCACCTTCTGCAACCCACAATGACCTTGGGTCCATACTCCCAGAGGGATAAAGAATAGGAAAGCTATCAGGGGACGGGATGGGATATAAAGATCTGGTGGTGGGAATTGTGTGGAGTTGTACCCCTCCTATCCTAAGGTTTTGTTAATGTCTCCCTTTTTAAATAAATAAATAAAGGGAAAAAATGACTGCATATGCTGGGCAGTCATTGTGAATACTTGCAGGAAAAAGGGAAAACAAGCTATTTGGGTAGATAAATGGACTTTAAATGTTTGCTTACTAGCTTAATAACTAACAACAGCTGTGTTCAGTCTAGTATCTTCCTCATATTCACTCTTAAAATTACTGTCAGGCACATACAGAGAGAGACAGCACATGGCACTGGCGGTGTATTTGAGTTGATGCCATTTCAGCTTCCATCCAGTGTTTGGAGCAAGAGCCACATGTGCGATTCCTGAACAGGTTACTTGGTGGGCTTCTCAGTTTTGCAGTAGTGATTGAAATATTGCATCGCTAGGGTTACCAAATAGATATTTTCTGTACATATCTTTGTGAACTTTTAGCATAGAATTCACTTCAGTGTCTTCATTCAACAAAAACAATCTCTGATATTTCAGAAATGGCAGTTTATAAATTATTTAGACTTTAACTCTTAATTTCTTAAATATTTGTTTCATGATGCAGAGAGAGGGAAGTCAGAGCCACTCTGACATAGGTGGTGCCAAGGATCCAAGTTGGGATTTCAATGCTCACAAGAAGTGATCTCTATCACTGAGTCACCTTCCAGGATGCATAAACTAATTTTTACTAATGCATCGACATACTTTTTTTTTTTTTAAAAAAAAGTTTTTTCTAAAGAAAATACAGTGAAAAAATTCTCTCTTCCCTTTGTCTTCCAACCAGCCATTCATCCCACCCCCTCAAGCATGAGTATTCAGGAGAACAGGATTCAAATGCATAAAAGAGGAAACTCAAAATATAATTGACTTATGTATCAATTTGGGATAAGTTATTCCCAGAAATGGCGTATCATCAGGACAATAGTGGTCAAAGGTAGCTTCGCCTATTTAAACAATCTTCTTACAAAATTCTTATAAAAACCAAGATTTTTCAAAAATTATAACTTGAAAGCTAACCCATTCATTATTAAAGCAGTGGTTTGTTAACTAAAATTATACCTAGAAATATGATATAGAGCTAATTAATGTTAGACATTGTGTTTGACAGATTATCTTCCCTAAGTTGAAACAAATGTGCTCTTTATACATGCTGTAATTAGGCTCAGATTACACAAGAATTTGTGTCCTACACTGCTTTCCAAGCAAGACATTTTATAACTTCAATTTAAATGAAAAAGCACATGGGATTTCACAACATAGTCTGATGTATGGGAAGCCATAGGAAAACTTGTAAAGATGATGTCTATCAGCTAAATCTCAGGGTAAGAAATTATAATATACATACATCAGGATTAGATTCTGAATATATTTAAATTTTCATTAGAAGAAAGAGAAAAGACTCTTAAGTGCCATCACAAGCAAAATAAGCCATTTGGCTTGTGTGCTGTTATGTCAGCCATGCAACCTAGGTTCATCCTGGCCTTCTGGGATGAAAGAGACCACAGCACTGAAGCTTCTTTCGATTATAGATATTATAGTTTACATTAGATTCTCAGAATTTTTTCACATTATAATGGAAGTCTTATGCTTTATCACCAACTTCTAACTACCTAACCTCTATCAACTACTTTTACTTTCATTTTCTTTTTTTTTTTTTTTCCTTTTTTGTTTTTTCACCTCCAGGGTTATATGCTGGGGCTCGGTGCTATCACTACAAACACTCTGCTCCTGGCCACCATTTTTCCTATATTACTGGATAGGACAGAGAAAAATTGAGAGGGACTGGGAGGATAGAGAGAGAAAGAAGGGCAACAAAAGGGAAAAACTAGCCTCCAGGAGCAGTGGATTCGTAGTGCAGGCACTGAACCCTAACAATGACCCTGGAGTAAAAAAATAACATAAAGAAGAAAGCGAGTGTGGTCCAGGAGGTGGCATAGTGGATAAAGCATTGGACTCTCAAGCAGGAGGTCCCAAGTTCAATCCCTGGCAGCATATGTACCAGAGTGATATCTGGTTCTTCCTCTCTCTCCTGCTATCTTTCTCATTAATAAATAAATAAAATGTTAAAAAAAATACTAAGAAGGAAGCAAGAGAAAGATACCTGCAGACCTGCCTCACTGCTTGTGAAGCAATGCCCCCTTGTAGGTTGGGTGCTGGGGGCTCAAACCAGGATCCTTGAGTGGTTCCTTGTGCTTTGTATTATGTGCAGTTAACCTTTTTGTGCCAACACCAGACCCACCCACCCCCAACGACTTTCTAGTTTGTTTATGTTCATCTTTTTTTTTTAAATCAGATTCCTATATATTCATGAACTATGTTTTTCCATGTCTAGCATATTTCATCTCATATAATACCATTGAAGTTCTTTCACATCATAAATAGCAATTCTCCTTTCTTTAATAAGGCAGCAAAATATTCCTGTTTGTGCGTGTGCATATGTGTATCACATTTTATCAATTTATTCCTCTATCAAATACTTAGGTTTCTTCTAGACCTATGCAACTATATAAAAAAAAAAGATTCATGGGGCCCGGGTGGTAGTAGTACAGCTGGTTAATCGAACATGGCACAAAGTGCAAGGACCAGCATAAGAATCCCAGTTTGAGCCCCCGGCTCCCCACTTACAGGGTGTCACTTCACAAGTGATGAAATAGGTCTACAGGTGTCTTATCTTTTTCTCCCTTTTTCTGCCTTCCCCTCCTCTCTCAATGTCTCTCTGTCCTATCCAACAACAATGATAGTAATAACAACAGCAATAAGAACAATAAACGAGGGCAACAGAAGGAAAGATATGGCCTCCAGGAGCAGTGGGTTCATAGTGCAGGCACCAAGCCCCAGCAATAACTCTGGAGGCAAAAACAAACACAAAAACTACTAAAAATAAAAATCTGCAAAAATACTTTTAAAAAACTAAAAAAAAGAAAAGAAAGGATACATTGACCATTAGAGTACAGGTATCTATTTGGCATATGTTTTACTTCTGAATTTTTAAATATTTTTTTTTATTTAGGATAGAGACAGAAGTTGAGCGGGAAGGGGGAAATAAAGAGAAATCTGTAGTATTATTTCACCACTCATAAAGCTTGCCGCCTGCTGAGGTGGACCAGGGGCTTGAACCCACATCCTTGCACACTGTAATGCCCTCTGATCTTGTCAGTTACTGAAAGCCAGATCAGAAGGTTACTGTGTTGGTAAATCCAAAATGATTTAGCCTGGGTGGTTCAGTGGTAGAATTCTCCCCTTCATCTAACACATTACTTTTTTTTTTTTTCTTGCCTCCAGGGTTATTGCTGGGCCTCATGCCTGTACTACAAATCCACTGGTCCTGGAGGCTATTTTTTTTCCCCTTTTGTTGTCCTTGTTGTTTTATTGCTGTTGTTATTGTTGGATAGGACAGAGAGAAATGGAGAGAGGGGGAGAGAAAGATAGACACCTGCAGACCTGCTTCACTACTTATGAAGGGACCCCCCCCCCTTGCAGGTTAATTTTATGTTAAAGGGTTTTTTCTGTGTTTCTCAAATATTCACTATCAAAAATGTCTCACACAAACTCTACATAACACACATTAATCAAAGTGTTTGCCTCTTTAAGAAAACATTGTTAGAAAACAGTACCTCTGGAAACTTACTCATGGAGGCCTCCTTTCTACCTAGTATCATCTTAGCAAGTGCAGTACATTAAATATTTCACATTCAGTAGTTATGAATGGATTTAGGTGGTCTGGTTTCTTTAGGGCACTAAACACGATCATTTATAAAACTTTTCCTTGCATAAAACAGTCATTATTTCTGAAATTTAAATAGGTTGCCAAGTACTAAACAGATCTTATATTCTTTTTGAACTATTCAAATAGACTACAAAACTAATAACTTAGCTTTGTAATTACAAGGACATTATATAGTACTATCTCTAGAGGTCTAGGACCTTATTAAGGTGGTTTATGTTTTGTGATATTCATTTTAAAGTGAAGGAAGTTAAGTGTGAGTTTTTCCCCTCACTACAGGGAGCATGGTACTAGGAACATGGCCAAAAGCATGACCTTGGCCTTTAAACCTGTATTCTTACTGTAAAAAATGGAATAATAACTCCAGCCATCATTGGGTGTTATGAGTCTTAAAATGAATTAATCCATAAAAGGATGTGGCTAGTCCCTGGTATAGACTAGTTCAGTGATTATTTGCTTTTTGTTGTTGTTGTTATATTGTTAACATTCTGTTGTATGTCTAGTGATTTCTGTAGAGGTGATTAGGATGCAGAATTCAAGTGGATTAATGACAAAGGGTTGTTCCTTTTAATATTATTTTACATGTGGAACTCAAAGGCTGGCACTTTGGAAGCTTTATCCTCCTCTACCTACGGCTTTTATAGTTGCTACCAGTTTCGTGGCTACAATTTTGAGTGGCTTTATTTTGTGGAAACAGAACCAATATGTTTCTTGCACAGAGGGGGGGAAGATTCTACACAGACCATGCTTAAGGTATCATATGTATCTGTAGCTTAATAGGAGGTATAAGGACACTGAGGTTTTTCTCAATGTTAATATACATACTTAGCCTTACTTTAGCCAGAAAATCATGATAGTGGGCAACAAATTAATGGAAGATCTGGATATCTAAACAATAAATACTAAAAACAGGCTCCTGAAAAATTACTTTTAAATGTATAATGTGCCCAGATGATAGTCACAGCTTAAATCAATATGTATTGTAGATTACAGTTGAAACAATGTATTATACATTCTTAAAAATTTTTATATTTATGACTTTTAATTTGATAGGACAGAAACTGAGAGGGTAGTGGCAAATACAGAGGGAAAGAGACACCTGCATCACCATTTCACCACTTGTGAAGCTTCCCTCTTACAGGTTGGGGCTGAGGGCCAACAAACAGGGCTCTTGAGCACGGTAAGATGTCCCCTCAACCAGGTTTGCTACTGCTAGGCCCCTATTTCTTAACATTTCAATGAGAACAACATTTTAAAAATCACTTTGTAAAGTGAGAAGAAGCTCACATGTAACCATTAACTTACTAGGTTTTGCATCATTTCTCAAAAATTATACTAGTCCTTGTCAGTCCTACATTTTTTCTATTTAACATGTCCATACTCCTGACCTTTATAATCCAGATCTTTTGAGTCTATTTTGAAGATCGATGTACTTGGTATATAATGTTCTGTGTTTCTACTATATTTTGTGTGGATAGCATAGTACATACAATGTCTAAGAAAAAATTAAATTGATTTTTACTACTTAAAAAAAACCAAGTACACCTGTCAGTATAATACAGTTGTCTTAAAAAGGAGCTAATGTAATAGCGTATACTGCAAAAATAGATATTTCTGTGTTGGTTGATAGTTAATCTCTTTTAAAACAGAATTCCATGAGTGCTTATATTATATAATTCTGTCATGCCCACTCACTTTATGTATTATAAAGGCTGTGTAACACCACAATTTCTGATCTAAAAAACATTTTTTTTAAAAAAAAGGTGATTTAAAGGCCAGATTTCAAATTGAGCCTTTTTGAATTATTTAAGTTATCAGAGGTTCAGCTTTATATATGTAAAATAGAGATGATAATAATATCACCTCAAAAGGTTTTTATGGAAACTTAGGACTATTCATATGTGACAGGTTTAGTATATTACCTGCTATGGACTCAGTCTCCATAAAAGGTACCTTTGGTTTCATTTATCAATATCTTCATCATTGTATCATTTAAATTAACATTTTTGTATGTCAAAGCCTAGTATCATTTGTTGAATATAAAATAGGTAGAATCATGAGTAGTTATGCATTTTAATGTAGAACTTTTCATCAAAAGATCAATATGTCCATAACTAATCTTTTGTAATATATAGGTGAGGTTATCTGTTAAATATTTACACAGTAAGATATCAAATGTAAGTGGCCTTAATATCTAATCTACTTTAAAAGGTTTTTTGAAAATATGACTCCTTCATGAAGGACAAGCATTTAGAAGTGCTGTTTTTTTTGAATTTTTAACTAAGTGTTTCCATGTGAAAATGCACTGTATACTTTCATGTAAATGGTATTTTATTTATTCATTACCACCAAGGTTATAGCTTTGGCTTGGTGCCAGCACTAGGAATTCACTACTCCCATGGGGCGGAGGTAGGTAGCATGATGGTTATGCAAACAGACTCTCATGCCTGAGGCTCCATAGTCCCAGGTTCAATCCCCTGCACCACCATAAGCCAGAGCTGAGCAGTGCTCTGGTTAAAACAAAAAAAAAGGAATTCACCACTCCCGGTGGTCCTTTTCTGTTTGTTTTCCTTTCTTTCTATTTTTCTTGCATAGAACAAAAAGAAATTGAGAGGTAAGGGGGATGAAAGAGAGGGAGAGAGAAAAGGGTGGGGGGAGATAGCATAATGATTATGCAAAGAGACTCTCCTGCCTGAAGCTTCAGAGTCCCAGTTTTAATCCCCTGCACCACCATAAACCAGAGCTGAGCAGTGTTTTTTTTTTTTTTTTTGGGGGGGGGGAGAAAGATAGATACCTATAGACCCTCTTCACCACATGTAAAGCTTCCCCCCTACAGGTGAGGATCGGGGGCCTTGAACCCTGGTCATTATACATGGTAATGGGTGTGCTCAATTAGGTATACCACCACCCAGCCCCCTTCATTTACTTCATCCCAAAAAAAATGTTTTAGGTATGAAAATTATCATTCTCATCTTAGAGTGAGAGAAAAATGACTATCAGTGAACTTGCAGGGCTTGTTCAAATTTATATCTATAACCAATCACTATTACATTAAATAACTACAACTTTATTAATGTGCTGTAATTGGGGGGAGTATGGGAACTTCCTCTCTTGGGTTAACTGGGGAACAGAGTTCTTATCCTGAACATTCTGATAGTCAGGAATGTGCAGTGCTAATCTGACTTCCATCTTGGCTGCAATATATAAGCAGAAGAAAAACTGTTGTTTGGCAGGATTAATATGAAGAAGTTGAGGTTTACCTGCATGGATAGGTTTGTGTTAGAAACTTTCAGAGCTCAAACATTTCTTCTAGTGATTTTTTTTTTCTTCCCCTCATCTTCCTCTGGCAACTACTATATCCTGAAGAATTTACCCTGCTAAGCAGAGGATTTGTCATGCCTTCTTGAAGTTAATTCTGAATAATGCAGAAGAAAGGTTAAATAATATACTCTGGCTAACATCTAGATAAATTACTATGTAATAAACAGTAATTGCTGGCTGGGAGTCAGTGGTAGCGTAGCGGGTTAAGCGCAGGTGGCTCGAAGCTTAAGGACTGGCGTAAGGATCCTGGTTCAAGCCCCTGGCTCCCCACCTGCAGGGGAGTCGCTTCACAGGCGGTAAAGCAGATCTGCAGGTGTCTATCTTTCTCTCCCCCTCTCTGTCTTCCCCTCCTCTCTCCATTTCTCTCTGTCATATCTAGCAACGAAGATATCAATAACTATAACTATAAAGCAATAAGGGCAACAAAAGGAAATAAATATTAAATAAAAAAACAGTAATTGATGGCTGAAGAAAAGGAAGTGAACATTATATTGGATATAGATAGATAAAGGAGAAAATTGAGTCTGTCCTATTGGCTATAATATAAGCATTGTAATTCATAATTATTTGGGGAAGAAGAAATTTTTAAAAATACTTTTATTTTATTATGAGAGACTGACCAACCAGAACGCTGTTCGGTTCTGGTATATGGGGGTGCTGGAGATTGAACCTGGGACTGGGACTGCAGAGCCTCAAGTATGAAAGGTGTTTGGGAGGCCAGGAGGTGGCACACCTGGTTAAGCGCTCAGATTACAGTCCACAAGGACCCAGGTTCATGTCCCTGGTCCCCACCTGCAGGGGGAAATTTTGCATGAGGTGAAGCAGGGCTGCAGGTGTCTATCTGTCTCTCTCCTCTATCTCCCCCTTCCTCTCAATTTATGGCTGTCTCTATCTAATAAATAAAGATAATAAAAAAATTTTTAAAGGTGTTTGCCTAACCATTATGCTGTCATCCCAGCCTGAGGACATTAATTGGAAATTTTGCAAGGGAGATGGGTGGAAGAATCCTTGTTTTTATTCACCAGGAACAATCTCATAGAATTGAGCTGTGTGTTACATGTTGCTACTACATAGCCACGACTCCAGAAGTCTTATTACTTTTTTTTTTTTTTTTGTAAAATAAGCGACATGACACCCATCCATATCCACAGGAATCTCAAAGACACCAAGATCTAGGGAAGGTCTCTATTCTCTCTTTTCAAAAAAGGAGTCGCCCCCCCCACCAAAAAAAAAAAAAAAGTCCTTACTGTGATTATATTGTATTTACTTGAAGATATATAATGCTTTTATATTTTTTTGGCTATTTTCTCTGTATCTCAGGATTTAAGACTAATCCATTGCTTTCTTTTTGGCCTTAATTTTAGTGTTACTGTATTATTTGTGCGTCTTTCTAGGTGATTCATTGCCCCCGCAGAGGAATTTATAAGTGAGTTAGGTAGTAACAAGTACAGAATACCTTATAGGGAAGAGTTGCCTGCCTGTTTCCAGTGAGCTGTGGGAACCAGAGCACAACAGTTTTTGATTATTCATGCGATCATTATTTATTATTTTTTGCCACCAGAGTCTGATTGTCTGCATGACTCCATCACCATTTCCCAAGGACCACTTTGTTGTTATTTATTTATTTACTTACTATTGGAGAGAGACCAAAATAGAGAGAAGGAAAGAGACAAGAGAAACCTGCAGCCCTGTTTCACCACTCATGAACTTTTTCCCCCCTGCAAGTGGGGACCAGGGGCTTGAACCTGGCTCCTTGTGCACTGTAATGTGTGCGCTTAACCAGGTGACAGAAGGAGAGATAACTCCAGCACTGCTCCATTGATTGTGAAACCTCCCCCATACAAGTGGGGCCCAGCGACTTAAACCTGGATCCTTATATATAATAATGTGTGTGTTCTACTGTGGGGGTGGGTGGGGCACCACCTCAACAGGATACTAGACCATAGAAAGAGCATGTTCTACATTTTCTCTTTCTTATTTACTGAACCTGAACACAGAACAGAAATTATTCTTAAATTCTCTGTGCTTTCCTTTCCTCATTGGCAAATAGAAACCATCTTCAATAGGTTTGAGGATTGAATAGAGTAATGAAAGTAAAAGGCTTAGTGAATTCATATCTGTCATTAGTATTGATGGTATGTGCAGTGGCAATGATGGTTGTGACAAGTGACAGCAAAAGAGAAAATCATTGAGGCAATGGAAGTATTGAGGCAATAGTAGGTTCTGTGCACCCAAAACTGTCCTTGTCTGCTTTGTCGGAGAAGCTATGGATAAGGAAAGCTTTAAGTTTCAAGGATTGTCTAGTACAAAGGAGGTGTGGGTGTGGTGTGGTGTGGTGTGGTGTGGTGTGGTGTGTGGTTTCATTTTTGCCTCCAGAGTCATGCTGGGGCTCGGTGCTGGCACTACGAATCCAGTTTTTAAAAGTAGTTGAGCTTTGTTTTTAGGAAATAAATCACCATGTCCACTTAAACTTGGACCTTGAAGAGTATATTTTATGAGTTCAGTATTGAATTACCTTCACAGTTCAAGAACACTGACAAAATGACTTAAAGTGTACAGCAATTATCTAACTATTTCAGAAAGTCAATTTAAGAGTGGAAAGTCTGTATTAAAAAGGAAAGAACAATACACACTTGCATGTACCTTAAAGAAGTCAAACCTGCTTCTAGGCCAGGGTGCATTATAGTCATTCAAGTACATTCTGTTTTTTGTTTTTGTCTTTTTAATGGAACAAACTGATTTCAAAGTATATCTTTGTTCTTTATAGCAAATGTTGTTGTTTAAAAACTTTCAGGCAGAATTCAGAGCTCCACGCGAATACTGTCTTTATTTTAATTATTCTTGTTACATGTTCATTTGAATAGCTGTCATGAACAGGAACTGTTTAGGAAAAAGTAAGAGATAATGGATAAGTATAAGAAATCAAATATAATGATACCTAGTATTTTTAAACCCTGAATTTATAGAGCAGGCACTATGCTAATATGATACATATATTGCCACTTATAGTGATTATGAACTGGGAACCAGTATTAGCTTTTGCAGATAAGGAAACTAAACTGGGTTTTCTGTGCTAACAACATTCACACCCCTTGTTTTTACATACAAGGTTAATTAAGCAGGTTCATTATTTTTTAAGTATTTATTTATTTCCAGATAAACTCTGGTTTATGGTAGTGTAGGGGATTGAACCTGGGACTCTGGAGCTTCAAGCACGACAGTCTTTTTGTATAACCTGCTATGCTATCTAACCCTGCCCAGTTCATTCTTATTTACTCCTTAATTATGTAGAAATAACTGACTAAGTAGGAATTGGGTTCACATTCACTGGAAGCTGGTTTATACTGTCTTGAGGTTTGAATCTCTATTTTGTCAATATATCCACAATCTACTTCCATAATTTAAATTTCATATCCTCTTTCAAACTATCATTTTGATCATTTGTTTAGTCATTCAGTAGCCTCTAAACACAGGGGTAGATAGGATAGTGGTTAGCAAACAGACTGTTTTATCCTCCCACACCACCACAAGCCAGAGCTCTCTGATCAGTGCTCTAGTAAAATAATAAATAAATAAATAAATAAATAAATGTAGATGATATATTTGAAATTCGTGATCAAAGTACTTTTCCTCTAGCTGGAGTTTGTAATGTCTACATACAAACCATGAAGCTATTTTAAGCATTGCTTTTTTGCTTGCATTATCGTCAAGCAACATGTGCTATCTCAGAAACACCAACATAATACATGTTTAACCATGTTGAAGTACTGATTCTGTGTAATCACTGAGTCACTCAGAAGTAGGTTATCACCTAAAATATGGAGTCAGGGTCAGAAAGATATCGCACCAGTTAGAACACATGCCTTGGCAATTGTAGCCTAAATGTGAACCCAGGGACCACATGGGATCTGCCATGGCACTGGATAGAGGAAACTACTTGATCGTGTTGACTCTCCTTTTCACTCTCCCTATCTGACTGGGGGTGGTGGTGGTGGTGGTGGGAGTGGGAGGAATGGCCCCAGAATGGTGAAATTACCATAAGAAAGAAGAGTTTGGTGGTCCTGGAGGTGGCACAGATAAAGCATCAGACTCTCAAGCATGGGGTCCTGAGTTCAATCCCTGGCAGCACATGTACCAGAGTGATGTCTGGTTCTTTCTCTGTCTCTTCCTCTCTTTCTCATGAATAAATAAATAAAATATTTTTTAAAAGAAGAGTTTGTTTTAAATGGCTGTAGATCTTTTGCACTTTTACATAGATTTTAATGAGCTCACATGTGTCTGAATATAGTTTAAATTATTTTATTCATCTCTATTTCCTTACACCTAGCAATAAAGAACTTTCACATGTCTATAAATATTTTTAAACCCCTTTATTTTATTGCCTATAAGAAATCATCTTTTTTAGAAAATCCAGAAGAAAAACACTTTTATTACTTTACATATTTTTTTTTGGAAGCTGTAATTACCAAAACCAATTCATCTTATTTAAAAGACTCATAAAATGCAACAGAAGTCAGTGCTGTGGAGATATAAATTTGGGGATTATCAATAGTCAAGTGATATTTCAACAAAGAAACTCTAGAGTAGGTTCCTTTGGAAAGAAGTGTGACTGGAAAAGAGGTGGTGATGTCCAAGGACTGAGATCTGGGATTCACTAACATTTGACACACAAAAAGATGAAACATACACATCAAAACACTGAAAAGGAAAACAAAGAAAGACTGATGTCTCAGGGAGGAGAGAAAGATAATTACAGTTGAGAGGTGAGTTGAGGTGAGGACTGGGAAATAACCAGTGGATGTCTTAATTTGGCAGTGAATGATAACCTTGAGAAGGGCAGTTTAGATGCCCTGGATGGGCATATATCTGATTTAAATGGGTTCAAGTGAGTAAGAGATATTATAGGTAACTCGGGAAATGTCTGCTGTAAAACAGAAAAAAAAAATGAATTTGTAGTATGAGAAGGATTTAGAGTCGAGAACAAGGTATTTGTTTAAGATGAAAGCTGTCGTAGCATATCTGTTTTCTGTAGAAAAGTGGTGTTAGAAATTAATGAGTAGGGAGTCAGGCGGTAGCACGGCTTAAGTGCAGGTGGTGCGAAGCCCAAGGACCAGCATAAGGATCCCAGTTCAAGCCCCCGGCTCCCCACCTGCAGGGGAGTCGCTTCACAAGCAGTGAAGCAGGTTTGCAGGTGTCTGTCTTTCTCTCTCTCTCTGTCTTCCCCTCCTCTCTCCATTTCTCTCTGTCCTATCTAACAATGATGACATCAATAACAATAATAACTACAACAATGAAAACAACAAGAGCAACAAAAGGAAAAAATATATGTGTATATATTTATAAAGAAATTAGTGAGTAGATTGCTGGAGCATTGTCCTCAAATGAGAAGTTATGCATTCTGGGTCCCACATGAAGGGGCTGATCTTACTACAGCCTAGACAGTTCATCAGCAAAAATGTCAGAAGTGGTAGGGGGATGGGATGGAGTGCGGGGCTTTAGTGTCATAGGTGAAATGAGGTCACCAGTGAATGGCATGAACAAGTGCTTGTCTCATTAGTAATTAATTTCATTGCTTTAGTTAGGAAACTTTATACAAAGGTTTCTTTTTAATTGCACAGTTTACTAAACCACTTTTATAGAAACATAAATTTCTCAGCACAAAATAAAATATCAGCTTTTCTAAGTTTTACAAACTTTGGAGGAGTTAAGCTTCCTAGAATGCCAGAGTTTCCACTTCAATTTCTTTGATTCCAATTGCCTTTAATATGTTCACCTAATTTTAACTTTCTGAAACCTTATTCTGCAGTTTTCTTTTTGATGTGTTGTAACTCCGAGAAAGTCCATTTTACTTCTGTGTTTTCACATTTCACTTGAGAAAGTCCTGCTTTCCAGATATTTAACCAGTCTCTAAATTACTTAACCAGGTGCCAGCATACCACATTTAATGTACCAAATAATGATTACTGATTGCTGGTCAATCCATATTCTAATTGCTTTTCCCCTCAAGATATTGTTCTCTTGGGGGAAATGGTCAGCTGTTTGATGTTTTGAGACCAGAAACCTTTAAAAATGCATTAGAACTTAAATTTGGAGACAGGTAGGAAGACATTTAACTTGCTTTACTACTAGATTCTAATCACTTCTTTCATGTTGTGGATATGACTTCATATTGAGTTAGTCTGTTCCCTAAGACAAATGGATATAACTGTTTTCTGAAATCATTGCCACAATAACTGCTAATACTATAATTGCATCCTTACATATATGTGTAGGTGTCAGGTCTACTCAGTCAAAAATATTCCCAAAGAAAATATGTTGTTATATTTGCTATTTTCAATGTGGAGAAATTAGTAAGTATGCTATTATAACTAATCAAGATTGTTAATAATAACCTGAGAATGAATAGCTAACAGGGAAGGGGGAAGAAAAAAAGTTGGCTTCTTCTAAGCAACTTTATTTCTTGTTATTAAGTAGCAGATTTCTCCTAATTTAAGCTTTTTTTTTGTTCAGGAATTTAGACGTTAAAAAAGAGAGAGTGAGAAATGCTCTTTTTTAATTTATTTTTTATTTAAGAAAGGATAAATTAACAAATCCATAAGGTAGGAGGGGTACAACTCCACACAATTCCCACCACCCAATCTCCATATCCCACCTCCTCCCCTGATAGCTTTCCCATTCTCTATCCCTATGGGAGCATGGACCCAGGGTCATTGTGGGTTGCAGAAGGTGGGAGGTCTGGCTTCTGTAATTGCTTCCCCGCTGAACATGGACGTTGACTGGTCGGTCCATACTCCCAGTCTGCCTCTCTCTTTCCCTAGTAGGGTGGGTCTCTGGGGAAGTGGAGCTCCAAGACACATTGGTGGGGTCTTCAGTCCAGGGAAGCCTGGCCAGCATCCTGATGGCATCTGGAACCTGGTGACTGAAAAGAGAGTTAACATACAAAGCCAGACAAACTGTTGAGCAATCATGGACCCAAAGCTTGGAATAGTGGAGAGGAAGTGTTAGGGGGGTACTCACTGCAAACTCTAGTGTACTTCTGCTTTCAGGTGTATATTTTGCACTAGTTTATGGATACGTGTGAACATTTGCTCTCTCTCACAGAAACTGGTGTGTATCTAGGTTTTGGGTCTTTGTTAGAAAGTGAACCACCTGGGATGGAATTAGAGAATACTATGTAAGGAAAGGTCTCACCCGAGTAATGAAGCTGAAGGGTTGTCATTCCACACGTGAAGTCTCTGGACATAGTCTGAGCTGAAGCATGTTGAGGTGGCAATCGTTGTGTTGATTAGGTTGCGATCAGCAGAAATGCTCTTTAAAGATGCTGTATGCCTTTGTTTTTTTAATTGGGAGATTTAAGCTCCCCCTTTTTTTTCTTTTTTTAATATTTATTTTATTTATTTATTCCCTTTTGTTGCCCTTGTTGTTTTATTGTTGTAGTTATTATTGTTGTTGTCGTTGTTGGATAGGACAGAGAGAAATGGAGAGAGGGAGGGGAAGACAGAGAGGAGGAGAGAAAGATAGACACCTGCAGACCTGCTTCACTGCCTGTGAAGCGACTCCCTTGCAGGTGAGGAAGGAGCCAGGGTTCGAACTGGGATCCTTATGCCGGTCCTTGTGCTTTGCGCCACCTGCGCTTAGCCCGTTGCACTACAGCCCGACTCCCTAAGCTCCCCTTTTTAAAATTTTATTTATTTTCCCTTTTGTTGCCCTTGTTTTTTATTGTTGTATTTATTATTGTTGTTGACAATGTCATCATCGTTAGAACAGAGAGAAGTGGAGAGAGGAGGGGAAGACAAGGAGAGAAAAAGACAGACACCTACAGACCTGCTTCACTGCTTATGAAGTGACTCCCCTGCAGGTGGGGAGCCAGGGGGCTGGAACAGCGATCCTTGTGCTGCTCCTTGTGTTTTGCGCCACCTGTGCTTAACCTGCTGCGCTACCTACCCCTCGAATCCCTCTGTATTCCTTTTGATCATTTTAGTGCAGGGTTAATGGTTCACAGTACAGTTGTTGGCATATGGGTACAATTTGTCACTCTTCTTGGAAGGTACCTACAGACTGTCTTCAGAGTGTTATATGTCTTATGGATGCCTGTCACTAGTGGATTATAAACATCAGAATATTTTTTCAAAGAAAATTACATTAACTGAACTAGCCTAACCAGCCACTATTATTTATAGCTAAATTCCATTTTTAGTTTTGCATATCATTCATGTTTTTAACATTGTTTCCTTTGTTCCTCACTTATTTGACCTAGTAATTCTTCAGCTGAAAATGGAGGAGGGTGACTTTTTTATTTTCCCTTTTGTTGCCATTGTTGTCTTTTTATTTAAAGTTGTTATAGTTATTGTTGTTGATGTCGTCATTGTTGGATAGGACAGAGAGAAATGGAGAGAGGAGGGGAAGACAGAGAAGGTGAGAGAAAGATAGACACCTGCGGATCTGCTTCACCACCTGTGAAGCAACTCCCCTGCAGGTGGGGAGCCAGGTACTCGAACCGGGGTCCTTACTCCAGTCCTTGTGCTTTGCGCCACGTGCGCTTAACCTGCTGTGCTACCGCCCGACTCCCCTGTATGTGTTTCTTAGGTGGATAGCACAATATGTGAGAGCTTCTGAAGCACTCTTGGCACATGGAAGTTTCATGAAATTCACAGTAGAAATGGTTGTTAAGGTCTAATTTTTTAAATTCACTTCGCTTTATAACATGTTAAGTTTCAATAAGCAGAACCTGGACTGGAGTTGGTGTATTGCACCAAAGTAAAAGACTCTGGGGTGGGTGTGGGGAGAGTACAGGTCCTGGAAAAGGATGACAGAGGACCTAGTGGGGGTTGTATTGTTATGTGGAAAACTGAGAAATGTTATGCATGTACAAACTATTGTATTTTCTGGTGACTGTAAAACATTAATCCCCCAATAAAGGAGAAAAAATGTTAAAAGAAAAACGTGGAAGTTTCAAGACTGCATATAAGTCCAATTTTATCCTTACCATACATTTAAACCCCTCTTAACATTATTTATCCACTTCCTTTTCCAGCCATCCTCACTAAATATTTTATAATCTAAAAGTTTGTTTTTGTTTTCTTTAGCTTGTCCAGTTGTCTTTATTAACACATACCAGTGAAATCATAAGACTTTTGTCTTTCTCCATCTGATTCATTTTACTAAGTGTTATATACTCTAAGTCTACTCTTATTGCAAGTAAAAGGGTTTCTTTCTTTCTTTTTTAGTGCTGGGTAATATTTCATTGTGTATGTATACCACAGTTTTGTTATCCATTCATAAGGGTCTGGGTGGTGGCACATCTGGTTGAGCACACATGTTAGAATTCACAAGGAACCAGGCTCAAGCCCCCAGTCCTCACCTGCAAGGGGAAAAACTTCAAAGTGGTGAAGCAGGGCTGCCAGTGTCTCTCTGTCTTTCTCCCTCTTTATCTCTCCTTCTCTCTCTATTTCTAGCTTTCACTATCCAATAAATAAATATTATAAGAAATTAATACCAAAAAATTTAAAAAACAATAAAAAATAAAATAAAAGGGGGGGGGTCCGGTGGGGCACCAGGATAAGTGCACATAGTATGAAGCACTTATTTATCATTGGGCATATTAATTGTTTTCAGCTCTTGTTATTGGTAAATAATGCTTTGATGAATTCATATTAATAACTTAATTAGTAACATAATTAATAACTTAATTAGTAACTTAATCCTATGGGATTTTTTTTTTAAAAGAATTGCCATATACCTTTTTTTTTTTTCCCCCCACCACAGTTATTGCTGGAGCTTTTTGGTGCCTGCACTATGAATCCACTGCTCCTGGAGGCTATTTTGTTTCCCTTTGGTTGCCCTTGTTATTTTATGGTTGTTGTGGTTTTTATTGATGTTGTTATTGGATAGGACAGAGAGAAATTGAAAGAGGAGGGGAAGACAGAGGGGGGAGAGAAAGATAGACACCTGCAGACCTGGTTCACCATTTGTGAAGTGACCCCCCGCAAGTGGGGAGCTAGCAGATTTAACCAGGATCTTTATGCCGGTCCTTGGTGCCTCATGCCATGTGCGCTTAACCCGCTATGCTATCGTCAGACCCTCGCCCGTCAGACCCTCGCCATATACTTTCTATAAAGGCAGCATCCATTTCCACCAACAGTGTATGTGGGTTCCCTCCTCTCCACCCCTTATCTAGTACGTGGTCTTTCCTGCTTTTGAATAATAATCATTCTTATAGGTGTGCGTGTATGAGGGGGTGATATCTCATTATAGTTTTGAATTTCATTTCCATACTTATAAGAAATGATGAACAACTTTCTGTCTGCCTACTATGTTCTTTTTGAAGAAGTTTCTATATATATCTTTTTTTCAAAAAAAAAAAGCAGGGTGTTTCTTTTGTGTTGATGTATATTTTTCTGTATTGTAATCCCTTGTTGGATACACAAAGTGAAAATAGATTCTCCCACTCTTGGGCATCTTTTTTTTTTTTAATTTTTATTTATAAAAAGGAAACATTGACAAAACCATAGGGTAAGAGGGGTACAGTTTCGCACAATTCCCACCACCAGATAGATCTCCATATCGCATCCCCACCCATCCCTATAGCTTTCCTATTCTTTATCCCTCATTGGAGTATGGATCTAAGGTCATTGTGGGATGCAGAAGGTGGAAGGTCTGGCTTCTGTAATTGCTTCCCCACTGAACATGAGTCGATCTATATTCCCAGCCTGCCTCTCTCTTTCCCTAGTGGGGAGGGATCTGGGGAAGCTGAGCTCCAGGACACATTGGTGGGGTTGTCTGTCCAGGGATGTCTGGTCAGCATCCTGCTAGCATCTGGAACCTGGTGGTTGAAAAGAGAGTTAACATACAAAGCCAAACAAACTGTTGACCAATCATGGACCTAAGGGCTGGAATAGTGAAGATGAAGAGTTGGAAGGTACTCCATTTTATAGATAGCTAGTAGGCATATTTTAGTTATATTCCAAAGAGACTGTGGCTATACTAGTTTTATTTGTCTCCCTCTCTCTCTTTTTTTTTTCCCTGAGCCTGAAAGCTGATATGCAGGTGGATGCAAGTTATTGTCTGGGAAGATTATGTCCTGGCTGGAAAAAGGACTAGAAAGCTGGGTCAGGGAAGACAGTAGCTCCCAAATATGGGAAAGGTGTATAAATATTGTTGACTGTAAACCCCATCGATTTGATCTGATCTGGAGCCCATATTCAGCTTAGGAGCCTATGTGACCTCTGCATCCCTGTAGATCTGAGCTCACATTCTGTGGTCATGAGTAGGAATGTTCCAAGCTGCCCCAATATAGACCCATCTTCCTCAGGTGTAGCATAGAGTATGTTGTCCATCCTCCTTTTGGAGGATGGAACACTCTATCATTGTTGATCCAAGTTGAGGGCAAGGTCCAATGGGGGCCCACAAAGGGGTCTGTTGTGTTGTTCCTGATAGAAATGGCCAGTAACAATGAAGAAAGTGGTTTATTTGAGGCCTAGGCCCATCATGTCTGTTTGGGAATCTCAGGACTCCCCGATTAGGGCCCCAGCTGATGGGGTGGCCTGATAGTGACTAAAGAATCATTGTTAAAGTATGCCAGTCTCTTGCCCTTATTCAGCTTTTGCAGTCCTTGCTTTGATGAGGTTAGCTTTGGAGTGAGTGAGAGAACTGTAACAGGAACTAGGTGAGGAGGGTATCTAGTCTAAGTAGACAGTATTTCATTATGAACTTTATATTGACTTACTACAGACTATTGTGTATTTTTGCTTCCAGGTATATATCTTGCCCTAATTTATGGATACATGTGAACATATGTTCTATTTCACAGGACCTGGTCTATATCTAGGTTTTGGGACTTTGTTAGGAAGTGAACCTCCTGGAATGGAATTAGAGAATACTATGAAAGGAAAGGTCTCACCGGAGTAATGAGGGTGAAGGGTTGACATTCCATGCCTGATGTCTCTGGACAGTCTGAAGTAAAATACATTGAGTTGGTACTCATTGCGTTGATTTAAGTTGCAATCAGTGGATGCAATATCATTTGGTATGAATTGAGAGGAGCATGCAGTAACGTGTGCCCCACCCTAGAGGTTCCAGGACTGGGGGAAATATTAGAAGCGGGTCTTTTTGTTTTGATGCAGTTCCTTTCCCTGTGTAGAAACTTTTGAGTCTGATGTGCTTTTATTTATCTACTTCTGTTTTTGTTTAACTGGCTGTTGTGGTTGAATTCCCAAACACATCTGTCAAGGACAGTGTAAAAAGCATGTTGTCTACTATATATTTTATGGTTTCGAGTCTTACACTTAAGTCCTTAATCTTTTTAAAGTAATTTTTCTCCACATTATTTTAGATAGTTTCATTCTTTTGCATATAGATATTCCATTTTCACAACTCAATTTATTGAAGAAATTTTGCTTTGTTCCATTTTAAGATTATAGCTCCTCTCTCAGACATTACCTGTGGACATATGCATAGTTTTATTTCTGAATTCAGTTCTGTTCCACTGCTCTCTGTATCTGTTTTTATTCCAGTTCCTTGCTGTCTTAATTACTATCACTTTACAGAATATTTTGATGTCAGTAAACATGACACTTTCATTTTCTTTTTCTTTAGGAGTATTTTTCCTATCCATGGTCTTTTGTAGTTCAAAGTAAATTTACATTCTTTTGTTTTATTTCTGTGAAAAATTTTATTAGGATTTTCTATAGGCAATTCTATAGGAGCACAGGGAGGTTATTGTTTGATGGATAAATTACCTAGAAAGCAAGATTGAAATTTGGTCAGAGAAACAAAGGGGAGGCAGATTATATAAAGCCTCGACAGACTTCTTAAAACTAAATATAAAGAATGTATATCTATTTTATGTTTAATTCTGACTCACTGTAGTTTAGTGGTAACAGATGCTAAAACCTAAAACTTAGTTTTGGTTATTCTACAGTTAAAAGTAAATAATTTCAAGATGGGTGGTGGTTTACCTGGTTGAATGCCCTCATCATATCATGGTGCACAAGGATCTGGGTTCAAGCCCTCAGTCACTGACTGCGGAGGGGCGGGGGACACCAGGAGCAATGAAACAGAGCTACAGGCATCTCTCTCTCTTTCTCAATTAATTTCTGTCTCTAGCCGGAATAAGTAATTTCAAAGAGTGTGTCACTAAATATGCTTTGTGGCGAATCCAAAGGTACATAGGCTTTGTGTGTGTGTATACACACTTCAGATAGGTTTTCAGATGTCCTTTTGTCCCCTATCCTTCAGGTATAACCAAACTGTTAGCATACATTCATTAATACGTTTTCACACTATAGATAAAAAATTGAGCAAGAAAGTCATTCATTTTCACTTCTTTTCCACAAACCATTTTATTGGAGGAAAGCACGGTTTATGAGACAGTTGTTGATGCCGAATATAGTTTTGTTTGTTTTTTTCATCTTCTTGTGATGCCCTCTCACTTCCCATCCACATCTCTTCCTAATCCTGAGTCTCTTGCTTTTCTGCAAACCATCTTGCCCATTCCTGCCTCCACTCTTGCTTCTTAGTTACTACCTATGGGTATGAACATCTAATATTCTTCCTTCTCCTTCTGGCTTATCTCACATACTATGACTTCTTCAACTTACATACAAGATGAGGCAAAGGAGATGACTTTTTTATTAATTTCTTTTTTTTATTTCTTTATTGGGAGATAATGGCTTACAGTCAACAGTAAAATATAGTAGAAAGGAGATGACTTTAACATTAACAACTGGTAGTATTACACCGTGCATATATACCATATATGCATATATACAACTGACTTTTTGTCTTTCCCACTTTATTGGAGGATTAATGACTTACACTACAGTTGCTGGCACATAGGTACACAATCCTCCAAGGCTCTTTATTTTTATTATTGGATAGAGACAAAAACTGAGAAGGATGCCTGGCAGTGGCACACCTAGTTGAGAGCAGTGTGTTATAATGCTTAAGGATCTGGGCTTAAGCTTCCATTCCCCCTGCAAGGGAGAAGCTTCACAAGTGGTGAAGCAGTGCTGCAGGTATCTTCCTCTCCAGCTCCTCATTCCTTCTCAATTTCTCTGTCTCTATCCAATAAATAAAAATATTTTTAAAAAATCAAGAGGGAAGGATGGTATAGGGAGAGAGAAAGAGAGATACCCACAACACTGTTTCACTGCTTATGAAACTTTCCCTCTATGGATAGAGACCAGGGGCTTGAAGCCAGGTCCATGTGCACAGTAATAGCAAGGCTCTCTTCATACCCTCCCTCCTCAGAGTTTTTTTTTGTTTTGCTAAAGTACAACCTACCCAGACCAAGTTTCATCTGGTATTTGTCTTTCTCTTACTGATTTATCTCATTTAACAAAATGCCTTCAAGTCCTATCCAAGATGAAACAAAGGAGATGGGTTCATCATTTTAACTGCTGAAATCTATATATATATATATGTGTGTGTGTGTGTGTGCATATACATATATATATGCCACCACTTTTTAAAAAGTTTTTAAAGTATATCCTTTTATTGAATAGAGAGAAAAATAGAGGGAGGAGTAGGGGAGAAAGAGAGAGTAGCACTCCTTTACCCACCGTTTATGAAGCTTTTCCCCTGCAGGAGGTGGGGGTTGGGGGGCTTGAACCTGGGTCCCTGAGCATTGTAATATATGAGCTCAACCAGATTAAGCACAATTTTCATAGCCATACATCTGGCATTAGACATCTGGGTTGCTTCCAAAATTGGGCTACTACAAATTGTGCTGCTATGTGCATAGGTGTATACAGATATTTTTTGGATGGGTGTGTTTGTTTCCTTTTGATATATTCTCCAGGAGATGAGTGGTTGGGTCATATTCTATTTCTAGTGTCCTGAGAAGTCTCCAGACTGTTTTCCACAAAGGTTGCATTCCTACAGTATAGAAGGGTTCCTTTTTCTCCATGTCTTCAACAACATTTGTTGTTACTGCCCTTTCTATGTATGACAGGTGTAAATTTAGACCACAACTTTAAGCACTCATCTGTCACTGGGTATCTTGGTTGCTATAGAGATAGTTATACATAGTTCTCTTTAGATGGGTGGTTTTTTGTTTCCCTTGGATAGATTCATAGGAGAAGAACTGCTGGATCATAGGATAGAGCCATTTCTAGTAATTTGAAGGATGTCCAAACTGTTTTCCACTGGGGTTGGGCAACTTTACATTCCCATCAGCAATGTGGAAGAGTTCATCTTTGCCCACATGTTTGCCAGTACCTTTTTCTGTCCTTTCCAATGCATGACTTTCTCACAGATGTAAAGCAATAACTCACTGTTGTCTTTCTTTGCATTTCTCTGATAATCAGTGATTTGAGCATTTTTTTCACAAATCTGTTGGTCATCTGGATCTCTTGGTAAAACTGCTGTTTCTATCCTCTCCCTACTTTTAATGGAACTGACTCATTTTTTTTTTTTTACATTTTGTCTTTTCTAAGATTTACAATAACAAGATTTGATTAGTAAAATAATCCTGTAATGTTTTTAAAGTATAAGTAGCTCTATGTGAAAATTTACATATTAGGGGGCAGGAAGATATCTAGTTCAAAAGATTAGGCATTTTCTCATGTGGCAAATTAAGATGTTTAAAACTAAATTCGGTGGTGCTGAGATTTAAAACTGAGCACGTGAAAGGCTTGTATGTTCTATGTAGTGAGCTTATCCTTAGTAAGGGAAGTCACCAACATCAAGTTTTAGGAATAATGTTTCTTTTATTGTCTCTCTCCTCAAAGACATGCAAAAAAAAAAAGTACCTATTATAAACCAAGATGTGGAAATAAATGTGAACTTTCATTTTCTAAGGTTGCGCTATTGTCATCTAAGGATGAGAGGACTAATTGTGGTGAAGGAACTGTCTGAGAAAAGGAAAACAAATGGTAAAAAGAAAAGATTGAGAAGTTCAATCTTTCTTCAAGGATTGATATTAACTCTAGGCTTATTTAACACTTTAAAAAATAATCTGGGAAGAAGAGGTACCCAGTCAAATCCCAGATATTTTAGATAAACTTTTTAATTGAAAGAGTGAATTAAATTGGTAAGGCTCTTCAGGGAAGACAGGAGCCTGTTCAGACAGGCAGACAAGTTTTAGGAAGGCATAGGTAAAGATAGTTGAATAGGTAGGTATATGTATATTCATTCATCAGAAAGTAGATGTAAAAGGCTGGGTGGTGGTACACCTGGTTGAGCGCACATATTACAAGGTGTAAGGACCCAGGTTCAAGTTCCCGGTCCCCACCTGCAGGGGGAAAGTTTTGCAAGTGATGAAGCAGTGCTGCGGTGTCTATCTCCATCTCTATCACCCCATTCCCTCTTGATTTATGGCTGTCTCTATCCGATAAATAAATAATTTTTTAATTAAAAAGTAGATTTAAAGCAATGGTTTTGCTTTTTTGAAGGGTACTCAGATTCCTTTGAAAATCTGATAAAAGTTAAAATAGCTTAGCCTATCCCCCTCCCCTCTTCCGTATCTCCCTGAGTGAATTTTAGATGCTATGGTATCTTTACATCTCTGCCTCTTTCTACCTTGAAAAAAATCAACCTATAGGGAGTCGGGCGGTAGTGCAGCAGGTTAAGCGCACGTGGCGCAAAGCGCAAGGACCAGCATAAGGATCCCAGTTCGAGCCCCCAGCTCCCCACCTAGAGGGTAGTTGCTTCACAGGCCGTGAAGCAGGTCTGCAGGTATCTATCTTTCTCTCCCCCTCTGTGTCTTCCCCTCCTCTCTCCATTTCTCTCTGTCCTATCCAACAACAATATCATCAATAACAACAACAATAATAACCACAACAATAAAACAACAAGGGCAATGAAAGGGAATAAATAAAAAAAAATTTTTTTAAAACCAACCTGTAGTGGTGAAGCCCTGGCAATGAAAAAAAAATTTCAGATATTCAGAAATGATTCTCCTCATTTTGTTCAGTGAAGGAATACTGAATATCAAAAACTAAGTACCAGAAACACACAGACACACTTGGCATTTAACTGTAAGTTATAATATGAAGAAGGTAGGGACAATCAGGCGTTTAGGCTGATGTGGCAAGTATTCCCTTCCACTCCAGCCTCTGTGCTAAAGTGTCATGGAAGACTAAGGAGAGGTAACTAATTCCCTGGTGAGAAAAAAACAGAAGTTCAGAAATACCTGTGAGGAGATACAACTTTATTATATCTTTATTGCAAACATTTTTATATGTGTGCATCTGACATATTTCTTTTTTTTAATTTTTAAAAAATCTTTATCTGTTGGATAGAGACTGTCAAAAATTGAGAGGGAAAGGGGTGATAGAGAGGGAGAGAGACAGAGAGACACCAGCAGCACTGCTTCACCACTTGTGAAGCTTTCCCCCTGCAGGTGGGGACTAGGGGCTCGAACCTGAGTCCTTGCGCACTATAACATGTGGCGCTCAACCAGGTGCACCACCACCTGGCCCCAGGTATTTCAAGATAGGTAAGTAAGGCAACTCAAAAGGATACATGTCATACAGGTATGGATTTTTTGGACTTGGAGACTAGAGACCTACATAAAATCATCACACAGGCCTTTTTATAGAGAGACGGGGAGTTGATGTTGTATTTGCAGTTATTTACCATTTCCCTTCTTCCTAGAATAAAAGGTATTTCCTTGAAACTTGATCTAAGGAGTCAGAGAGATAGCTCAGCAAAGTAGAGCAATTGCCTTGTCATGTGTGCATCCCAGGTTTGAACCTGGCACCATCTGGGTAATGACATAGCACTGGAAGGAATTCAGATGCTGTGGTGTCTCTTTCTCTCTATTATAATTACTACATTTCACTTGTATATCTAATAGACGGTGGGGGTGGGTCTATGTTTCTCATTATTCCCTTGGCTTCTTTGTCAGATTTCAGTCAATTCAAGCCATGGGGGTTTTCTACTAAGTGACAGCTATGCTTGAAGAAGCAGGGCTCAGTTTACCGTTCGGCTGCTCCAAATTACCTTCTGAATGTCTGCCTTAGTTTAGAAAGGCAGACCAGACTGGTCTGGCAAATCCCTGCTACTGTGGTGTTACCCCACCACCAGTTCAGCAGACTCTCACCCTTAAGGTGAGCGGTTACCTTCATCTCACAGTCAGCACCCTGCACAGCCTTGACTGTTGCTGTTCAAAGGTAAAAATGATGTTATTGTTTGCTGGGGCTCCCAGCCTCCAGGTACTTGGCTTCAGTCCTGTGGCCCCCTCCCACCCCATCAACACAAACCATCACCCACCTGAGGCTTCAGTGTCTGAGGGTGACCTAGCTGTAAGTTAGTGAGGTTTGTGGGTTCAGTGGTTAGAGATATTTGTTGTTTTGGGGGACAGTCCTTGCTATTTTGCTCTTAGTCTCTAGTCACGCCTCCCAGGAGTCTCTCTTCCTCTCTATTCAAATGAAAAATCAGCTCAGTGGTGGTGAAGTTACACCTGTGTGAGGCCCTGGCTCTCCAAGAAATAAATAATTTAATTTCTAGGTTTATCCTAAAGATGATCTTGAGATATGAAAGGAAATGGGTATTGTTACAAACTTTAGAAGTCTATTCAAGCAACATTAAGACTAACTTATGACTTAGCAAGAATAGCCAACCATATTTACTGCTAGGATTATGGAGACTCACTGTCATAGCTGGCAAAACCTTGCAATGACTTAACACAACAAAGGTGTGGGGGTTTTTTTTCCCTACATAAGGTCCAGTATGAGGCAGGCACTTGGATCTGTCTCCTGCCTCCATTCTTAGAATGACCATGGTCTCTGCTGAAAGGAAAGATGGGTGGAGGAGATACCTTAACTATCTCATCTTCAGTGTGACAAATGTCACTTCAATTACTGCTTAGACACAGAAGCTAGTAAGTTGGTTCCAACCTAATCACAGATCAGTCCAGGAAATGTAGGAAGGCGCATGTGTTAATTAGTGAGCTCCCTGTCTGACATCTCCTTCATTTGGGACACAGGTTGCAAAAATATCACTTTGTTCGCCTGTAGGACTCACCACACATCTCTCTTTTCTGGGGTTCTCCGAAACAATTTGCCACAGGAGAAATATTTAGCTAGTGTTACAAAGATTTCTGGCTGAATTAAAAGGAAGTAGGTAATTCATTGTTATACTTTAGAGTAATATGCTATTATTAGAATTGCTATTCCTCCCCTTTATAGTTTCCCACGATAAGAACTAGTGGGTTAAGGAGGAAAATCCTGGCCCCATCAGCTGAAATAGGAAACGCAAATAAAAGGAGGCTTTCCTACCTAGGAGAAAATCAGTCTGCTTTTAGACACGAGGAATTTGAAGTAGGAGAAGGTGACATTTTATACACAGATAGAAACTGAGAACTGCAATTCAGAAAAGTGTTTAGCATAGAGGTGTAAAGTGTGAAGCCAAAAGCCTGAGGTTGAAGCCATGGAAACAGGTGAACTCCGTTGGGGGGAAAATATCCACATTGCTGGTTGACAGAGTGTTTGTGATTGGAGGATAAGAATATCACAGGGATAAAAGAAGTGAAGGCATAGTATGACTTTAGGGCCTACAAGGATATGATATGCCAAGAAGCTTGCAGGAGACAGGAAGAAAGACTTAAATTCTTTCTAGTGACATGATTTACGAAATACAAGTAAGGCATTCTCCTAATTCCACCCCAGCTGCCCACACAGGATCACTCACAGCTGACCCTTCTCCAGTGACTGTGTTTCCAAATATCAGACTATCTAAAGCAGTAAGAATTCCCTGGAAGAAGTCTAGCTATAAATGCAGATACAGTCAGTGATTGAAATCACTTTATAATGGAAATCAGGAATGGAGACCAATCTCTACCTGGAAATGTTTCTGAAAAGAGCACGTCTCTGGGAAATAAATTAGTAAGTCATTAGTGAAGCAACTGCTGTTAATTCAACATCTTGGGTTTTCTCTGCATCCTCTTAAGTAGAACAAATCTAGGCATATCATCTGCCACCTGAATTATTGGAACTGCCTTGTAATTTGGCTTCCTTACTTCCACCCTGTTCCCGAGCTTCTAAACTGAGCAGCCAGACTGAGCTTGTTCAAATCTAAGTCAGATAAAGCTTCCCAAAACCGTGAGTCTAATAGCAGAACTACTGTGTCAAGCCTTCTGCCCCCCCCGCCCCCCGCATCTCTCTGACCTCATTACTGCTATGCCTGCCCAAGCTTACTTATCAGCTGTCACAACTACCTTGCTACTCCTGGAACACACTAGTCTTTGCACTTGTTACTTCTGCCTGCCTGACACATTTTTTTTTCTTCAAAAATATATTCATGCTCACTCCTATTCTTGCAGCTCTCTTATTTCATTTTTATTTTTTATCAGTTTTTCTGTGACCATTCTCTGCAAAAAGAATAACACCCCCACACTTAGTACATTCACCCTGCTTTTTGTGAATGCTAACCACCCTCTGTGTGTTTATCTTTCTAATGATCCTTTGCCTTATCCTCAGAATACAAGCTCCATGAGGGCAGAGACCTTTTCAGTGGTTTTCCATTCTCCCTAGACCAGAGCTTGAATTACAATAGGAGTTCAGTAACTTCTTATTGAATGAACTGATGAATGACTGGATATAAAAGACTCTGATCACCTAGACTACTTTTTTAATAAGCACATTTTAGTGCCAAAAAAGGAATATTTATTTTAATGTTTTAGTATTAACGTTTCATTTTCTTTCTTTATAATGTTAGGATTAAATTTATATAAGATTATCTTCAGAAAGGATTTTTCTCACTTGTCTGAATGAACACTTGTAAGCAGCTCTTAGGGACCACTACACCATGCAAGATTAATTCTCTTAAGATCCATTAATTTTTGCTATGTAGTATTTATGTTATTCACAGGAAACAAGTTACTTCAAACTGATTGAAGAAAATGACAATATTGCTTACTTCCTATTTTTAAGGAAGCAGAAATTATGATAAATTGTTCTGTATGTACATTTTACCTGTGGAGTAACTTAGATGTTTGCTTCTTGCAAATTCACTACATGTTTGTGCAATTGAAATGTTTAAATGATATTTTAAAGGTTATTTGCTGCTGTTTCTTCATCTTTAAACTCATTAAATGCTAACTTCATATTCAAGTAGCTTCAGCAAGGTGTGCGTTATTGCTTTGATATCCAGATATAGCCAGTTATCGATAGTTTGCTGTTAATTTCATTTCTTTTTTTCTCTTTCTTTTATCACTTTTTTTTGAGGCAGTATAACACTCTTGTGCTCCTACATTAGAGTTACTTAAAATGCTGTCTTTCTAAGTCTTTCTTTGTGAAGACCAGTTTACCACAGGGAATCAGAAACAGCAGACAGAAAAAATACTTAAACCCCATGTTAATATCAGAGTGAAACTGTAATCAGACAACCAATTATTTAATTTTCTTAATGATGCACTTTATAAATGTCAATGTAATAACTTATCACAGGGAGAAAAGTAGTAAGAGCATGAAGTGTATTGGTAAGTATAAAAAGGAAGAGGACAGCTTTTTGAAAGGATGCTGTTTTATTTCAGTAGTCAAAAAAATGAGAATTCTTCGCTTTATGCATATTCGGATATATGCGTCTTATTGGACTTTTTCAGGGGTTCAGTTCCTGCCAGTACATAATAGAATTCTCACTTTGACAACCAGAATTTAAAGTATCGGTTTAAAAAAACACCACATTATTTCCTTCTAAGCAAGCATTCTGTACAAGCACTGTTAAAAAAATATTGGCTATTATACAAACTATTGTATTTACTGTCGAATGTAAAACATTAATTTCCCAATAAAGAAATTTTTTAAAAATACTGTATAACTGCTTTTAAGATGTTAGTTCTTTTCTTGGAAAATATAAAACAATTAGCCAAATAAACAGTTGATAACTAGTTAGATGACTTGAAGTTGTATTTAAGCAGCATGGGCATGTTACTTTTTTCTTATAGATAGTTAGAATAGAAGTGAAATTTCAGTTTCCAGTCCTGAGGCTCCAGGTTATTCCATCTGACTCATCATATGAAATAATTGGAGTAAGGGGCCTATGATTCTGTAGTTCTTAATCTCTCACACATTCACTCTTTCTCTCTGGCGGGGGTGGGGGGTTGAATGTTGGGACGGCTGGGCAATGTCACACCTAGTAGAGCACGTGTGTTACCATTCCCGAAAACCTGGATTCAAGCCCCTGGTCCCTACCTGTAAGGGAGATGCTTCATGAGCTGGGAAGCAGAGCTATAGGTCTCTAGCTTTCTAGCTCCCTGTCTACTTCTGTCTCTATCAGGATGCAGAAAAGGGAAATAATGGCCACTAGGAGTTGTAGAGTCACCTTTGAAAATCTTTCTCCTCTGTCAGGTCTCTTATTATCAGCATGTAGGGTACTTTGAGAAAGCATTGTGATTTTTTTTTTCATATTGATGTATGTTTTTTTTTATATATTGATGTATTTTTAAGGAAAGAGTTCTACTTGTTTTGTCTGCTTTGCCCTCAGAATTAAACCCAGGACTTCATATATACAAAGCATTTATTCTACTACTGAATCACCTCCTTGGCCCTTGAGTCTGAATGTTTATTATGATCATTACACTATATAGTCCTCAACATGTTAAATGCCTACCTGGTCAAGTTGAATGATTCAGTGATTTGCAGTGGTGTAGTCCAAATGTCTTAGGAATGTGCTTTCCTTAATTCACTTAAAGTGCAATTAAAAGTTTATTTTACAAGTAACTAGGATTGAATTTGGCTTTCTTTCTGGAAGTAAAAGCCAATACATCTCAATTAAGAAAGCTAGAAGATAATTTTGATTTTGTTTTTATTAATGGTTTGTATAAAATTGGGAGCCTACTCATCACATACAAATAGAGAAAATATAAAGCAGTGTTGAAAATTCAATTTAGCATTACAGAGATTACGGCAACACAACAGCTTTTTATCTGTATTGGAATATAAAAGCACTTCTAACAGTGCATCAATTTTCACAGCCATTTAGTAGATTAGAAAGCAATTGTAAATGGCGTAAAACCCACATTAACTTCTGTCAACATCCTGCCTTTTGCTCAGCTCTGGATTTGTTTGAAATAACAGTGAGATCTAAAATGATTGCATCAACATCACAGATTGTATTATAAATATGAATGAACCCATTGTAATGGGATGCACAGAACTATGTGGCAGGATTTTGTCCTCCTTGTCATGGCAACAGGTCTGTTACCGTCAGGGAGCATGCCGTTGTCTCTAAGAAATGATTCCACATGTTTGAAAATGATAATGGTTTCAACTGATGGATTTTCAGATTGCCCTAAATTTTATATTCAAACATTTTGCCATTAATAGCCATCTGTTGTTTAATATTTTAAAAAATCAATCCAGATGATATGAAATCCATTGAGCTATCTCTAAAAAGTGACTATTAATTTAAGTAACATGGCATTTTGATATTTAGTAGATTATCTTGATTGATCTTTGACTGAAAGAGTAAGATCAAATAACCATCTCATCTGAATAGAAATCAGTGCATGAATTGGGTACAGTTTAAACGGTAATTATTTTTGAATGAAAGAGAATAGATACATCCTGACCTTTCAATCATCTTTAGTCAAGATTTAGTAAGCTGTTGTTTTCTTCTCTATAAAAGACGTATATCTGTGCTTTTGATTTAGGTTCATTTTTTAAAGATAGTCACGTTGAAATTTTTGGGTAGTTGAACAGAATTTTTTTTCAGTAGACTTATTTTTCATACTGGTAGATTAGGGAGAGGGTACCAGTGCATATCTTTTTAATTGCTTGATTCAATATGAATTGTCACTCTTTTTTTAGATCAGGGTCATTCTATTTCACTAAATGTCCTTTTGTTGTAATGTTCTTATTCTGGCAAAGTTTTGCACTAACTTTAAAGTGCATCTTTTGGCTTTCACTAGCATTAAGTGCACATTCAGCATCAGAATTGTGGATACACATGAGATTGTGTATTAACAAACGATTTACCCAATGACAGATCTACTAGGGCATTTGCTGTTACTTTTCTTATGTCTAGCAAGACCTGATGGGAAATAAGATGTATTTATTGACTCTTTCAGGTCAAGTGTTGTGCTATATCCATATTGCAGTATCTTTCTCCCTTAAATTTGTAGACGTTTACTAGGGGAGACTCATCCAGTTGTATTATAACAATGGGTTCATTTCAAAACACATAGTTTATGTAACTGTGAAAACAAGTTCCAGGAAAGAGTTTATTAGTATTCCTTCTGGCTTTCCTCATCTAATCTTAACCAAGTAGTGGTCTGACTTCTAGTATCATGAAAGATTCAGTGCCAAGCTATGTGTCTTTCAGGGGGAAGAGACATTTCCTTTCAAGTGATTATTAACTACACTAATAAGTATTTATTCTCACCCCTTTTTCCTTCTAAAGGATGTTTCATGTCTCTGATAATTCTATTAGGAACAGGAAATCCTGTTTCCCAAGCTGAGAAAACAGGTTTGATGAAGCTTTACTGGTGACTTACATAAAGACCTACTCTAGAAATGGTGGCCATAGTTCAGAGTTAGAAAGATGATTAGTGTGTTCATTTTTATCAACGGTAGCACTTTATGGTGCTTATGGAAATATTCTTGGTAAATTATTCCATCAAATAAATTTTACATGAGGGTTTTTACTAACAAGTCTAAAAAATTATTTTCAACTAAATTCAGCCAGACAGATGGATTTTGTTCTCCAGGTGGTTGTGTATTTTTTGCTTGATAACCTATTTGGCAGCACTCTTAAACCTGTGAATATTTATATTTCAGGGCCCTCTCAATAATTAAGAAATCCACATTCAATACCAGATGTTTCAGATAACTAAACTTTCTTTCAATCTAGAATTGTAGAGTGTGTGTTGTGCAGTTATCTTCTGATGAACAGAATTCATTTGGGTGCATGGTACTGCTGAGCAGCCTCTCAGATCCAATTTTATTTTGCCACCAAGGTTATCACCTGGGCTAAGCGCCTGCACTCCCATTAGCTTCCCCCTCCCAATTTCTTCCTTTTATTTGACAAGAGAGAGACACCTGCACCATGGCTTGACCACTCATGAAACTTCCTTCTTACAGGTGATGACAAGGGCTTGAACCTGGGTCCTTACACATGGTCACATGTGTGCCCTCCGTTTTTTGTTGTTGTTGTTTGTTTTATCTTTATCTATTTACTGGATTGTAGACAGCCAGACATGAAGAGAGAAGGGTGAGAGACAGAGATACCTGGAGCACTGCTTAACCATTTGTGATGCTTTCCCTCTGCAGGTGGGGACTGAGGACTTGAACCCAGGTCCTTGTGCACTGTGGCATGTGTACTCAGTCAGGTGCACCACCACCTAGACCCCTCCAATTTTTTTTTTTTAACCAGAGGCCCTACACAGCTCTGGCTTACTGTGATTGTGTCAGGGACTAAGCCTAGGAGCCTCAGGCATTGAAACCCATTGAATAATTTTACATAACTCAATTTGCCTTTATTATATATACTTAAGGGGAAAGGAGAGAAGGCAGGATAGATGAGAGACACTAATACACTCTCCTGCTGTTCATGAATTTCCACTGGTGCTGTGCACAGTACTACACATGGAAATGTGGTGCTGGGGAACTAAACCAAAAACTCATGAATGGTAACACATGAGTTCTCGTCACAGAGTTAAGTGTGTTATTTTTTATGTTACCCTAAAAATCAGAGACAAAACAAGAATTAAGTAAAATCATATATTCATGAAGAAACTATGATAGAACTAACTAGCTTTATTAAAATAATTTCCAGTTACCTACTTCTCTGCTTAAAAATCAGTGCTTAGAAGCCAGGGCAGCTAGCTGATTTATGCTTTTAGTTATTTTTTTTATTGCTAAAGCACACTATTGAGAAAATGACCTAGCTTTGACAGAGCTTTACTTTTTAATAATTGTGCTAGATGTGAAGAATGCATGCATTATCTTTCTTTTTAGTAAGCTAGATCAGAATCAAGGTCTTTCATATTCACTTATTCTTGGGGTAAACTCTAACCTTGGAAGAGATTCCTGATTCTTCTGGCAAGCATCCTGTGGCAGCAAAGTAGAGTTTTTCCCAGTCTCCCATTTTCTTGTTTTCTTATTATTACTATTGAGGCTAGTCGAAACTGAGTTTGTCGATTTTAATTTCAACAGAGTCACATCTACAATTTCTCTGTAATGGTAGGCAAACTAAAGGTGAAATATCAATATTTAATGACTACCTAATATAATGACCACAAGAGTTAAAGATCACAAAAATAAAAACACTTGAAGAAAATACCACATTTGAAGATAATACTAATGATCTTATGATTTAGTTTAGAAACTATTGCTATTTCCTGCAAACTTTGCTTTTGACCTTACTTTTAAGGATTCTAGGACGAGAGAGAGAGAGAGAGCGCACTCTGTGTTCAAATACAAAAAAGTTGTGTGCACAAGTTCCATGTTAGGTCCACTGGTCCACATAAGCCAGGATTGAGAAGTGTTATGGTCAATTTGACTTATAAAGAAGCAAGGTTTGTACAAAAAAAAAAAATCACTGTTAGGGAAATGTTGATTACGATACTATTGTCACATGTATATAGTTTCATATCTCCTACTAATAGGTATCAGCACACCATATCCTGTGTTACCATGTACCAGCTTGTTCCTGCCACCCTTTTTATCCTTACCTGTCCCGACTTTCGATTGCCTGGATCTGCTGCAATAAGATTTCAGCACAATTTACCCTAATTTTTAAGCCACCCCCTCCCCATCAGTAAGATCATTTTCTGGCATTTATCCTTCTTCTGACTTATCTCAACTAATGTGGTTTCTTCATTAGCCATACCATTTGGATTGTTTTCAACTTTTATGATAAACAGTGCTACTGTAAGGAGAGATGTGCCTGGGTCTCTTCAGATAATTACTTTTATGTTGTTTGATAGGCATCTAGGAGATAGGAATGTACACTCTTTTTTTTTTTTTCGTGCGGCAACTAATGCTCTTGTTTTAATACTACGTGCCATTCATAAATAGTATCAAAAACACAGTCACCTGGAGATAGAATTAAAATAATTTGCACAGATAATTCTCTTCAGATTTTAGACCAGTGACATAGACTTTTAAAAATGACTTCTATGGCAGGGACCATCAGACAGAGCTTATAAAAGCACATCTGATCTGATTCTACTCCTGCATCTTTTAGTGACTTCCTTTCGTTGTTAGAATACAGTTTTAATGCCTACATCATCCTAGAACATGCACACTCCCAGGACAGGGTACTATTTTGGTCTTGGTTGACCTTTGCTCACTATATTCCAACTATACCAAAACTTCCACCCCATAGCCTTTGATATAGAAGCTTTCCTGTAATTTCCTTGCTAGTAAAAGTTAAGTCAAGCCCTCCCCCCATTACACTTTTAAGTGCACTCCTTGTAATTTCTCCATTGTGCATATAAGTTATAATTGGATGTTTGTTTATTTGTTTAATGCTTGCCTTTCCCAGTAGAATATGAGCTCAATGATTTATTTTTATTTTTTTATATTTTCCCTTTTGTTGCCCTTGTTTTTCATTGTTGTTGTAGTTATTGATGTCATCATTGTTAGATAGGACAGAGAGGAGAGAAAGACAGAGAGGGAAAAGATAGACACCTGCAGACCTGCTTCACCGCCTGTGAAGCGACTCGCCTACAGATGGGGAGCCGGGAGCTCGAACCAGCATCCTTACGCCAGTCCTTGCACTTTGCTCCACGTGCACTTAACCGGCTGTGCTACTGCCCGACTCCCATAAGGTCTATGATTAAGGAATTAAGATAGAAGAAAAAACTTTATCATAATCACTATTTCACATTCTTGGCAGATAAATTAGACCAAAATAACTCTCAGGTAACACACATTCTGGAAACCATGACATCAAGAAGAGGCTCTGAGTCTTGCTACAGCTGGTACACTGAGTTTCAAATGCTTAATAGCATTAACAGGATGGTGCAGTGGTGAGTGTTTTGTTACAGTATATCCTAAGTATATTCAGTTGAGGAATGTCTGTTGGTTGACCAGTCCTGACTTCAGTTTCTTTGTCAATACTGGGAAACTTACAGTCCTATGACAGTATTTTCAGTCTCCAATAGACTAGAGTGAGACTTGAATTTCTAGTATTCTTTGGTTCCTGGACATAGCCAAGAATTTAGATTTTTCTAAAAGTGAGAGGAGATAATATAAGGAGGACTATAGAAGAAAGGCCACAACTAGAAACTATTAGTTGACCTGACTTCAACTATAATTAGTTACATTCATTTATGCCTCTGCTTAATCTTTTAATGAAAGATTGACTTTATGAGATTTAAATAATATTAGTGAAATGAGTAAGCAAAATTTATATCTTTTGAGCAGGTTTTAACTTTGTTGACTTATATTAACTAAGTTAGACAATTTAGGTGATCTAAGACATCCTTTTTGCCCACCCCTTTGGAAAACAGAGGTAGTACAAGAAGTCCCAATATAGACCAACCTTGATTTTACACTATTTTTGACCCTTTATTATTTCTAAAAAATGTTACTAAAAATTATCTGATGACTCCTGCCATCATTTCCCAAAACCATCAGACCTATTCACATATAGAAACTGTGTCTCCTAAATGAATTTTTCTCTTACTCTGCTTCATCTGGTAGACTTGTACATGTCAAGACTCAACACAAGTATGACTTTCAGTCAGTCCTTTATAGAGTTTTAGCTCCTCTTAGTCCCTACAGCTTCCCCCACCCCTTAGCTTTGTTTTAGCACTTGTATTTTATTTGCTTTAATAATAAGCTTCTCTCTGCTAAATATTAGTTCTTTATGGTCTAACATCTTTATCTTTGTACCACCTCTTTCCCCCCCACCCCCTTTCATCCCTAAACACAATGACTAGTAGGTAAGTAGCAGACAATCCATTACTGATGACTCACTGCATGAGTTAAGTAACCAGTTATATGAAATGTCTGACAGACAATCTGCTACTCTGAAACCACTTGTATTCCCAAAGTTAATTTATAAATCAGTTGTTTTGGAACTCACAAAGCAATTTGCCATAGAAACAATGTTATAAATGGTAGTTTGGTTCCTAGGCTGGGCCTCATGAGTCTATTTAACCCATAATATAGCTGAAATACTATGCAGTTGTAATGAAAAATAGCAGAAAACAGCAGTATTACAAATGTGCAATGTTTTCATTACATTAAGTAAATACAATTCCTCTATTGTATACAAAATGTAATCCAAAGCAAATTATACCAATGGCATAATATGACATAACAACACTGTCAGGATCATAGAATATAGCAAGCCTTTCTCAACAACCTGTTTTATAAATTGTCCAACTTTACTGTGTCTGAGGTTCTAGTACTTTCCTTTCTAAAAAGCCCAGCAAGATATATAAGTACAAAGTAAATCATCTATCACTAAAAAAAAAAAAAAAAAAAACATGTAGTGTGTATTATGTAAGAAAGAACTCAGAGTTAAGTAAATTACACTGAAATGTGAATAGTTAATACAGAGTTGGGGAACTTTTTTTTCTGCCAAAGACTATGCATATTTTTAAAGCCATTTTTTTTTATTTGTGATTAACAGTGGCTTACGAGATTATAGCACTACAGGATATAGTTCATACTGCATCCAGCACCAAAATTTTCTGCCGCTACTCTCACAGTGAAAAGCACCATAGTTCTCACAAAGTCTTAGAGACAGTTTTTTTGTTTTGCTTTGTTTTGCTTCTGGATTGCTCTCCACTTAGATATTATTATCTTAAAAATTAGCATTCAGTGTTGCTATAAAAAAGAAAAACCCTCATAGATTTATTTAATTTCAAGTCCAGCCTGCAGGTGGTTTTTTTTTTTTTTTTGGTCAGGGTCAGACCAAATGATTTTTTTTTTTCCTCCAGGGTTATTGCTGGGCTCAGTGCCTGCACCATGAATCTACCACTCCTGGAGGCCATTTCCCCCCCTCCTTTTGTTGCCCTTGTTGTAGTAGCCTCATTGTGGTTATTATTATTGCCATTGTTGATGTCATTCGTTGTTGGATAGGACAGAGAGAAATGGAGAGGAGAGGAAGACAGAGGGGGAGAGAAAGACAGAGACCTGCAGACCTGCTCCACTGCCTGTCAAGCGACTCCCCTGCAGGTGGGGAGCCGGGGGCTCGAACCGGGATCCTTACTCCGGTCCCTGCGCTTTGCGCCACATGCGCTTAACCCACTGCGCCACCGCCCGATCCCCCAGACCAAATGATTTTATCCCACAGGCCGGATATTTCTAGAGTTGGAAAGTGAAGTGGCAGAGTTGGAATTTAAACCTCAGTTGGTCTGACCGTGAAGCCTGGAGCTGGGTAATCACCATGTGATTACCTTACCTTCCACTGTGACTAGCTCTAAGAGATTTATGTTAACCTCGCTGGGCATTCTTTCCCTCTTGAGCAAAGAAACACTTGGGTCACATGACCTGAAAATCTTTGTCATCGGAATGTGGGCATTTAACATTTTTTGGTTGTTACAAAGCAGGTAGTAACTTTGGTCAGATCAAAGCTTTCTGTCATAAATATGGTCTACTTTCTAAGATCAGTATGCTTGAAACTCTCCTTGTGTACATTATATCTTCACCTTTATTGTTTAAAATCTGTTTGTTACCAAATATCTGCCACCAAAATCCAATCACCAGCTTCTGTCATATACATTTTTATCCCAAAATACAGAATAGCAAGAATTTTCATTTCTCCTATGAAGAGGGAGGCTTCCCTTCATGATTTGCCTAACAGTTTCTCGTGCAGAAGATATATATGCCGCAACTGTCTAATCAAATTTTATTCTCTACTAGAAAAAGTCTACTTGTACCAAACCACCTGCATTTCCTATTTCCCCGGCGTATGCCTCTTCTCTTCCTTCCTATGACTATGGAAAGGGACAGAATCGAGCCAGCAGACGCCTGTTGTCCTCCAAATAAAATGGTTGAAGCTCAGCCCAACCTCCTTCTGCCCTGTAGTTTAGCTTCCTCAGAAACCCTATGACATATATATATATACAAACTTTGCAAGGCTCCAAAGAAGGAAGTTGGTAAATTCCTGGACTCATTAAGTTACTGGAGTAGAAGATTCATATGCCTTTCCTTCAATCACTTCTGAGCTTCTAGAGTTACATGGGCAGAAATTCATTACAAATATTTTTTTCCTACCTGGTCTTTTTTTCTTCCCAGTGAACTTTTTCAGAGAGGGAGGGAGGGAAGGAGGGAGATAAACTATAGCTTTACTATTCAGGAAACTTCACTTTTGCATAATGTTTCTGTGTTTCCATGGACATAAGTCTGTGTCCTTAAATATGGGGAAATGTGTAGTTTACAGGGAGAGCTATCCTTCAACCACTATAAAAAGTATATTTTGAAAAAAAAAATTTCTGTGTGAACTTGCCAACATTACCTAATACTAAAAATATTATTATTGATGATCCATCCATATTTGCCTGTTGTCTTCATATGTTCATCTGCAGGAATGTCACTTGCCCTGAACATATAACAGATGGAAATTTTGCTGCATTATTTTTGTAGATTTCCCCTGTCCAGGGTGCTCTGCAAATTGTTTATGATGCATCTGAAGTTCTGCCATTGTCAAGTGTGCCTTTATTCAAATCATTCCCTACATAGACCTCATTCCTCTGAAGTCCAGTGTCATTTATTTCACTCATCCATGTATACAACTCATTTGGCATTTCCGTAACATCAGAAATGAACCAATATAAACTCTTATTTTGTTCAGTCCTTTTGAAATATAGCAGCAGTATCGGATTTCTTGGTGGTATATAGCTCTCTTATAAACATAGATGCTTAATAAATATTTATTGATTTGTTATTCACTTATATATTGGATTATTTGTTGGGTTGAAGTTTTCAACTGATCCATTTCTGACCTTTTCAAATGTTAGCTTTTTTTTTTCTTTCTTTCTTTCTTTTTTTTTTTTTTTTGCCAGTGTTTTGATCACCAAGTTGAATTTTACTATCAATAGGTTATGTCTATCTATGGAAGTTGAATGGTGGTTTGTTAATATGCTTTTAAAAAGAAATTGCAGAAATTCAGACTTCAACTTTGCTGATGAGTAGTGTTAGTACAAACTGTTTAAGAATGTATTTGCTATGGGCTAATAAGACAAAAGAACTATTATGTCCTGCAAAAAAATTCATTTTAAAGGATATTTTTTTTCTCTTTTTCCCTTAATGTCAAATGTGCTGCATAACACTGGTTGAATTTCCAAAGCAACTAGGGGGAATCTTTAGTATTGATTTTGGATAAAATAAGGGACATTTACTTTTGTGAATTTTAATCTCTGATCTTTTGTTCTCTGAGCTCCTGTGTCATTCAGAGATTTAAAAAACCAATTAAAATAATACCTAAGTATGACATTTTTAGTTTTTAATATTGATAAAATGTCATTGTTACTCTAATTACTAATACAGACGTTTCTACATGTGCTATCATGCATTTGGATGACCTGCCTGCCTGTTTATAGGCTGGTCATCCAATAATTATCCTACAGTTGTACTTCTCTGTAGTTATTTTTCTGAGCTTTGATTTTACCCATATTTTGTTAGCAAACATGTTGTTTAAGAATTATCCTAACTAATTACTTTCTGAAAGCTTTGAACAAATCAGTTCAGAGCACAGGAGAAGATGGTCAAACAAGATAAGACTCTACTTATAGTTTTGACCTTATATAATTGCCTTTAAAATTTTAACATGTTATTGGTCACAAAGCATATTAGGTCTAAGAGTTATGTGTTTTTTATAAGCTCTGTTTGTTGAGAACAAATACTTTTATTAGATCAAAAGTTTTGTCAGATATAATTTCTTTTTGTAATTGTTTTCTTCAAATCCAAACCAAGTTATTTCACTCTAGTTTAAACATGTTGGCTGATTTTTTAGACTTGGATGAATTTCACTGTAAATTGCTGTTCAATGTGACTTGAGTACCCAGGAGCTGTCAGGATGGCTCAGTGATTTAACGTTGGTGTCCTGCAGCTTTGACTGTAATCAGCAGATGCTGTGGTATTACCATAAATGTTTTCCTAACTGCTTCTGTCAAAAAGAGAAAATTCTTCTTGCACTGAGTCTGCTGCTTCTGATTAAATTCAGTTTGCCATCTTTTTGCATAATTAATGTCCCATGATGATCTCTAACCTTTTGTTTTTAATATTGCCTCTTGGTCTACTGTTGTCAGCTCAACTAAGAGCAGACAAAGAGAAATGGATAATCCTTTTACATGAATCCCCAGCACCTCCATGACTCTGAAATTGTCACTATTTTATACACCATCGCTTGTCAAAGATCATGAAAGGTTCTGGTCTTTGCAATGTTTTCCCTCTGTTATGCCACTGCTCTTTTCTACTTCTGAAGGTTATTTCTGTAACACTTTGGTGCACATGGTTTTTTTTTACCTGGGGATGTGTGATAATGATAGGATCTGCTGTAGGATATGTTTACCTAAGGTGTGTAAACAGACACACCTCTGGCATAAGCCAGGCTGGCCCTCTGCAAAACTTGCTATACCTTTACTTCAGAATAAATCAGACACTGTATTTATCACAACAAAGCTACAATGGATGCCCTGCTTTGTCAACAAAAGCATCTTTTACATTATCTCAATGGAGAAAGATCCTTGAATTTGTTAGTACTGCCTTTTTGCTGATGAGCCCAAAGTGCTTCATTATTTTCCTATTTGTTCTTTTAAAACCAATGAGTACTATTGCTCGGTAACCACTGTGAGCTGAAATGTTCTGTTCTTTTTCAAGTGAGTCACTGATGTGAACAGGTATTATTTGTGATGCTATTTTTCACAGTACAAAATAAAACTATGCATGGTATCTCTAAGGTGCTAAATCAGCCTAGAAGTAATTGACGAATTTACAATTTAGAACTAACCTCTAATCATATAATCTGAAATTATAATTTTACCTATTTTCTTTGCAAAGTAAAGACAAATTGCTGAACCTCACATTTTCTGTGACTTGTTTATTTCTTTTCCCCTGTATGAGATAGGAAGAGATATTTTCTTTTCTTCAGAGAGTCAGAGAACTTAGCATGAAATACAATCTTAGAAAAATGTTCAGCTTCTTACTTACTAAACCAAATCTAATTGACATACATTCACACATTTTGCTTGGGAGTTTCCACCATACCCTGAAACACATATATGTTGCCATGTGCAAGGACCTGGGTTCAAGCCCCTGATCCCCAGCTGGAGAGGAGAAAGCTTCATTAGCAGTGCTGCTGAAGTCTCTCTCCCACTCTATCTGTATCCCCTTCCATCTCAGTTTCTCTCTGTCTTTATAAAGTAAACCAAGCTAAAAATAAAATTACAACATTTTATTTAAATTGTATTGAGCAAACATATTATTTCTTAGCTTTCACATACACAAAACTTTTCTTTCTTTGTTTTCTCTTACTCATTCTGTGACTACAGACTCTTAAAAGCTTATAATTTCTTACATCTCACAGCAGTCCCAGTATATTCTTCCTTTTCCATAAAACCACTAGCAGAACCACCTTTTAAATCTCTTCATATTGGCAAACCACTTCTACTTAGCATTTCTTCCCCTTTCCATGCAACAGCTACTTCATGACCCTTAAGACAATGATGGTGTACTACCCTACAGGAGGGAGCTTCATGAGTAGTTGGGAAGTAATGTCTCTCTTTCTCTTCATTAGTATTAGAAAGAAAATTTAAGAAATGAAATTAAAAAAAAAAAACTGTTTATAGCAAAAATTTCAATGGTTTATCATGTTCAGTTCCCTCATTCCCAGTTTATTTATGAACATAATGTGTTAGTTACTACTCAAAACAAATATCACAGATGTGTTCCTCTGAAAATATTTTAAGGTGGAAGGAAGTCACTTAAAAATTTAGCAACACCCCTCCAAAAGAGAAAGGAAAACTTTTCACCGGTTAATTAACACATAAATATACACCACTAGATTTAGCACTTTAGCCATTGATTAAATAACACTACATCTAAGAATAAGCCAGGTTGCTTATCAGATAGTTTATGATGAGAATATCGGAAGTGATTTTCATCTATTTTTTTCAAATTATGCATGATTCTCTCCTCACCCAGAGTTATAGCTTCAGGAGAGCCCATTACTAATCTTTCTGTTGTAGCCACATGAAAATGGTTTCAAACATACCCACTTTGAAGATTCAGATAAGGGCATTTTATAGTGCCTTCTGCTTGGTGATTGCACTCCTAAGATCTTTTGTCACAAAAATTTCTTAGTAGGTTTAGTTTATTTTTATTTATTTAAAAATATTTATTTATTCCCTTTTGTTGCCCTTATTGTTTTATTGTTGTAGTTATTATTGTTGTTGTTGATGTCATTCGTCATTGTTGGACATGACAGATATAAATCAAGAGAGGAGGGGAAGACAGAGGGGGAGAAAAAGATAGATACCTGCAGACCTGCTTCACCGCCTGTGAAGCGAATCCCCTTCAGGTGGGGAGCCGGGCTCGAACTCGGATGCTTACGTTGGTCCTTGTGCTTTGCGCCACATGCGCTTAACCCACGGCGCTATCGCCTGACTCCCAGGTTTAGTTTATTTATTTTATCATTCCTAGTAAAGAAGCAGAGATGCTAAAGTCTACAGAGATAAAGATAATCATTCTGGGATATTAAAAGAGAGCAATAGGGGGAGTCTGGCAGTGGCGCAACGGGTTAAGCGCACGTGGTGCAAAGTGCAAGGGCCAGAGTAAGGATCCCAGTTCCAGCCCCAGCTCCCCACCTGCAGGGGAGTCACTGCACAAGCAGTGAAGCAGGTCTGCAGGTGTCTATCTTTCTCTCCCTTCTATATCTTCCCCTCCTCTCTCCATTTCTCTCTGTCCTATCCAACAACAACAACATCAATAACCACAACAATGTTAAAACAACAAGGACAACAAAAAGGGGAAATAAATAAATAATTTTTTTAACAAAGTGAGCAATAGGGCACCCCCTGAATCTAAGTAGTGACAAATACAAGTAGAGCTTACAGGTACACAGATGAGCCAGGGAAAATTGTTCTTGATTCTCTTTCATGAACAAACAAATTGGTGAGTATACTGCCTGATAAACCGAAGAGTGGTTCTGTGACTGTGAGCTCCATTAAAATCAGATATATAAAGACAGTCAGAAAGGAGTAAAGCCAAACGATACAAAGAAGAAAAAAAGACAAGAAAAGTTGGAGAAGCCTTTTAATTTGCTCAAGAGATGACCACTGCCTCTCCTGAAGGTGATGGAACAGAGTCACAGCAACAAAGTCTAGAATTCTGTTGTGTTCCTGGTCATTAAGAACTTCATACACTATGTAGAAATAGGGTCTGGGCGGTAGCTCAGCAGGTTAAGCACATATGGTGCAAAGAGCAAGTACTGGTGTAAGGATCCTGATTGGAGCCCCAGGCTCCCCACCTGCAGGGGAGTCGCATCACAGGCGGTGAAGCAGGTCTGCAGGTGTCTATCTTTCTCTCCCCCTCTCTGCCTTCCCCTCTTCTCTTGATTTCTCTCTGACCTATCCAACAACAACAACAATGGCAACATTAACAACAAGGAAGGTAACAACAAGGGCATCAAAATGAGAAAAATGGCCTGCAGGGGCAGTGGATTCATAGTGCAGGCACCAAGCCCCAACAATAACACTGGAGGCAATATATATATATGTACAAATAGTTAGGAAAGTGTCATTAAAAGTTTTCCTGAAATTAGCACACAGAACCACAAGAAACTACCACTACCAATCAGATCTGGTAAAGAATTTCTTTTGTAGAATGTAGTAGAAGAAACAGACATTAACTAAGTACACACTCTATATTCATGGGTAGTGCAGTAAGGAAAAATAACTGAGCACTCCCAGAATGAACAAGGAAAGGATGAAGGTTGAGAAGGAGTGCTTCAAGTTACTTACTGCCAGAGTACTTTTGACCTGGTTTTACACAGATCGGAGGGGAAACCTGAAAGACCAGTCACTTAAGAGAGATCTTTGTACCATATTTGAGATAATTCCTCTCCTTTTAATATAGTTCCTGACAACCCGGGGAATAATGGGAATGACGCTCAATGCAGGAGCAATGGAGACAATACCATTCTCAACTGCTTCTGAAGCAAATGTGTCTCAAACTCAAGACTGCAGGTTACAAATCTGTTTCCTTCATATATTGCTTTTCAAGCATTGAACTTGTAAGCAGCAGTCAGCATCTGCATGCCTACCTGGCCTCGGCTCTTTTGTTTGTTTGTTTGTTTTGTTTTGTTTTCCTTTTTCCCTGTCTCTTGTTCTTTCAGTTAGTCCCCAGAGGAATAAGGGTGATTTGGCTGATCTGGCTGGCTAGGTAGGTGTTTCCTTCTTCCCACACTGTTCCAAGTGCCATCTGCCAAAGCCATGCTCTCAGTAGAAGAGGATGACCTTCCCTGAATAGAGATTGGGCTCTGTCTTTGAGGATATATGAGGTACCTGTTGCACTCCCCTGCTAGAACCTCCAAATAAGATCTCAGTCCCCACAAACAAGTTTAGTGTTTTTTGTTTGTTCGCTTGCAGCCAGGTTATTGGTGGGGCATGGTGCCTGGACAATGAACCCACTGTTCTTTGCAGCCCGCCTGCCTCCCCCCCCCATTTTATTTTCTTCCCTTCCCTCCCTCCCTTTCTCTTTCTAAGAGCGAGAGGAATTGGGAGAAAAGGGATTGATGGGGGTGAGAGAGAGAGAGGGAGAGAGGGAAACACTTGTTGCACTGCTTCACCACTTGTGAAGCCCTCCCACTACCCCCCCCACCTGAACCCAAGTCCTAAAGCATGGTAATATACACTCTACCAGGTAAGCCACAACTTGGCCCCCACCTAGTTCATTACTAAATAGAAGAGTTTCTCTGCTTACTGTTACCTTCACATTAATTGTGTTCATTCATTCTCTACTGCTACAGGTGGTACCATAGCCCTTAGTACCGCCCCTCCCCCCAACACAGCCTTTGGACTTAAATTTTTGTGTTTGGCATTTAAGAGATAAGAATCTCAATTTTAATTTAAAAAAAAAAACGTAGTAGACTGAAGAATCCGTGATGTATTTTTTTTAAACAAAAGGGTCTAAATAACTACTCAAACATTTTAAATTGTTCTTGCCATTTGTCCTTGTTATACAGGATACAGATTAGTGACTAGATTATAGGCTTCCTGGAGAGAAGAGCCATATCCCTGATACTTAGTATAGCATGGCCCATTGTCTTTCTCTTTCTTTTTAAAGATAGAGACAGAGACAGCAAGCACAGAGAGAATTAAAAAACCAAAAAACCAAAACCAAAAAAACACCAAAGCATCCTTGAGTATAGTTGGGACCAGGCAGCGCATTGTCCAATTAACCTATTTTACCAGACCTTTTTTTTTTTTTTCCTTGCCTAAATGAATAGAAACATGCTGTCCATCTTACGGCATACAGTACATGAACAATTTAGGAGACATAGTCTTATCCTCTTGAACACAGAATGGCGAGAATCTGACACATCAACATGGGAAGTACTCCCTTTAAAATCACAGGGGAAGGAGTGGGGCGGTAGCACAGAGGGTTAAGTGCAGGTGGCTCAAAGTGCGAGGACCAGCATAAGGCTCCCCACATGCAAGGGAATCCTTTCACAGGCTGTGAAACAGGTCTACAGGTGTCTATCTTTCTCTCCCCCTCTCTGTCTTCCCCTCCTCTCTCCATTTCTCTCTGTCCTATCTAACAACAGTGACAACAATACAACAAGGGCAACAAAAGGGAATAAATATAAATACTTAAAATAAAATCACAGGGGATAAGAACAAAGGCTATACTTTATATATACATATATCATCATTTAACTCTAGCTGATGTCAGGGACACTAAAAACTATAACCTCAAGCAGGCCAGGATGCACAACATTTTCAAGAAGTTAATGCAATGTGACTTCTAGACCTTTTGGGGAAATCAGGAGGTAGCAAGCATATGATGAGATTTGAGGGGTCATAGATTAGGACAGAGAAATAGAGAGAGGTTAGTATCACAGAGAGTTCACTGCTAATTACAGTGAAAAAGAATAGTTTAAAATTCATGCTTTAGTTTCAGGAATCGCAGACTTTCCTAAAAGTAAAACAGTTCTTTTCAGGCATAGGTTCATAGTAAAAGGGAACTATATATACTAAATCTTTAACATTTAAAGTCGGTTGAGGTGTTTGTGGTTAGTTCCTTTTATTTTAAAGAAAATCTGGAAATATTTTCATAGTTCTGGATTCCCTACTTGGTACAAATTGTGTGTTATTAACTAAAACATAAAGTTTTATGTGTAATTATGTCAAAACATCTAGCTATTTTCTGGTATACTGGTGAATTTGGGCTATAGGTTTTACTTCTGTGAATAACTAGATATATTGTGATTACATATATATGTATTGATGGGAGTTGGGCCGTAGCGCAGCGGGTTAAGCGCACATGGCGCAAAGCACAAGGACCGGCGTAAGGATCCCGGTTCGAGCCCCCAGCTCCCCACCTGCAGGGGAGTCGCTTCACAGGCAATGAAGCAGGTCTTCAGGTGTCTATCTTTCTCTCCCCCTCTCTGTCTTCCCCTCCTTTCTCCATTTCTCTCTGTCCTATCCAACAACAACGACATCAATAACTACAATAAAACAAGGGCAACAAAATGGAATAAATAAATATTTTTTAAAAGCCAATATTTAAATATATAAATATATGCATTGCTTAAAAGACAAGCAAGCATGGGAGTGGGGGTGTTGTGGACATATCTGATTCTGTTTTTCTGGAGTGCTGAACAGATTTTTAAGATACTTGTCAGAAACAGTATTGGTAAAGGTTATATATTCTTTCAGTACTTAGAGTTTGTATTTTAAAAGTTTAATAGCAGTGTTTTACGTTGGAGAAAGCTGACTTGAAGGAGTTAGGCTTTAATCTAAACTCTACCCTGGCTTTGCCTACTTGCTGGGGCACATGTTATAAGCCTGCAAACACCTTTCCTCCTCATCTATAAAATGGAGAGGATAAAGATTATATTGCACTAGGCTATGACAATTCATGTAAGCACCTCTTGCAGACAGGACACGTAAGTGGCAACGTGTTAGTATTTTGTGTTTTTCTAAAAGAAAACTATAAGTAAAACCAAAACTTAGTTATTTTAATAATAAACTAGCAATAGAATGCATTTTGTTAAAACTAAATCTGAGTCCTATCTTTGCAAACTGTGTTATAGTTGAACTTTTTGTTGTCCTTGAATCAAGTTTTCATTTGTCACCTGGTAAACCCTGTTGAACAGTTGAGTAACCCTCCCCACTTCCATTATAGATACTTATTCTGATGACTTAGGTTACAAAGTTGAAGAGAGGACCCTATGTGCTTAATTGAAAAGACATTGACCTATTGATTAATTCCAATGATTGCCTTTCTCTTCTATGAAAGTAAGAACCAGTATAGAAAGGTAGTCATTATAAAATCTAAGATCTTTAAAAAACAAATTACTCAGCAAATGCCCTATTTTGGTGGTTAAAGAATGTATGCTGTTATATATATATATATATATATATATATATATATATATATATATATATATATGTATGTATGTATGTATATGCCACTAATAGTATTATAATGCCCACTGAAGTTTAACTAGTGACAGGTGTAATTGACCTCTAGTGGATGTAACTTAATAGCTACATCTCAGTGGAAGGTTTTTTTAAAAAAATATTTTATTTATTTATTAGTGAGAAAGATAGGAGGAGAGAGAGAAAGAACCAGACATCTTTCTGGTACATGCGCAGCCGGGGATTGAATTCAGGACCTCATGCTTGAGAGTTCGATGCTTTATCCACTGCGCCATCTCCTGGACCACTGGAAGGGTTTGAAGAAAAGGGAGGGGGGGGGGAGAGAAAGAGAGAGAGAGAGAGAGAGGAATCTCTGATCCTACCCATAGAGATCTATAACTGAGAATGTTATTGGTGCCTCTGAAATTCTACTAGTCAAATTATTGGAATACTGCCTCAAAACAGAGTCTAGAACTGATGATGTTAGTCTGTAAATTCCGGTATTTGGAATATGGCAGCAGGTACTGCCCTGAGGACCAATACCTTCTTAACATTAAGATTGTATTAGTTTAGGGGTCCGGGCAGTAGCACAGCAGGTTAAGAGCGCATGGCGCAAAGCACAAGGACTGGCATAAAGATTCCGGTTCGAGCCCCCGGCTCCCCACCTGCAGGGGGGGTCGCTTCACAAGCAGTGAAGCAGGTCTGCAGGTGTCTCTTTCTCTCCCTGTATCTTTCTCCCCTCCTCTGTTGATTCTCTCTGTCTTATCAAACAACAATGACAGCAATAACAACAGTAATAAAAACAGCAATGATGAACAACTCGGGCAACAAAAGGGTGGGGGAAGATTGTATTACTCTCTCTAGCATTGTCAGTAGACATTCTGAAGTTCACAGCAAATTTCCAGTACTGACGCTCAGTACTATTTTATAGGTATGAATGAGATATTTAAAAAATATTGATAGGATGTTCATGTATGGTATATATTTATTAGATGTCTATGATATGACTATAATCTACATAAATGTGTGGACTGTAGGATAATATATTTTCAGATTCAAATTAAGCATCATTACTTTTACTCTTGAGTTAAGGAGGCTGTTTGAGATAAACAGACTGGAACTGGCCAAAAATTGGGGGACAAACTCTTATTTGGAATCACTAAATTAAATAGACATACATTCAGTATGATGCCCCAAAGTGAAATAGACTAATTACATTTGCATTTCATTAAAGATAAGTAATAAGAAAGGAAATTTTGTGATAGTAATGTTTACCTTTTATTCTCCCCCACTTTTTTTTTTTGACTTACCATCCTAGTATATTTGATTAGAATCTCTTTATCTCACTACTTTGAAAAGCCACAAATTACTGGGACTTTTATGGCTATGTAGATCTTTAACAATTTTTTTAAAATTCCATATACTATGTGAATAGCAGTCCTGCATACTTAAGGGCTGTTATGTGTTAATACTTGTAGTTTTTTAAGAAAATATGAAAAATTGAACAACTGTTTCATTTTCTCCTCTCTCCCTTTTCCTGCACCTTCTTTAGTTTACCTAGAGTAGTATACTCTTAATTTCTTTCTTTTCTGCCTGATGAACAGTACCTTTCTAGTGCTTTGTGTTTCCTGTTGCCATAGAGACACGAAGTGCTCCAGAGCCCTGGGTAAGGACTAGAAACAGGTCTCTGAGGAAATAGTGACTACTGGCCAGAGAAGCCAGAGGCAGGAATCTATAGGTGTAAAGGGAAAGAGGGAATTATGTGGTCAGATCTGATTGTGCTTCAGTATAGGGACTTAGGAAATACTGGCTCAGCCATTGCTGTATACAGAATGATATATTTATAGAAACCTAATAGTGCTGCCTCGGATTTCATAGGAGCCACTCTTAGTGTTTAGTTTGCAAGAAAGTAACTTTAGTGACACCTATTCCTTTTAGTGCTTCCTAATTTATAGGGAGCAGCTTCTAAAACAGGTCTTTGACTTATTTTTCCCATCAAAAATTTCACTTTAAAATGAACATGCTTTTACTCGCTGAAATTACTAGAAGTCAAATTGCAGCTTGAGCACTAGTGACTACCACCACCAGCCCTATCATTGATCCAAATATGCTAGTTCTCATGGGCAGGGGTCGGTGGTAGCGCAGTGGGTTAAGCACGCAAGGCTCAAGGACCCGTGTAAGGATCCCAGTTCGAGCCCCCGGCTCCCCACTTGTGGGGCCGCTTTACAAGCAGTGAAGCAGGTCTGCAAGTGTCTTTCTCTCCCCCTCTCTGTCTTCCCCTCCTCTCTCCATTTCTCTCTGTCCTATCTAACAACAACAGCTATAAAAGCAATAACAATAAAAAAGTGCAACAAGGGCAACAACAAAAAATGGGAAAAATGGCCTCCAAGAACAGAGGATTCATGGTGCAGGCACCAAGCCCCAGCAATAATACTAGAGGCAAAAAAACAAAAAACAAAACAAAACAAAAAAAACACTAGCTCTCAATCTGAATAGTCTATATTTACCACAGATTGTCCTTACTCCATCCATATTTTAGGTATATAACTTAAATATTTTTAAACATTTCTGAAGTGATTGTTTTCTCTGAATTCATATGCTTAGAAATATGCTTAACTAGGAAAACACTACCAAAAACTTTTAAAGTGGTGTTTACCATGCCCTTACAAATCTATATATGAGAAGACTGGGAAGAAGTCAAGAGAAATATATATATATATTGAAAAATGAGGAGCTTAAGAACAAAATAATGTCTAATCAAATTTCAGAAGACCAGATAGTATTAATAAGAATTAAAGTTGTTCCTAAAACAGCCTTTCTTTATAGGTCATCAGTGCAGAAGCAGACCCTGCAAATTTATAGTTTAAAGAGAGAAGGAAGATTGGCGATCTATAAATTTGTGAACAAAAGTTGAGTAAGGATACTCACTTTCCTCAAACTGACAGTAGGAGGCAGTAGTGTACTGGCATAGCTAGTTTTTAAGGTAAAGTCTACAACTTGTGCCAGATAACTTTAAAACTCCATTTTTAGAAATACATAAAACCCAAATCATAAAAAAGCTACTTTAGATATAGAAGGACTTGGTACCATCAATCCAATATAGGATAACACAGCTGGGCTGTGACTAGAACAATGAAGAACTGCATGTGTAACTGCCCTTCAGCCCCAGCATAAGTCCTATTTGAGTTCGAAGACAATGGACAGAAGTTCATATATGCAAACATATTTGTGGATTTTTCAAGGAAATATTTTCTTGTTTTTTTGGCTAAATCTACAAGTCACTGAATAATAGTATCCATATGAAGACACACCTTGTATAACAGAAATATTGTTAAACATAGATAGTATTAGATTATTCTAGTTATTAGAAGAAGTCTGTTAGTCTTGCTTCAAAAGTTTTTTTTTGAAATGAAAGGGAAGGATGGGAAGAGGGAGACCGGCAACACCGTTTTACTGCTGTTGAAGGGTCCCCCTGTATATGTGTCCTATTATCTGGAGATGTGTGCGTCCTCACCAGGTGTGTCACCACCCAGCCACAACCTTGTATTGACTCAGATGTGAAAGTTATTCATCTCTGATGGAAATGCTAGAGTACATTTAGCATTGAGTACCACACTGATAGCATGATTTCTTTAATGGACAGACAGGGGAAGAGCATCAAGAAATAAAGGCTAACCCCATTTTGGACAGAATGAGTCACATTGAATTATCTAGAAACTTCTAATTTTCACTGATTTACTAAGATGTGTACAGAACCATGATGTAAATGTAGAAAAGTATGATTGATAGCTTAGGACCTTCCTATACTTAGGCACTGCTATTATTAGTATTCAACTTACCTGTTTATTTTGGATATATATATATATAGAGAGAGAGAGAGATGCCTGCAGCACTGTTTTTTATGAAGCTATTTTTATGAAGCTTTCCCCTATGGAGGGGAGTGGGAGACTGGAAGCTTGAACCCACATCTATGTGCACTGTAATGTGTACATTCAACCCAGGTGTGTCACCACCTGGCCCCTGATTTTCATTCTTTAGCACTTAGCTGTTTTTCCATTCACAGAACCTCCATAAGTCCAAATTATCTAAAAACACATGACCATTGCATATATATATATATATATAGTAAATTATAGAACATTGCATCTTTTACTTATTTCTCATGTATATAAAATGAAGTGTTGAAAACACTTTTTCAGTAACTGATTTCATCAGTATGTCATCTGTATTGGAATATTTTCCCATATGTATTAGAGATGTATTTATAGCTGTGATAAAATCCCCTGTATGATTCAAACAGCACATGCTTATCTGATTACTGACCATGGTCAGTTTATAACCTGTGACCACAGAGTTTCCTGGTCCACACAAGAATGGGGTTTGATTTTGACTTTATATGTGTTTTTTTTTTCTCCTGCATAGTAATACTATGTGTGACTTATGAATTATAAGAGTTTTCCAATTAGGAAAATTTTAAATTGAATATAAGAAACGAAAAACAATGTTGTCTTAACTCTGAAATTTTGCAAAAATATTTGTGTTCTAAGAGTACAAAATTCAAGTTACTAAATTTTCTTTCTTATTTTTATTTATCTTTTTTGTTTAGGTAGAGGCAGCCAGAAATTGAGAGGGAAGGGGAAGGTAGAGAGTCAGAGAGACAACTGCAACACTGCTTCATTACTTGCAATGCAAAGTTTTCATACTGCAGGTGGGAACCCGGGGCTCAAACCCAGGTCCTCGCACATTGTAATATGTGTTCTCAACCAAGTGCACCACCACCTGGCTCCCTTTCTAAATGTTTTCTTTATTATCGTCATCACTGGTATTTTCTATAAATGTAGCAACTTAATCTTATATATAATAGCACTGGTAGAAATTTCATGTTCTAGATCTGTTCAGTAAGCTAAAGTAGAGCTTTTTGAAGTGTGCCTAGCCTGACATAAGATTTGCGATAATACAAAATGCATTTAAAGACTTAGACTATTTAACATTATATTTGGTGCACTATTAATATATGTTATTTTGCTTACATGTCGAAGTATCTTTGATATTTGGTTAACTAATGCACATTAGTAAAATTCACCTGATTTTTCCAAATATACCTTATGTGTCTTCTAGACGAGAGAGAGAGAAAGAGAGAGAGCAAGAGAGAGAGAGAGAGAGAGAGAGAGCAAGCGCACATGTACCTTTTCCATGTACATGGTCCAGATTCAAACCCTTACACCACAAGTACCATAGCACCAGGGGATGCTGCAGTGCTGTGGTCTCTATCTGAATGAAAAAGAAAAAAAAAAAAAAAAAGCCAGTGGTCCACGAGGTGGCGCAATGGATAAAGCTCTGGATTATTTTTTTTATTTTTTTTATTTAAGAAAGGATTAATTAACAAAACCATAGGGTAGGAGGGGTACAACTCCACACAATTCCCACCACCCAATCTCCATATCCCACCCCCTCCCCCGATAGCTTTCCCATTCTCTATCCCTCTGGGAGCATGGACCCAGGGTCACTGAGGGTTGCAGAAGGTAGAAGGTCTGGCTTCTGTAATTGCTTCCCCGCTGAACATGGGCGTTGACTGGTCGGTCCATACTCCCAGTCTGCCCCTCTCTTTCCCTAGTAGGGTGTGTCTCTGGGGAAGCTGAGCTCCAGGACACATTGGTGGGGTCTTCAATCCAGGGAAGCCTGGCCAGCATCCTGATGACATCTGGAACCTAGTGACTGAAAAGAGAGTTAACATACAAAGCCAAACAAATTGTTGAGCAATCATGGACCCAAAGCTTGGATTCTTAAGCATGAGGTCCCAAGTTTAATCCCCAGCAGCACAAGTACCAGAGGGATATCTGGTTCTCTCTCTCTCCTCCTCTTTTTCTCATTAATAAATAAATACAATCTTTTTTTAAAAGTCAGCCTGGGAGTTGGGCGGTAGCACAGCGGGTTAAGCACAGGTGGCGCAAAGCGCAAGGACCAGCTTAAGGATCCCGGTTCGAGCCCCCGGTTCTCCACCTACAGGAGCATCACAGGTAGTGAAGCAGGTCTGCAGGTGTCTATCTTTCTCTCCTCCTCTCTGTCTTCCCCTCCTCTCTCCATTTCTGTCTGTCCTATACAACAACAATAACTACAACAATAAAACAATGAGGCATATAACAATGACACCAATAACTACAACAATAAAACAAGGGCAACAAAAAAGGGAATAAATAACTTTTTTTTTTAAATTTTTTATAAATCAGCCTAACTATGAAATTGCACATGCTCTAGGCCCTGTGTATTAACACAGGCAAATTTATATTGCATATATAACTCATTTGTGTAACTCTCATGTTTCCATTAGACAGCACTGTTCTAGACTCAAATGTTCAAGGAAGCACAAAAAATGTCTTAAACAACAACAACGAAATGCTCTTGTTTGATACCCAGGTAATGTCCTACAGTCTCTTAGGACAGGTTCTCTTCTAAGTACTTACTCAGAGCTGCACCCTACCTCCTTGGAACTTGCATTCTAGGAAGTTAGCTTATAGTTAGAAGGATATAAGCTTACTTTTCTTACTCCTTGAATATACTATGATATATAATTAGTGACTGGTTGGTAAGAAATATTGGGACTTTTTTATGTATGCAGTTATAACATAAAAGTATCTGAATGTAAAACGGTTTTTGCCACAAACGTATCCCAAGATGGATTCTCTAGTGAATAAAACAAATTGTTTTATGGAGATTCTTATTAGGTATATGCTGAAAATCAACCTCCACTATTAATTCTGCATGAGAAAAAAAAATTAAATTTGTGTTCCAAAGGATTCTATGAACATATACTTCTCGAGTTGTGTAATTTGTGATAGCTTAAGACTGTTTTTCCATGAGTTGGCATGGTCACAATAGAAATGGCAGGAAAAGGTTTGAAGGGCTATTAAGCACCTAGCATGAAGGTTACTCACTGATTTAACTAATGAATTGATTTAACCATAACTCCAACTCATAATTACTGAAGAAACTCTTGAAACAAAATTATGGCTCTTTGGCTTAGCAAAGGGAAGTTACAGGCAACATGGTATCCTGCTTTGGATTATTGAAGGACTGGTGGGTGTCGGACTCCCTGACCCTCATTGCATTGGAGGAAGCTTCAGTGCTGTGATGCCTTTACTTTCTCTGTCTGCCTTTTTGTTGGGGGGTGGGGGTGGGAATCATTCCTGGATTGGTGAAGCCTCAGTGATAACAAATGAAGAATTAGATTTTTTTTTGCCTCCAGGGTCATTTCTGGAGCTCAGTGCCAGCACTTTGAACCCACTGCTCCTGGTGGCTTTTTGTTATTCCTTTTTTATTAAAGTGATATATCACTCTTTCTTAAAATTTTTATTATATTTATTTCTTTATTGGATAGAGACAGCCAGAAATCGAAAGGGAAGGGGGTGATAAGGAGAGAGACAGAGAGATACCTGCAGTCCTGCTTCACCACTCAAAAAGCTTTCCCTCTGCCGGTGGGGACTGGGGGGGTTTGAACCTGGGTCCTTGTGCTTTGTAACTTGTGCACTCAACCTGGCCCTGGCCATTTTGTTTTTTTAATTGGATAGAACAGAGAAATTGGTAGAGGGGGAGATAGGAGGTGAGGCAGTGGCACACCATGTTAAGCGCACATAGTACGAAGATCAAGGACCCGAGCAAGCGGTAAACCTGGAGGGGGGGGAGAGTGAGAGAGAGAGAGAAGATAGAACAATAAACACCTGCAGATATGCTTCACTACTTGTGAAGCAACCTGCACCCATGCAAGTGTGGGGAGCTGGGGGCCCAAACTGGGATCCTTGCGCTTCATACTATGTGTACTTAACCTGGTATGCCACTGCCTAGCACCCAAGAATTAGACTTAACATAGCCACACTGCAGAAAAATCACTGGGGCCAGTGACTAAAGTTTCAAGGATATAATTCATGAAATGATGAGAGTTGTCCAAAGGAGGAATCTTTTTTCTTGTGAGACTAAGGCTATGACTGAAAACTATAGGTCTTCAAACATAGGACAGGTAACCATCGAACAGTATGCTGAATAAATGAAATTCAAGCACCACATCGATGATTGTACTAAGTAACTAGAGATGTTCCCAGTCCTGAGATTACGTGATCCGTACGATAAGAATTCTATAAGCCACAAACATCTTACATTAGAAATATCTAATCAATGTTTAGGAATGTGCGAAATGGCTTCAGGATAAAATGTGGAGGTCTTCTAGTTTTAATTTAACTGATCATGTTCCTAAATTAGCACTCCAGATAAGCTTTTTCTCAAACATCTTAAGTGATACAATATTTACATGTATACACACACATACAAAGAGAGAGAGAGATACCACAGCATATACATTTTCTCCAATCAGTGGGGGCCTAGCTGAAATCTGGGGGGCACACATGGCAAAGCAAGTGCACAATACAGACGAGCTCTCTTGCCTGGGGTTAACTCATACATATTTTCCATTTCTTAATATGTTTATGTATGATGGCTTAGTCATGTGGACTCAGGGGGCAGAGGACAGTAACATTTGGATTGACTTTGCCAGAGGCAAACAGCAAAATCTTTGTGTTCTTGCTAGTTCATGGACTTCTTTAAATCTTACTATTCTCATTTCATAATGCAGTTGCTAAAACTCAACTTTTAGGGTATTAAAAAAATCTAACATTCAGAGATCTTATCAAGAAGGTAGAATGTGTGTAGTAAGTATACATCGAACCATTAACCTGTATTATTTGCTCAACTTCCTTCCTCATGAGTCAGCAGATCAAAGGATCGAGTTATTTACTATTTGGTATTCACTAGCTCACAGGTAATTGTGTACTTTGAAACAAGGGCAGGGTGTTAGTAACAAATGTTTCTGGCATCTGGGGTAGGCACAGCATTGAAGCTTTGCAGTTGGGGTTGGAGATGTAGGTGTGTGAGTCTCCTTTATGAGGAGATAGTTAAAAGTGGTGAGCTGGTCGGGCGGTGGCGCAGTGGGTTAAGCGCACGTGGCGCAAAGCGCAGGGACCGCGTAAGGATCCCGGTTCGAGCCCCCGGCTCCCCACCTGCAGGGGAGTCGCTTCACAGGCGGTGAAGCAGGTCTGCAGGTGTCTTTCTCTCCCCCTCTCTCTCTGTCTTCCCCTCCTCTCTCCATTTCTCTCTGTCCTATCCAACAACAAAGCAACGTCAACAATGGCAATAATAACCGCAACGAGGCTGCAACAACTAGGGCAACAAAAAGGGGGAAAAATGGCCTCCAGGAGCGGTGGATTCATGGTGCAGGCACCGAGCCCAGCAATAACCCTCGAGGAGAAAAGAAAAAAAAAAAAAAGTGGTGAGCTGGGGGTGGAGCAGTAGCGCAGCCAGTTAAGCGCACATGGTGCAAAGCGCAAGCACCAGCTCAGGGATCCCGGTTCAAGCCTCCCAGCCCCCCACCTGCCGGGGTGGGGGGGGTGGGGGGGTCACTTCACAGGCGGTGAAGCAGGTGTGTAGGTAGACATCTATCTTTCTCTCCCCTTCTCTGTCTTTCCTTCCTCTCTCGATTTCTCTCTGTCCTATCCAACAACAATGACAGCAACAATAATAACAACAACAATGATGATGATAAAACAGCAAAGACAACAAAGGGGGAAAAATGGCCTCCAGGAGCAGTGGATTCGTAGTGCAGGTACTGAGCCCCAGCAATAACCCTGGAGGCAAAAAAAGAAAAAAGTGGTTAGCTATCTTTGAAAGAAATGTACAAAGGAGAGGAGGGACTAGAATCATGAGCACATGAAGAAGGGTCTGATTCTGTTTGGGTTAAGAAAATAACATAAATGAGGCTGAAAGTGAATCATAAAAAAGTAGAACGATTGGTTGGTTAGCTTGTGAAAGGGTCTTATGACCAAAATGTGCCATCTAGAAATCTAAGGACTTGAATCTTGCTTCTGCTTGTATTTTCTTTCTTTCTTTCTTTTTTTTTTTTCTTTTTTTTTTTTTTTTTTTGCCTCCAGGGTTATTGCTAGGGCTCGGTGCCTGCACCATGAATCCACTGCTCCTGGAGGCCATGTTTTTCCCTTTTTTTGTTAGCCTGGTTGTTTTACCATTGTTATGGTCATTATTATCATTGTTATTGATGTCGTCATTGTTGGATAGGACAGAGAGAAATGGAGAGAGGAGGGGAAGACAGAGAGGGGGAGAGAAAGACAGACACCTGCAGAACTGCTTTACCGCCTATGAAGCAACTCCCCTGCAGGTGGGGAGCCCGGGGCTCAAACCAGGATCCTAATGCTAGTCCTTGCGCTTTGCGCCACGTGCGCTTAACCCACTGTGCTACCGCCCCACCCCCGCTTCTGCTTGTATTTTGTCTGCACTTGCAGTTTTTATGTCAAACAATTCATGACACTTTTCAGGGGGGTACTGTAAGAATCCAATGAGTGGCCATATGGGGAAAATGCAAATTAGAGCCATATGCAAAGTTAACTTGATTCTGTTGATATTATCAGTCATATAATAAGATTCAGAATGACTTATGACCAACTACCCAGAGTTAGGGTAAACCTCACACTCAGTCCTCTAGACATGGCTCTCACTTCTCACACCAGCTGCAGTCCTCCTGGTGCTTCCTGGCCCACTGTCACTTCACAGTGAAAGCTGAATCCAGGGGGGTTTTCATCACTCACTAAGATTCAGTGATTTACTAGAACGAGTCCTAGAATTGAAAGAAGTGCCAACCTTACTGTAAAATTTTAGTAAACACTAGTGAGAGCCAGCCAGAGAGAGACCATATGTAAGTTGAGGTCTTAAAGTATCCAAAACATGAACTACCTGTTGGCCTCAGGATTACATTTACCCCTCTACCCTCAGCACTTTGTGTAATGACAGTGCACATACATACACATCAAACTTCACCCGAGCCTCAGTGTCCAGAGTTTGTACTAAAGTTCCATTGCATAAGCTTAACTGATTGAATCTTCGGGCATGTCATGGAACTCATTCTCTATCCCCTCTTCTCTTTGAAGGCAGACTCTTATGTGGCTCAGAACCCTGATTCCTAATCCCATAATTGGTCTTTCTGGCCCAGCCATTCCCTGTGGAGAATCACTCATACCACAAAATATCTAGGGACCTACCACGACACTCCCATCATTCTAGGAATTTCACAGGTTTAAAGACTACTTCCAAGGAACCTGGGTAAAGGCCAACCCTATTTGTTTTGTACTTCCAAAATGTTACAGCTACCACAGAAGATGTGACATTAGAAAAATTCCACTAGGTTTATGCACTGTAAGACTTTTTGATAATCTCATAATGAGACAGTTTCAATAAAGAAATATAGATGAGGGCTGGAGAGATAGCTCACTGGGTAGGATGAGTGTTTTGCCATAGGTTTAGCCCAGGTTCAAGTCCAAGCACCACATGGGAGGTTCTGTGTCACTAGGGGAAACTCTGGTGTGGTGATTTCTTTGTCTATATCTCGATGAGAAAACAACCTGAAGTAGGGAAATCACATATGTGCAAGACTCAGGACACACACACACACACACACACACACACACACACACACACACACACTGCTGAGAATGAGTGAAGAAAGAAATGTAGAGGGGGTGTTCAACTCAAGCAATGTAACGCAAATCAGAAAGATAAGCAATTGAACAGACAAGATTCCTGCTAGTAGTTTATGGGAAACAGGCGTGACTTAACCTAGACAGCCTATCCTCAGAAGCCTGCATTTTCTCCTGTGCATTCAAGCTCTATGATCAATTGGGGCTACTACTATAGCAGACTGCAGAATGATAGTGCCCACACTGAATTTTTATTTAAAGGACAGTGAGAGAACAAGATTGAATGAAAGTGTATACATGATGAGTTTCTGCCCCAAAATGGTCTAGTTCGATTGTTCGTTTTCTTGACATATGGAGTCATTTTTTTAAAAATTGTCCTCTGCTTTGCCTAATGTGTCTGAATTGAGGAAAAAAATGGTTTTGCTTTTGTTTTTATGTGATTGGTTTTAATAAGTGTTCCGGGGCTCCTAAAATATTTTTACCTATTTGCAAAAGCCTCTTTTGTTCTTTTTATCATTTTTATACATTTTCAATACAAAAGGTAAAATGAGCAACAAAAGGAAACCAAGGGAAGACAATTATTTATAGTATCAATAAATCAATGGTGAGGAAAACCACAGGGATATAAGCTGCTGGCGGCCAGCACTAACTCCAGTTATTGCATAGATTAAAAACATATATTTGTCACACACTTTACTATTATGGAGACCCAGTAGTGCTTTAAAAATTATATTTATGGGTCACTTTCTTCTCTCACCAAAGTAAAGCCATTGCTGGGGTGAAACCAACAGCTACTTAGTAGGTCAAGGTAATAGTTAAGAGCTAAAGGTGAAGAATTATAAGGAGAGACCAGATCTTGGAAAAACTGAATAGGTACAGTCAATTTAGGACTCAGGAGTGCTATATTCTTCCTCTTGTCAAAGCTGCCACAGGCTCACCACTGACCACAAAAGGCAGAGGCTCAGTTTTATATTTCATCTGAGAGTCAGCACTTCGAAGAAGCTAGTACCCATTAAAACCACAATGTGAAGGGGGATCGATATTGACTTAAAGGAAATAATGCCTCTTTCTGAACCATAACTGATATTTCCTGTAGCAGAGAGGGCTTTCCCCAAGGGCCATCAACCCTTGCCTTCTTAGTTCAAGAAGGGTAACATCTATTGGCTGCAGCATTTCCTCACTTTGATGCCAAGTTGCATATATTTATATTTATATCTATATATATATATATATTTGCCATTAAATTACCTAGTTTCCTGTGTCTTTTGTGATACATGAGAAATAGTGGAAATGTTACTTTAAGATGGTAGGTGATTAGTTTTTTATTTTGTTCTGTTTGCAGCTTTCTCTGTTATACAAAGTTGTCTGCCAAAGGTCACGTATGAGCTAACACTCATGTAATTTCATGTTTTTACTCTCATTTTAAAGTCCATTGTTATTGTCATTACTTAAGAGCCATTCCACTTTTCAACTTTATATTCAGTTCCAGGAGGGGAAAAGGCTATAATGGGACTTTAGAATCCATTGTCATAATAAGAATCGTACGAGCAAATAAATGTATTTCCGTTGGAGTCCGGTGGTAGCGCAGTGGGTTAAGCGCAGGTGGTGCAAAGCACAAGGACCGGCATAAGGATCCCAGTTTGAGCCCCTGCTCCCCACCTGCAGGAGAGTCACTTCGCAGGCAGTGAAGCAGGTCTGCAGGTGTCTTATCTTTCTTTCCTCCTCTCTGTCTTCCCCTCCTCTCTCCATTTCTCTCTGTCCTAGCTAACAACAAAGATATCAGTAACAACAATAATAACTACAACAATAAAAAACAACAAGGGCAACAAAAGGGAAAATAAATAAATAAAAAATATTTTTAAAAAATGTGTTTCCATGTCTAAAAATAAAATGATTAATATGCTAATTCTATTTCCATGGAAATATAAATACAAAATATGTTTAGATTTACTTTTCTCACTGACCTGGCACTAGGCAGGCCCATTATGTCTGGACGACAATCACCACTGGCCTTGGATGTTGGCAGCTGACTTAGAGCATATTTCTCTTCAGACGTAAGTTATATTATCTTAAATACGAAGCTTTTCTTTTTTTCCTTTAAATTCCTTTAATGATAAGCACACTTTCTTCTCTGACTTACTATTTTCCTTTTTTTTATTTCTTTATTGGGGAGTTAATGTTTTACATTTAACAGTAAATACAATAGTTTGTATATGCATAATATTTCCCAGTTTATCCCCACCCACTCCAGAGTCTTTTACTTTGGTGCAATACGCCAATTCCAGTTCAGGTTCGACTTGTGTTTTCTTTTCTGATCTTGTTTTTCAGCTTCTGCCTGAGAGTGAGATCATCCACTATTCATCCTTCTGTTTCTGACTTATTTCACTTAACATGAATTTTTCAAGGTCCATCAAAGATCGGCTGAAAATGGTGGTCACCGTTTTTTATAACTGAGTAGTATTCCATTGCGTATATATACCACAACTTGCTCAGCCACTCCTCTATTGTTGGACACCTGGGTTGCTTCCAGGTTTTGGCTATTACAAATTGTGCTGCCAAGAACATATGTGTACACAGATCTTTTTGGATGGATGTATTGGGTTCCTTAGGATATATCCCCAGGAGAGGAATTGCAGGATCATAGGGTAGGTCCATTTCTAGCCTTGTGAGAGTTCTCCAGACTGTTCTCCACAGAGGTTGGACCAATTGACATTCCCACCAGCAGTGGAGGAGGGTTCCTTTGACCCCACAACCTTTCCAGCATTTGCTGCTGTTACCTTTTCTGATGTATGACATTCTCACAGGAGTGAAGAGGTGTTTCATTGTTGTCTTTATTTGCATTTTTCTGACAATCAAAGACTGGGAACATTTTTTCATGTGTTTCTCAGCATTTTGGATCTCTTCTGTGGTGAATATTCTGCCCATGTCCCTCCCCCCACTTTGGATGGGGTTATTTGTTGTCTTATTGTTGAGATTTGCAAGTTCTTTATATATTCTTGTTACTAGTCTCTTGTCTGATGTATGGCATGTAAAGATCTTCTCCCATTCTGTGAGGGGTCTCTTGGTTTGGGTAGTAGTTTTTTTAGCTGTACAGAAGCTTTTTAATTTGATGTAGTCCCATAGGTTTATGCTTGCCTTAGTCTTCTTTGTAATTGGATTCATTTCATTAAAGATGTCTTTAAAATTTATGCAGAAAAGAGTTTGGCCAACATTTTCCTCTAAGTATCTGATAGTTTGTGGTCTAACATCCAAGTCTTTGATCCACTTGGAATTTACTTTTGTGTTTGGTGAAATATAGTGGCTCAGTTTCATTCTTCTGCATGTTTCAACCCATTGTTTCCAACACCATTTGTTGAAGAGACTCTGCTTTCCTCATTTAATATTCTGGTCACCTTTCTCAAAGATTAGATGTCCATAGGTATGGGGGCTTACTTGGCTCTCAGTTCTATTCCACTGGTCATTGTGTCTATTCATGTTTCAGTTCCAAGCAGTTTTGATGACAATGTCCCTGTAATACAGTTTGAGATCTGGGAGTGTGATGCCTCCAGTTCTGTTCTTTCTTCTCAAGATTGTTTTGGCAATTCTAGGTCTTTTCTGGTTCCAGATAAACATTTGTAGCATTTGCTCTATTCTCCTAAAAAGTGTGGTTGGGATCTTGATGGGGATAGCATTAAATTTGTAGATGGCTCTGGGTAGTATATTCATTTTCATGATATTAATTCTTCCAACCCATGAAAATGGAATATCTTTCCACTTCTCTGTGTCTTTTTCAATTTCCTTGACTAGTGACTCATAATTTTCAGTATACAAGTCTTTTACTTCTTTGATTAGGTTTATTCCTAGATATCTTATTGTTTTTGTTGCTATAGTAAAAGAAATTGATTTCTGGATTTTAACTTCTTCTAACTTAGTGTTTTCATAGAGGAATGCCACTGACTTTAGAATGTTAATTTTGTAGCCTGACACCTTACTGTATTGCCTGATGATATCCAAAAGATAATTGCTGGATTCCTTAGGTTTTCCTATGTATATTATCATATCATCTGCAAATAGAGTTTGACTTCTACTCTTCCAATCTGTATGCCTTTAATTCGTTGCTCCTGCCTGATTGCTATGGCAAGAACTTCCAACACTATGTTGAATAGTAATGGTGACAGTGGGCATCCCTGTCTAGTACCTGATCTGAGGGGAAATACTTACAGTTTTTCACTATTGAGTATGATGTTGGCTGTGGGTTTGCTATATATAGACTCCACTATCTTGAGGAATTTTCCATCTATTCCCATTTTTTGTAGTGTTTTGATCATAAAGGGATGTTGTATTTTGTCAAAGGCTTTCTCTGCATCTATTGACATGACCATGTGGTTTTTGGTCTTGTTTTTATTGATGTGGTGGATCATGTTGATTGATTTATGTATATTAAACCAACCTTGCATCCCTGGGATAAATCCCACTTGATCATGATGAACAATCTAGCCAACTGGATACAGCAGTATATTAAAAAGATTGTTCATCACGACCAAGTGGGGTTTATCAATGGTGGAGCAGGTCTGCAGATGTGTCTTTCTCTCCCCCTGTCTGTCTTCCCCTCCTCTCTCCATTTCTCTCTGTCTTATCCAAAAATGAATGCCATCAACAATAATAATAATAACCACAACAAGGCTACAACAACAAGGGCAACAAAAGGGGAAAAATGGTCTCCAGGAGCAGTGGATTCATGGTGCAGGCACTGAGCCCCGGCTATAACCCTGGAGGCAAAAAAAAAAAAAAAAAAAAAAACAGAATGAAATTCCAGTTTGGAAGCTTCCTGTGTCTAAAAATATTTTCTTTAGTTGCAATAGGCATAATAGGAGATTCCATCAACCCAACTGCATATATCAGATTCACAATTTAAGATATGACTTCCTCAGTTCTATAGTTTGGGTCTTCTATGAATGAAGATCTGGATGGAAACTTTTGCAATATTGAGAGAAATCTAAGGGCTGGAATTAAAAGTAATTTCCTAGGAATTTCTAACAGAGTTCTACACTTATTCTTAAAGAAACTCTTGCGTGCTTTCTTTACTACGCTATTACTTCTTTAGGAGACTAAGGAATGGTCTCTTTCCGTTGCCTGAAATGAAGGCAGAGTTAAATACCAACTTGGCTTTTTCTTTATCATGTTGCCCCTTTAACCTGCACACAGCTGTTTGGAATTTTCTTGAAAAAGTAGAAATGCTCTTGCCTTCAAATGGTCTCTGTTTTAACTAACCAAGCTTTCAAAGAAATTTAAAAAAAAAAACACTAAGAATAAGATCCAGGCAATGCAGGGTATTTCCCCCTGAGATCTGGTTTAGGTCAAGTAAAGAGGACTGAAATAACCGAGTGGATTGCAATCCTTGTTTTTAACAGCTTAGGTTTATTAGTGACCTTGACAAAAGCTGTTTCAAAAGAGTAAAGGGTCAAAAGCATGGTTGGAATGGGTTCAAGAAAGAAAATGAGAGAAGAAGAATTGAAATACTGAGCATGGGTTATTGTTTTGAGAAATTTTGCTCTAGAGGGAATCAATAGCTGAAGTAGTAGATGGAACAGGATGTGGCATCAAAGATCTTTTACTTTTCCCTCTAAAGAATGGAGCTATTATAAAATGTTTGTATGGCTGAGGAGAATGATCATGTGAAATAGGAAATATTTACAATGCACTAGTGAGAAGACACAATTGCTGGAGGGGTTCTTTCAATTGACAGGCAGTAGTGTGTTATACTTGCTTTTCAGGACAGCATAGAAAATCCTAATGGGGGAGTCTGGCAGCAGCACAGTCCGGCAGTAGCACAGCGAGTTAAGCGCATGTGGAGCAAAGCACAAGGACTGGCGTAAGGATCCTGGTTTAAGCCTCCGGCTCACCACCTACAGGGGAGTCGCTTCACAGGTGGTGCAGCAGGTGTCTTTCTCTCCCCCTCTCTGTCTTCCCCTCCTCTCTCCATTTCTCTCTGTCCTATCCAACAACAACGACATCAATAACAACAACAACAATAAAAAACCAAGGGCAACAACAGGGGAAATAAATAAATATTAAAAAAAAAAAAAAAGAAAATCCTAATGGGAGGGAAGGAATGGTTGTACGTTTAACGAGTAGACAGATACTCAGGAAACTCTCTACTAAGTGTTTCTAAGAATGAATTAAATAGTAGAGAAGATGATGTTGGATATTGGAAAACAATAGAAGAGGATGTGTGGAATGATTTTCTAGGACAATGGAAGAGTGAATTGAGCAGGGGACTAATGTCATAGTCCTGATTTTTAAGTGAGACCGGGAAAGGAAAGGAGTATTTGTGACTTTGGACATAGTGTACAGAGATAGTTTAGATAGGTATACCATTTGCTTTACGAAGTTATTGGGTGGGAGAATTAAATGTGTCAGAAAGCATTTTGAAGTACTGGACATCATTATCAAGAAAGTTAGCTTTGAATTACTTAGCACTTTTGCTTGGCCAAAAGCTTTTTTGAGTTTCTTCTAGACATCTCCAGGATCTCTGGAGACAGCATGCAACTTCTACAGTGATTTACTCAGTAACTAAATCTAAGCAAATAACTTAACCTCCCTTTGCTTTTCCCCCTAGGTCTATCAAATGAGGGCAGTGATGTTTCAAGTTCAGCATATGCCTTACAAATAAATGTGCTATATAAATACAAGCTACTAGTAAAACTATATTTCAGCTCTCACTTGTAAGGTCACTAGAAAGCTCAGCATCCGAATATATCATCTGTTTTAAAAAGTTCTGGAAGAAGAGGTTAAGTAACCAGTTAAAGCAAAATAGTAGATCCTGGACTTCAACCTGGAATTACCTTAAAATACCCTGATGTTCTTTCCTTGCAACTTATGCCATTAGACTAGATATAATATGGTCTATGAAGATATTGAATGACTTAGTTCGTAGAGACCCTCATTATAACCAATGGAAAATATGCTCTGTCATCAAACATTTAACTAGAACTACCCAGTATAGTTGTGCACAACTAAACTAAGCTGTCATACTAGAGATAACATGGCATTTATTAAAAATCATCTCATTTGCAAATTGGGGAACATCTGGGGAAGGAAGTTGACTAAAAATTTACAGTTGATTGCAAATAGTCCATAAGGCAGGAGTGTGGGTCTATGTGGGGAAAAATGGTGTGTGGTCATGAGTACTGCAGAAATACCATACCTACTATCTTCTCTGCTCCAAATGCAACATTTCCATTATAAATTATAAAATATAAACTGCTCTGAAAAAAAAATCACTGCTCTGTTAGAGTTTAATTCTTGAGTAGCATTGCTCACCTGATAGAGAAGGTGATAGGAAAGGTGTATTTATTTTCTTCCAACAGTTAAAAAGTGATCATACTTCTAAAATTTGTTGAGATTGTCCAAGAAAGTGTGTAAAATACTCATCCATCACTGGAAGCCCCTGGTCAGGAAATGACAGTGCAGTAAATATCTTCAGCAGCCACCTTTTAATGTACAAGCTGTTTTCAGTTGGAATTTTCAACACTCACATAAAACACACTGTCATGAATGACTGCTTGTGCTCCAAAGTCATTACTATTGGGATAATGGAACATCTCTCAGCGAATAACCAAAAAACTTTAAATGTCATGTCAAGTTTGTTGAAACCACTTCCAAGCCCCTCTCAAGGCTACATGAATATTGAGAGTGTCTGTTTTTAGGACGTTTGAGATCTATGAGAAAGATCGCTCACAAGGATGTGCGACGTGGGTCAGATAATTAAATGAAGATGTAGTGTTCCTTGGGAAAGTTAATCAGCCAGAGTCACTGAGTCATTCATTAGCTACTGCAACTCTCTTTCAGCTTCAGGATGACTGTCACTTTTCAAGAAGAGAATGAATGTGTGCATATGTGTTCCTGTCTGTACGGATATATGCATATTGTACGACAAACTATGGTATAAAAGTTTTAAAATTTTGTTTCCCAAATTCAACATTTTAAGGTGAACTACTAGTTAAACCCTATAAAGACTTTTTCCTGGCTTTATTCAAAAATGAAACCATTCTCATTATTAATGTTACATTAAAATGTTTACCTTGAATCAGAATGTATGGAAATATTATCTTTACCTGCACTGGACACCCACTTTGCACCAGGGCTAGTCTAGTCACCACTCTATAGCAACCTAAAACTATGTCCCTGATGTAACTAGCTTATAATCTAGTAGAAAGATAAATGGAGGGACTGGGCAGTGGCACGCCCGGTGGAGCACATGTATCACCAAGCATGAAGACCCTGGCTCAAACCCTTGTCTCCTCCTGCAGCGGAAAGCTTCACAAGTGGTGAAGCAATGCTGAAGGTGTGTCTCTGTGTCTCTCCCCCTACCGCTCTCTATTTCTGTCTGTCTCCATCAAAACAATTAAGGGAAAAGAAAAAGAGAAAAAGAAAAAGGTGAGAGGGAGAAATGACTACCAGGAGTGGTGAATTCATCATGCAGGCACCAAGCCCCAATGATAACCCTGGTGACAATGAAAGAGAGAAGGAGAATGTGAGAGAGAAAGAAATGAGAGGTGGAAAAGTAAACAAGTATAAGTATCCTATAAAGGAAAGATCTGGGGTAAAGAGAGATATTCAAGACTGATGGATACCAGGAAAGACCTCTATTTAGATAGCATTTCAGAGTAGAGACCTGAAGGAAATGCAAGGCCAAGCCTTAATAGTAACCCAGAGATTGACATTTCAGGCACAGATGAAGAATGGAATAAGCACTAAAACTATTGAAATGGCTGTCTATTATGTTTTGTTTTATTCTTAATCTGTGAGTGTTTATTTTACATCTGACTTACTCTGTTGAATATTTTTAGTCTGTCTATAAGACTTTGTTTATTGAGGATAGTTTATTCTATAAATTTGTTTCAAAATAGGCATAGCCCTTGCTTATCACACTGATAAGTTTTATATTTCTTTTTTCCTTCCCATAGAAAATCAGAAAGTGCAGTTGACAGAAGGGTCACGTTCACACAACAATATCAATTGCAACTCAACAAGGACTCCAGTCGCCAAGGAGCTTAATTATAATCTAGACACTCATACATCTACAGGGAGGATCAAGGCAGTGGAGAATAAGGACGCCTGTAAAGTAGAAAGCAACAGAAAAATGGAACTTCTTGGCTCTGATTCTAAAAATGAATCCATTCCCGAAGTTGAAGCCCTGCTGGCAAGATTACGAGCTTTATAAATTAAACTGGTAAAAAATGATTAAGTCAAATAAAAAGCTATGCTCTGAGCTATAACACTTGAAAAAGCTGCTTTATATATAAGTGACTTTATATAGTTTTAAATTATGATATATATTAGTAAAATAAAGCTAAATATGATTGCAATGCTTTTTTCTATGTACTTAAGATTTTGACTTATTCGAGATTGTAATGGGCTTTAATGCATTCTTATTGTCTCCTGGTGTTCTATATTTGGTGATTAAATTATATATAATGCTTTAGAGAGCCGGGAAGTTACTATGTGTCCTAAGGAAATACCAAAATTCTCAGTCACTATGATTTTTCATTATTTTCACCATTAATGAACATGAAATCATCAGCCTCCCTTCTTGCTAGATATCCATGTATTTTCAGTAAATTATATTACACACACACACACACACGGGTGTCAGAAAAGTCTTGCATATTTTTTCTATGTTTTCCTATGCAAACATCACCATTACTTTTCAGACAACCCAATAGATACCCAGGTTTCTCCTTGGTTGGTTTCTATATGCCTTCAATATGGCACTAGAACTGAATATAGGAGAACTCTGAGGAAATATTGTTAAGTTCATTATCATCATTGTTGAGTTCATGTTCATTAGCCCTTGTAGCAGACTAGCAGACAACTGGATCTAATTCCAAAAATGCTGGGATGGAAATGTATGCACTCTCTTTGCAAAGTGCATGTGCTTTCATATAAGAAGAATGTATACAGTGTTACAGTGCTGCTGAAATGCTTAGCCAAAAGAGTTTACTTTACTTTATCAAATATGACTCTGGGGTAGGAAGATCTTTTCTGCGAGAAAATTTCAGTTTCTTTGATATGACAATCAGTTACTATAATAAAGAAAAGCGTTTCAAAGAAAGTTTTTCTATGCAATTGTTATAATCCTGTCGTATCTAAGGCATCAAGATAACTGTTAATTCTGTAGCAAAAAAAAATAAAGTTATTACTTGTGCTAAGAAAAAAGTATGAATTCTCAACTTTTGTTATTAGCCTATACTGGGAATAGAATTGCTATGTTAAAAATGACTGCTTTTTTTTTTTTTTAACCTTCAGTTAAAGTGCAGTTATATGGAACTTGTCTAGTGAGGTCCAGTGCTTTTTATTTCCTCATTTAAGTTGCCACCTCCTTTCAGCTCTAAGTTAATAAAGTTAATTAATTAGAACTACGAGCCCAGCCCTGTTTATAGACACCGGGGAACTGAATGTTCTCTATAGCCAATGTGGGAATAAATTGTTCTTGTATGTATTGCTGAAATGTGCATTTTGTCCTCCAGTTGCAATTATTATTTTCCTGAGAACAAATTTGCTGTTGCTGGGGTTTCACCACTGTGAGCTGACTTATTTCAGGAGTAACACAGAGAGGGAAAGGTACCACAGCACCATTAAGCTTTGTTCAGTGTGATGGGGGCTGAGCTTAAAGCTGGGCTCTGCGCATGACTCAGCATGTGCACCAACCGGGTGAGCTGTTCTATTGGCACTTCAGATTAGATCTTAATAATCAAGAAAGGTAAAGGGTATCTATATATTTAAGCATCCGGGAACCCTAATAGCAAGGAAAGTAAGAAAAAAAAACTTTTATAGTAAGGAAAGAAGGTAAATTAAAGAATTGTTTTACTTTTTTAAACACGCTTTTAGGGGCCTGGTGGTAGCAGCGGGTTAAGCGCATGTGGTGCGAAGCTCAAGGACCGGTAGAAGGATCTGGGTTCCAGCCCCTGGCTCCCCACCTGCAGGGTGGCGTCGTTTCACAGGCAGTGAAGCAGGTCTGCAGGTGTCTATCTTTCTCTCCCCTTGTCTGTCTTCCCCTCCTCTCTCCATTTCTCTCTGTCCTATCCACCAACAATGATAGCAATGACAACAATAACAATAACGATAAAACAAGGCCAACAACAAAAAAAAACACAATTTTACAAAGACTTAAGTTTTTCAGAAACACGCCACACCACTTATGTTCAACCCAGGTGCTGGTGCTCACGTGCATGGCCTCGCAACCAAGGTAGCCGCTGGCTGTCCCATCACCGATTCTAGTGATTGCGTGATGCAAAGAACAGCCAGGAGAAACTCAGGTATGAACTTCCAATTTATTTGGGAAATGGCAAAGCTTATATAGCAGGGTGGAACAAAGAACATTTTTCACATATGTCAGTAATCATAGGTTTTCAAAAGGTCAGTACCCCTATGGTGGGGAGGGCTAAGGAATGACGGGAATTGACGAGATACCAAAAGGTCAAGGCAATTAGCTTCCATGAAGCAGGAGTTGTTAATTATCTAGAGGTATTAAGAAAAACATGGTGGTTAAAGCAGCAGAGTGAGATAAAGCAGAGAAGGGCAGAGTTTGATGTAAATCATGGTGATCAAAGAATCCAGGAAGTGAGGTGTGGGGGGTCTCACTGTTAAGTTACTGGCAAGTTAGTGAGGAAGTATACTTTGTATGTGATCAAAAGATGGTGAACTTATAGTGAACTTTCAAGCAGGCAACCATTTGGTCTGCAGCAGAGCAATGAGTTAAGTGTGAAAGGTTGCAGGCCTCTGTGAAGCCTGGGAGACTGACAAGGGGAAACTGAGTCAGAAAAGCATTTCCCTCTAAGCTCTACCCTCAAAAGGGAGAGACTGACAGGTGGGGTGTCTTTTCAGACCTCCATCTCAAGGATGGGGGAGTTCCCCTATGCTCTACCATGCTTTCACATAATCCCACACCCAAGTAAATGCTCTGGCAACTTGGAGCTGAAAAGAGGCAGCCTGGTGAAAAGAGAAAACAAATACACACACAGAGAGAGACTCCCGAAGCATGGAAATTAATTCCCCAGAGCATCTGCCTGTAGGAACTGAAGGATACCTTCAAGCAGATGGGCTGAGGCTAGAAGAGCAACCCAGGGTCCCCCTGTTGCTCAGTACTCTACCGCTCACAGACAGGAGCCAACCTGAAGCTGACCTTAACAGGCAGACTCCAGCTGGAGAAGAAAACACAAAAGAGTTGACAGAGGTGTCAGCCTACAAGTAGATCATTTCCTGTTAAAGATATTTCCTTGATAAATACCCCTTCAACAATGAAAATGGACTTATAATTAGGATTTTTAAATTCATAGCATTCCTTCTTCTGACTACAAATGAAAACCATAGCATTGACCTTTAATCTGAAGAAAGACATTGAGGTACAGTATCTTTCTGAGCAAACAGTCTCTTTTAATCTACAATGAAAAGGCCACCTCAGTAAACCATCTGACACAGCTTTCCACCCTTGATAAGGATGTTGTATCCAGGCTAATGACAATCTCAAAATGATGTCTCCCCATTCTCTCAGGACAGTACAGAGAATTTGGTAAGAACATGCCAACAACCAAGTGATCACCGAATTGTCCCAAAGCAAAATCCTGCTGCCAACAATTTTTTTTCCAATGAAACACTCATCAAAAGGAAGTAATCTAATCATATATGCATTTGTTAAACAAAATACACAAAAATGCCCAATATTTATATGGAGAAGTGGACGTTTTAATAATTCTTATCAAAAGGTTCTGTGTAAATACAAAAGACTTAATTAGCAGCTTGGGAATCTGTGTAGCAGGGAGAGCAACAGACTTACATGCAGGAGATCCCAAGTTTAATCCCTAGCACTGAGAATACCAAAGTGATGCTCTAGGTCACTGCCCCCCCCACTAACAAGTAAATATTTTAAACTGTATAACAAGTTGCTGTAAAACGTTTTTAGTTGATAGCATACTATGTACTCAAAACCAGTTATTTTTGAATATTGTTTTAGTGACAAGGCATTATTTTTCTAAGTGATCTATCCTTATTTTAAAACATAATAGAGAGTCGGGCGGTAGCGCAGCGGGTTAAGCGCACGTGGCGCGAAGTGCAAGGGCCATCATAAGGATCCCGGTTTGAGCCCCCGGCTCTCCACCTGCAGGGGAGTCCCTTCACAGGTGGTGAAGCAGGTCTGTAGGTGTCTGTCTTTCCCTCCCCTCCCTGTCTTCCCCTCCTCTCTCCATTTCTCTCTGTCCTATCCAACAACAACATGAATAACAACTACAACATCAATAACAACTATAGCAATTAAACAATATGGGTAACAAAAGGGAAAATAAATAAAGAAAATAAAAAACTAAACCACTTAGGCTATAACATAATCTGTGCTATATTTGGTCTTAGTAATCACTATTACAAGTAAGCAAAGGTGAACTTTGAACACATTTGCAGCTAGTTATATGGTAATTTTTTGGTACAGACTACACAACTTTTAGAAGGTATGGGGCTATGGTGCACCCAGTTGAGCACGCACATTACCATGAACAAGGACCTGGGTTCAAACCCCCTCCCCCACCTGCAGAGGAGATGCTTCAAGAATGGTGAAACAGGTCTGCAGGTGTCTTTCTCCATCTCTATCTCATCTTCCCCTTGACTTCTGTCCTGTCAAACAAAATAAAAAGAAAGAAAAAAGTGGGGGTGGGCAGAGGGAATGGCCACCTGAATTGGTGGATTCATAGTTCTGCCACCAAGCCCCAGCAATAACCCTGATGGCAAAAAAAAAAAAAAAAAAAAAGAGTCGAGGTTCTAATAGGTAAAATGTAAAGAATAACATTCTTTTTCTTTGTTGTTTTAAAATTTTCATTTAATCCCAGACTCCTAAAATACTGAAGACTGCTAAAAACTTCAAAATTATTTTGGAGTCAATATTACTAGTGAACACAAATGCAAAAAATTATCCACATTAGGAAACCAACTTCTCTAGCTCATTAAAATGGTCATAGAACACCATCAAGTGAAATTTATTCTGGGGTGCAGGAGCAACTCAACTATAACAAAGCAATCTGCAATATACCATATCAACAAGGAAAGATAAACGTCCTGTGATCATCACAGTAGATGAAGCAACAATGATAATAGTCAATAGTCATTTATGATTTCAAAACATTCTCAGCCAAATGATGAGAGAACATGCTTCCAAAATATTAAGCGCAAATATATTACAAGTCCACAGGCAACACATTCTATGGTAAAAAAGAAAAAAAAAAGAAGAAGGAATCCTTTAGGATAAAGAACAAGACAAGGGTGTCTATTGTAGCCATTTCTTTTCAACTATGTATGGGCAAGAAAAAAATTAGAACTAGAAAAGAGGTTGTTATTCTGGATACTTTTGCCACTAGGGTCATCACTGGGGCTTGGTGCCTGCACCACAAATCCACTGCTCTTGGTGGCCATCTTCTTTCCATTGTTGTTGCTGTTATTGTCATTATTGTTTCTGCTATTGTTGTTGTTGGATAGGACAGAGAGAAATTGAGAGAGGAGGGGAAGACAGAGTGGGGGAAAGAAAGACAGACACCTGCAGACCTGCTCCACCGCTTATGAAGCGACCACTCTGCAGGTGGGGAGCCAGGAACTTGAACCAGATGCTTGCACTTAACTAATACCCAGCCCCTATTCTGGATACTTTTATAGAAAATCACAAAGATTCCACTTTGAAAAAAATATTAAAACTAAAAAAATTTAAGTCACACAAAATATATATAACCTGATGAATTTTATATGACTATCAGAAGGAAATTAAGAAAACAATCCTATATACAATCGCAACCAACATAAATATGTAGAAATAATTTTAGTCAAGAAAGCTAAAGACCTGTACAGTGAAAGCTATAAAATTGTATGACATTCTTGAAATTGAAAGGAAATGGAAAGATACTCCACAATGTTTGAGTAATATGGTTAAGATGCCACAACAACTTCTGATCCAATGTTATTTTATCAAAATAGTAATGGCATTTTCCACAGAAATAGGACAGATACTTCTAAAATTTGCACAAAATCACAAAGAGCCAAAATAATAAAGTCTATTTTTGAGGAAGAAGGGTAAACTTAAAGGAACCATACTTCTTGGTCTCAAACTATGTTAGAAAGTTGTAATGATCAAAACACTTTGGTATTGGCTAAAACCAGACATAGATCAATGAAAGTGACTAGAGAATCCCTGAAATCTAACAATTTATGATAAATGATACTAAAGAGATAGTTCATGCACTGTCATAAACATAACCTACGTTTGAGTCATAGCTCCACCAGGGGAAGTTCTACTATAGCGTCTGAATGAATAAATTCATCAGGAGTAGTGCAATCATGCACACACAAGGTGCTAGCCCCCCCCCCACACACACACACAATTTAAATAAGGACAAAGGAGGAAAGAATGTAACAATGGGGAAAAAAATAATAACTTCAGTAAATGGTATGGAGAACACTTGACAGGCATGTGCAAAAGAATGGAACAAAGCTAATGTCTTACACCTACAGAAATTAGCTCAAGATGGATTTTTAAAAATTAATATAAAAACTAAACCATAAAATTCCTAAAATACATGCTGCAACAAGCTCCTTGGAATAGGTCTTAGATTTATTATTTTTTTTCTAAATCTGACATCAAAGGGGTCAGGGGAAGACTGTTCTAAGTAAAATTTCTGTGCAAAGAAAATTACAAAATAAAGAGACAGCTTACTAAATGGGATAAAATATTCCCAAATTATATCAGGTAAAAGATTAATAGTCAAAATATATAAAGAACCAAATTCATAACAAAAAATAATAAAAAATGGGCAAAAGGGAGGCAGGGAGATGCATCGACATTACAGTATATGCCTCTTGTGCCTGAGGTCCTGAATTCAGTCCCCAGAACTACATAAAAAGAGACACACAATCTCATAAATGACAGGGCAGTCCTCTGCCAGTATCTTTCAATAAAGGAATAAAAGTGTGTGTGTGTGTGTGTGTGTGTGTGTGTGTGTGTGTGTGTGTGTGTGTGTGTGTGTGTGTTATGTAGCACAGCAACACTTGGGTCTGGCTATTGGTGCTGCAGATTGAAGTTAGAGCCTCATGCAATTCCTGTGCACTGCCATAGTGCTGTCTCTCCGGCCTTCAATAATGTATTTTTTAAATATTTATTTATTCCCTTTTGTTGCCCTTGTTGTTTTATTTTTGTAGTTATGATTGATGTCCTTACTGTGGATAGAGAGAGAAATGGAGAGAGGAGGGGAAGACAGAGAGGGGGAGAGAAAGATAGACACCTGCAGACCTGCTTCACCACTTGTGAAGCGACTCCCCTGCAGGTGGGGAGCCGGGGGCGCCAACCGGGATCCTTATGCCGGTCCTGTGCTTTACACCTCGTGCACTTAACCTGCTGCGCTACCGCTCGACTCCCAATAATATTTTTTTAAAGTTGGGCAGAGGGACTGAATAGATATATTTTTAATAATTTTATTGGGGGGGAGTAGTGGTTTACAGTACAGCTGTTTGCACATGGATATAATTTCATATCTCCCTGTGATAAGTGTCTGCAAAAAACTCATTCCCAACTTAGGTCCTTTTCTAGCATCAGGTACCACGACCCAGTCTCCCTCCATTTATCCCTACTTTCTCTCCTTCTCCAGAGGCCTTTGCTTTGGTGCAATACACCTCACAAATAGACTTTTTTTTTTCCAAAGAGGGCATACAGATGGCCCATTGGCACAATGCAAGCTGCTTAATATGACTAAGCAGGGAATAGGAATCAAAAAAAAAAAAAAAACAGTGTAATTAGTATTTCACACCTGTTAGAATGAGTAGCAGAAAGAAAAAACAGGAGAATGTAGAGAAAGAAACTCTTGTGCACTGTTGGTGGGATGCAAATTGGTTCTGCCACTAGAGAAAACAATGAAAGTTTCCTCAAAATATTAAAAGTAGAATTACTATATAGCCAAGAGAGCAATGTCATTTCAGAGTATCTGAAGTACTAAAATGCTAATTTGAAAAGAAGCAGCCAGTTGTCAGGTGATGAAAACTAATTATCTGTCAATAGGTGAATGCATAAAGATGGCATGTTTGTGTGTACACACACAGGAATACTACGAAGCTATAAAAAGAATGAAGATCTATTAGTGACAACATGGATCTTTAAGTTATATCCTAGGGGAAACAAAGTTATACCATCTGATTTCACTTAGTTTAAGCACTCTAAAAACTTAACCAAAAACTAGTATCATATATACAGAAAACAGACTGGTGGCTACTTAGAGAAGAAGGGGTCCAGCAACAGTAAGAGATTATTGCCACATTGGTAGAATAGAAAGCAGACTAACTATGATGATTATTTTGCACTGTATACAAATGTTGCTTATCTGAAACTAATAAAATTGTATGTCAATTACACTTCAACTAAATTTTGAGATTTGAGAATCATAGCTGGCAGTGGCCCTGAACTCAATTTTGTCTAGTGAATTGTTAAAAGGTAGCTAGCTGTTCCTTGTCCTTGCCAGGCCTGAGTGTTCTTAAAATATGTCCTAGGGCCAAATTGTTAAACCATTTACTCTAAGAGCTACCAAACCATTTTGCTGTAAGAGCTACCATTTAGCAAAACACACGGAGTTGCCAAAGAATAACAAGGACTGGGTGACATTTCAAAATAGAGTCCAAACCTGCCCATAAAATGAGGACTATGAAACCTTAATCCATAAAAGTTCACTGTTTCTAAAAAGCTGTTTGCTTTTTAAAGTAAAGGTAAAAAAGGTTATAGCTAGGGTGAGAGTGGACTTTGAGGCAGAAGGAAAGTTAGCTGTGTCCACTAATTTGGATTTCACTATGATTCTGTCTATTCACATGCACTATAACATGTCTATAACATGTTAGTGTTATTTTAACTTCACCAGTCATCTCCATTTCAGTGTCTCCAAGAAAAGACAACTTCAAAGGAAATCTTGTTTTCTTAGTTTGTCACATGATAAGTTGCCCCCCCCACCAACCATTTTGAAACCCCAGTCACTGTACAAGAAAAGTCTTCAAAACTCCATATACATAGCCTTCTGAATAATATCAACATTCTCCATTTTGAACCATTTTGAAACTCCAGTCACTGTATAAGAAAAGTCTTCAAAACTCCATATACATAGCCTTCTGAATGATATCAACATTCTCAGTGTTCTTACAGACCTACATTATTACACATTATCATTTTGTTTTATTCTGTATCTTCTTTTTTTTTTTGCCTCCAGGGTTATTTCTGGGGCTCAGTGCCTGCACCATGAATCCACTGCTCCTGGAGGCCATTTTTTTTCCCCTTTTGTTACCCTTGTTGTAGCCTTGTTGTGGTTATTATTGTTGTTGATGTCGCTCGTTGTTAGATAGGACAGAGAAGAAATGGAGAGAGGAGAGAAAGACAGACACCTGCAGACCTGCTTCATTGCCTGTGAAGCAACTCAAACCGGGATCCTTATGCTGGTCCTTGTGCTTTGTGCCACGTGCGCTTAAACTGCTGTGCTACCGCACAATGCCCTTATTTTGTATCTTGATAGAGACACAGAGGAGTTGAGAGGGGAGGGAGAGACAGAGAGGAACAGAGACACCCACAGCACTGCATCACCGCTCATAAGGCTCCACACATAGACATGGGGATCAGAGGATGATCAACCTGGGTCCTTGTACATGGCATTATGTGTGTTCTACCAGGTCTAACACCACCAGGAGCATTGCACATTTAATATGTCAAAAAATATATATATATATTTTTGGTTGTCGCCAGGTCTGCACAGCTAGACTGGGCTGAGTCCTGCACACTGGGGAGTAGGCACACTATTCCAGTAAGCTACTTTTCACATCCTGACATCTAAAGATCATAAAGGCATTCTGATGATGGAACTGGAAGCAGCATTTCTAAATTATTTCTTTAGGGTAGCCTTTATTTATTTTGCATACTCTCTAGTAAGTAGTAAATATTATGTATTTTAGTTCTTTTATTGCAATGTTCAAGACTTCTTTTTTTTTCTTAGCATTTTTATTTACAAAGATCATTTTTTAAAAAAATGTCTCTGCTCTGCTCCTAACAATGAACAAATTTTTTTAATAGGAACCTCTGATAACGATCTGATCTTTATTTTATTTTTATGTACAATCTGAATAAATATAGCTGATGATCATACATAAGAACTATTATAGAAAGCTAGAATAATTAAACAGATTGAATGAAGAATTCTGGTGAATTAATTCAGAATAGAAGTCTATCTACAGATAGGTGTTGTCTCCAAAGTGTCTACACAGAGATACAGCTGGTTCTAGTACAGGAGTCTGTGTTTGCATTGAAAAGCAGTAGGTTAACCAGAGATATTTAATAACATCCAACAACATATACAAAAGCAAGTATACATCAGTGTGGATATATATTAATAAGAAAATATTTATAATAATTTCAAGACAACATATATAATGCAGTCTCAAAACACATGTCAAAAATAGGCACTGAAAGTTTAGACCTCTGAGGAAAACTTGATTTTAAGATGAGGAATGTATGGAGGTTGAAGGTGGTGCACCCAGTTAAATGCACATAGTACAAAGCATAAAGACCTGTACATGGATCCGAGTTTGAACCCTGACTCCCCACCTGCAGGTGGAACCGCTTTACAAGTGGTGAAGCAGGTGTCTGTCTTTCTCTATCCTATCCAACAAAGTGAAAAAATAAAATAAAAAGGGCACCAGGAGCAGTGGATTCGTAGTGCTGGCACCGAGCCCCAGCAATAACCCTGAAGGCAAAAAGTTTAAAAAAGAAATTTACTACTATTATTATTGCCACCAGGGTTATGACTGGGGCTCAGTACTGACAGTGTGAATCCACCACTCCTGATAGCATTTTCTTCTTGTTTTGTTTTTTTTTTTCGGTTTCATTTGATGTGACCGAGAGTTGAGAGGGAGAAGGGAGATAGGTTGAAAGATAGACACCTGAAGACCTGCTTCACCACTTCTGAAACGTGCCCAAGGGAAGCAGCGAGCTGGGACTCAGACCTAACTAAGTCTTTGCATGTAGTCACATGTGCACTCAACTGGATGGGCCACCACCTGGCCCCTGATGAGAGACAGCTTTCAGTCTAGGCTTTTTCAGTACAAAACCAACTCGGTGCCTAATAAAAGCAAATAGGTGCCTCTCCAGTTAGAAAAAAAAATTACATTTTCTCTGGAGGGTCTCATCTTGAATCCTTCCCTTCCCCTTAATGGCCTACCAAGAGTCATTCTGATGATTGTCATAGTCATGACTGACATTCTGCACCTGTGGCCTACCAGAGTGTCAGCGACCAATTTGACTATGATAATAAATAAAATCTTGTCGTAGGATGTTTGGCAAGGACAAGAATTAAGGCACCTTTATAACTCCCACAGGAATCTGGTGATATTTCTAACATGATCTCACACATCATTCTGTCCTGCCTGACCTTCCTTGTATCACCCTCCTGAATTATAGCCTGTATCTCTTACCCACTCCTCTTTCCACAGTCTCTCCCTCAGATAAAGGATTGCTGACCTGGAGAAAACAAATCTAACTTTTTTAATCTTTATAAGAATGTCAGTTAAAATATCCTAGAAGTTACTCCATGGGTTTTCAGCAGAACACTTACTGCCTCCATTAGATTAAACGTTATTTCTCACCTTATAAAATGGAGACTGAAGGTCTCTTTAGAGATTAAAGAACCTCATCAACCTCATCCCGCTTCTGTCCTTAATCAACTCTGGGGTCCCAGAATGCTGCAGGAAGCATCATATTTTTAACAGGTTACAGCCTATCACCCATCTTATTCAATATTCGGTTTCAGAGGTGGGGTTGGGAGGGGGCTGCACTAGGTGCTTTCACATGTACAGGGGTTAACTTTTGCCATTCTTTTATTTCAACATGGGGCAAGAGAAAAAGACACAGCACCGCTCCAACACCTGTAGAACTTGCCTGGGCCAGCTTCATGGGGCTTCCATGCGGTTCTGGGTCTTGAACTCAGGATTTTCTACTTGGTGAAGCATAGATTCTTTACTCTGGTACACATTAGGGAAAACTGCCTCTCAGGCATTTCCTCGTGTATCTGTCCAGAATGGGAATTTTTGGTAGACTTGAACTTCCTCATACTCTCCTGAGAAGTATAAGAGCTTCTCTGATGAGCCAAAGGAAGCACATTTATTTGAGAACTAGCACACTTCAAGGACACTGCTAAGCAGGAAGGCAATAGATGGACATAATAGCCATGCTTCTGGGTATCAAATGTCCTGTGCATATAGAATAAGCCAGACCTTCCACCTTCTGCATCCCACAATGCCCTGGGGTCCATACTCCCAGAGGGCTAAAGAATAGGAAACCTATTAGGGGAGGGAATGGGATATGGAGTTCTGGTGGTGGGAGTTGTGTAGAGTTTTACTCCTCTTATCTTATGGTTTCTGTCGGCGTTTCCTTTTTTTTTTTAATATTTATTTATTATTTATTCCCTTTTGTTGCCCTTGTTGTTTTATTGTTGTAGTTATGATTGATGTTGTTGTTGTTGGATAGGACAGAGAGAAATGGAGAGAGGAGGGGAAGACAGAGAGGGGGAGAGAAAGATAGACATCTGCAGACCTGCTTCACTGCTTGTGAAGTGACTCCCCTGCAGGTGGGGAGCCGGGGGCTCGAACCGGGATCCTTACGCCAGTCCTTGCGCTTTGCATCACCTGCGCTTAACCCGCTGTGCTACCGCCTGACTCCCTGTTTCCTTTTTATAATTTTAAAAAATAATAATAATAACCTCATGTAAGTCCAGCAAAATAGCTCACTTTGGTGGTGTACCGCTTTGCCATTTGTATCCCCAGGTTCAAGCCTGGCCCCCACTACATTGAAGGAAGTATTGGTTCTTCTCAGCCCTTCTCAGTCTTCCTCTATACCTTGCTGCCTCTTTCTATCAAGAAAGAGAGAAAGAAGGGAAAAGAGAGAATGGGAGGAACAGAAGGAAGGAGGGAGGGAGGAAGAAAAGGAGAGAGAGAAAATAAAGGAAAAGAAGACTGGCAAAATAACTCACCTAAATGTTATGCTGCTTTGCCATGTGCATGACCCAGGCTCGAGTCCTGCCCCCCACCCCACTGAAGGGAGATTTTGGTGCTACTGAGTCTCTCTCTCACTCTCTCTGTTCTATCTGCCTGTATCAAGAGAGAGAGAGAGAGAGAGAAGATAACTTCATTTAGGATGACCTTTCTTTGTGCATGCCCCAAATACAACATGACAAAGGTAAAATTTAAGTTAGATAAGCCCCAATTATTCAAGAAGCTGACTTTCTCAATCCATATAGCTTCTCTTCCTCTAGACTTGAGCTTCCAGTGGCTTCTTCAGGTAGACGCTAACATTAAAGTGTCCCGCTCCCAAGAGAATATATTTGAACTTACATCTGACCTATAAGGATTGAAGTCTACTAGTGAAGCAGCAAGTTGCGGGAATCTGCACTCCCTCATTAAGTTGCATCTTCCCTTTGGAGTTCCTTTAGTCTGACTATCCTTATTATCATCTCCTGTTTCCTTTTAAAATCTGGGGTCAAAGCACAGTCCCTTGCTTTCATGGCTTTTTAGAGTCAAGCCAAAATGGAACTTTTCAGTAAACTTTAAAAAAAAAAAAAGGATGACAGAGGACCTAGTGGGGGTTGTATTATGTGGAAAACTGAAAAATGTTATGCATATGCACAAACTATTGTATTTACTGTCAAAGGTAAAACAATCCCCCAATAAAGGAAAAAATTAAAAAATAAATAAAAGCAAAAAAAAAATTATCAGGCATATATTTAATGGGACATTGACCTACCATTTAAATAGATGGCATTGCATTCTTCAGGATAAAACAGAACTAAAAGTGATCATACTTAATGAAATAAGAGGTGGACAGACAACTACTGTGTGGTTTTACTCTTGTGGGCTACAGATAACTAAAGCACATGAAATTTGAGGTGGGGGGAAAGGCAGAGGCATACCAGGTTAAGTACACACACTACCAAGTGCAAGGACCTGGGTTTGAGCCCCTGCTCCCCACCTGGGGTGGGGGGGAGGGGACTGCAGGTGTCTATCTTTTTCTCCTCAGTCTTCCCCTCCTCTCTCTATTTCTCTCTGCCCCATCAACAACAACAATCACAGCAGCAACAACACAACAGAAAGAAGATGGCCACCAGCAGCAGTGGACTCATAGTGCTAGCACTGAGGCCCAGCAATAATCCTAATGGCAAGGGGAAAAAAAGAATGAGAGAAAGAAAGGAAGAAAGGAAGAAAGGAAGAAAGAAAGAAAGAAAGGAAGAAAGAAAGAAAGAAAGGCAAGCCAAACCATCTCTTAGACATTATAATAAGTATAAGTTGTAAGGGAGATGGGGGGAGCACAGAACTTTGGTGATAGAGGTGGTGTGAAACTATACCCCTGTAATTTTATACTCTTGTAAATCATATTAAATCACTAATAAGAACAGCATTTTAAGACACTTTACAATTCCCACCACCAGACCTCCGTATCCCCTCCCCTCCCCTGATAGTTTTTCTATTCTTTAACCCTCTGGGAGTATGGACCCAAGGCCATTGTGGGATGCAGAAGGTGGAAGGTCAGGCTTCTGGAATTGCTTCCCTGCTGAACATGTGTATTGACAGATCGATCCATACTCCCAGCAGAAGTGACTTGTCTCTTGCAGAAGCCCATGTCTCCTTGCTCTTTGTACTCCTGCCTCCTCCCCACCCTCACCTCCCCTGTACCCAACCTCCCTCCATAAGCAGAGGCCAGTTTCTGTTTGATTAGGAGATAATAAAGGAATCTATTACTCAGGTAGAAGGATGGCATATACAGGCACTGAAGGACTTTATCACTCACACAATCTGTGTTTTGTGATTTTTATGGAATCATAAGTAGGCACCTTAGCCTTCGGGCTTATCAGAGTCTTCATGCCATCACATATTCTGCTTGCTTATCTCATTGAGGGGCATTATAACTGTCTTGGTTTATTCATGTGCTTGCAGCAGGTCTTGCAACAGAAATGAATCAGCTCTACCTGCTGAAATTCACCGGAGAAAGAGCACCTGCGAAGGGTGCATCGTCTCAGTGGGAGCTACAAAGCAGCTCATTCTCTGCATTTAGGAATGGGGTCAGTAATGAAAACATGAATTAACGTGGCTAGGCACTGGCATGCCACGCACTGTTGCAGGTAGGTATGCTATGTGTCTTATCTCACTTTAAGAGTATAGCAAGGAATTACTATTGGGCCCCATTAAACGAATGGAAAAGCTAATGAGAAGTTAAATAACTTAGCCCTAATCACACAGTTAAGTAAAGAGTGACGCCAGGATTCTAGTCTAGATATTCCGAAAGTTTAGACCCTGCAATCTTAGACTCCACTTTCTCTCAAACATAATTCTGTACTACCTTCTGGAAAATTATCAGGAGTCAGACTCCAGTAGCTTACCTGCCCCCAAGCTTTTGCAGGCAGTTTTGTAACCCATAATTATAGACAACTCACTACTCAGCTTTATCTCATTTTAGAATCTTCTAAGTTCATAGGAACTCCAATATCTATACCCTAAAATATTTTACACCATATTTTCTCATTTAAATTCCAGTCACCTGTGTTTCTCTTTGAGTATGGCATTGTCAAATAATCACACAGATAAATTTAGGGTAAGTTTAAACATGAACATTTGCTGCCAGACCTGGTCAAAATGACTAACACTTGACAGGAATTTAGAGTCCTCAGAGATTGCTCAACTTCCCATTGACTGCTCCTACGAGGAATACTTTTCCTGAACAGTTGAACAGCTTGTCAAATCCTCTGTGTTTTGAAGACTCGTGAGATTTCTGTAAGTATAGTGTATACAAGGGATGAGTTCTCCCCAAACTGTTAGTCTTTCTGCAAAATAACAATGCTCATCATTCTTGGTTTTTTGTTTGTTTGTTTGTTTGTTTGTTTGTATCCTTTTCTGTCCCTTCTCTCCAAACTTAGAGGAAAATAGAAGCAAAATACCTAGGAAGTAACTTTGACAGGAATTATCTTCTGCTGAAATGATCACTTTGTTCAAACTAGACAAATAATTAATATCCAGAAACTTCAATGCATTTATAAGAATTCAAACAAACCCAGTATGTGTGAAATCTGGAGGAGAAAAGCTCATATAGGTATTTCTCACACTTTTGATTAATAGTAAGTTGTACCTTTTGTAGCAAAGAAAATAACATTTTGAGAGGTTTCTGAATTCTGTCATTTGGATAAGAGATAATTTGTGTTCCAGTCCTATGGAAGATAAGAATTTATCATGAATGAGCTGAACCTGGTAGTGGTCTACCTCCTGTAGATGTTTTCTTCATTCTATAACCAACAACACTGACAAACAATGGCATGTTTTAAAAACTTTAATAAGTAAATTTTATCACTATACTAAAGCATTTCAGTGCTCTTTCTTCCCATGATTTTTGTATGTTAACTCTCTTTTCAGCCACCAGGTTCCAGATGCTAGCAGGATGCGAACAGACTTCCCTGGACAGACAACCCCACCAATGTGTCCTGGATCTCTACTTCCCTAGAGTCCTTCCCCACTAGGGAAAGAGAGAGACAGGCTGGGAGTATGGATTGACCTGCCAATGCCCATGTTCAGCGGGGAAGCAATTACAGAAGCCAGACCTTCCACCTTCTGCATCCCATAATGACATTGGGTCCATTCTCCCAGAGGGTTAAAGAATAGGAAAACTATCAGGGGAGGGGATGGGATATGGAGGTCTGGTGGTGGGAATTGTGTGAAGATGTATTCCTCTTATCCTATGGTTTTGTCAGTGTTTCCTTTTTATAAATAAAAAAATTTTAAAAAAGAATTAACTTTTTAATGTTTATTTTATTTTGTTTGTATTTGGTAGGCCTGTGAGAAATTGAGGTGGGGATGAGATAGACAAAATAGGTAGATAGATAGACAGACAGATTTGCAGCCCTGCTTCACTACGCATGAAGCTTGCCCCCTGTGGGTAAGGGCCAGGGACTTGAACTCATGCACTTGGACAGTAATGTGGGTGTAATGGAGTGTACGCCCCATTCTTTCCCTGCCTCCCACAATTTAGTCTTTCTAAAGTTAGAAGTTACTGAAAATAATCAGTGGGCAATTTATTTAATAAAGGAAGATCAAAAGATTCATTAGAGTACCATCTTGACTCATTTTTGGACAACACTTACCCTGTTGCTAAAAAATCCATGCCTGTGTATAAAATAGCAATCAGATGCAAGAGCTGTCATAAACTGTTCAGTTGTCAGCTCCTATCATAAATCTATTTGTTCAATAATGTCAGGGACTCTACTAAATACTGGGGATCTAAAGCTCAACAAACAGAGTTCCTGCCCTGGAGGGGTATAACATAATCCACCAGGGAAGACAAACACAGATTAAGTGTGCTTGGTATAAAAAGCACAGGCTTTAGGAGGATAATATAATAGGAAGTCTACAGCTGACTGGGGGTGGGGGTGGGGAGTTGCTGGTTGGGGGGGGGTTACTAGGGAACCTCTCCTAGGTAGTAGCTTAAGTTGAAGTGGAGAATATAGGTAGCTAGAGAGTGCCAGGTAGAGGCAACAACATGTATAGAAACTTTACGGAGGAAAAACCTCATAAAATCTACATTTGGGGGCAGAAAATAGATCTGAGTTTGAGGGAGTATTAATCATACTAACATACTGCTTCTTCTCTAACATACATTCATCCACCTTTCTTAAGCCATTAGAATGAAAAGTGATACTAGATTATATAAATTTTGCTGAATCAACTATAAAAAGGAAAATAATGACTCACTTAAGAGCCAATTTAAGTTTTGTTTCATCTTCATAAAAGCAAAACATAGATTAGGAGGCTTCATTTAAAAAAATTTTACATGCAATAAGATTTCTATATTTAAAATATCCCAAGGTGAACATCTGTTATTATATTAGTAATTGCAGAAATTAGTCTGCACTGAATTATCTTGGTATTTAAGGCAAGCGCGTCACCTTCTTCCTTGATACATGTGTTTATTTTAGAAAACAACCATACAGTCTGTCATTCTAATTTTTAACACTACTGGTACAAAATGCCATTAGATCACATGCATCACTGTGGGGTGTATTTTCCTCTAGAAATAATGGGGAGGAAAAAATAAGAATATGTAAAAATAACCATTTGTCTGGCTTTAAAAAAAAAAAACTTTCTCTCTAGACATACTTTTTTTTTTTTTCCTGGAGTTTTGTCTAGGATCCATGCAGGCAAAGTTGTATGCACTAGGGAGCTTCCCAGAGACAGTAATTTCCAAACAATAGAGCAAAAATGTATCTATCAGCTAGCTAATTTATGCTATATCAATTTTACACACCCCGAAAGCATGAAATTTTAATATGATCTCACCAAAGCCAAATAAGCCAAATTGAAGCTACCAAAACAGGCCTTTCCCTTTCATCTAAACAAGCTTATGTCATGCTTCTTTTGAAAACACAGTATATTCTGAAAGGGCAGGCAACCATGCTTCTAAATGCATGTTCTGTTAGGCAGCAAAGTACTACAAAAGACAGTCAGAGGGAAGTGGCTAGGAGCTGAAGCTGATTAATGGGGAGCTTTATTTCACTCTGAGGGTAAAGGATGGAGAACGGTAGGTAGAAGGGGCCTTAAGCCCACCTGACAACTGTAAAGGTCACAAAGAAAATGATGACAGGTAACATGATACTGTCAGTGAGGCCAGATATCTAGCATTCACAGTGGCAGAGGCTCCAGAATGAGATAACTGGTGAGCTGGCAGCCACCTGAGGGTTTGGTCCAAATGAGAAGTCATAGAAACATGAGCCCCTAAAACCCCAAGTTTTAGTTCAGAGCCCTCTTCCTTACTGAAGACAGTAGATGTGTAATCTTAGCTACTAGCTCAGAGCACTCAGGGTCCTCACTGTGTTTCTCTATCTTATATTTTCCAGTTCTCACCAACACATGGCAGTCACCCTGACATAGTTCTGTAAGTTCCCCTACAATCATTTCTCACTGTAGAACATACAAATAGTATCACAGCCAGAAGAAATATCTGTCCTTGGAGATCGTTAAGAATGACAAATTAACTATTTAGAAATTGTCCTTTGATAAACTCTGTGAAAGTAGAATCATGGGTAAAGCAGAATTATACTGAACAATGTCCAGCCCTTCCTACAATTGGATGGGACCATTAGCCTTCCCCAAGCCGATAACTAAGGATTATAACTGGAAGAGTAGAAGTAGAAGTCAAAGTCTCAAGCCCAATTCTGGACCTAATCCTCCCCTGAAACCCTCCCATTTCATTTAGCTAAGGACGAGGGGGCTGTTAAAGATCTAAGAACTTCCTAAAAAGTAGATAAAGAAAATAATCATATGACCAATACACTGATAAAGTTAATGTACTTTGATAGGGACAAAATAATAGGTACAAATTCACAACCTTTTCTGTCAGCTCTTCGTGGAGGTCTGGAGTACTCAGTAAGGAATGGAATGCCTGGGGAAATGATAGAACCGGGTAATAGGATTTATACTATGTATGAACAGACAGTCTAGTGAGAGGTGAGAGAGGAAAGAGGACGGAAGTGTGGGGAGGTTTCCATGGGAAGGAGTGTTTTTACAGCTACTGTAGGGATTTGGTAGTAACAGGTCGGTGATGAGATGGCTAGAGACACTTTTCTGTCTGTGCCATATATGAAGCTCAGTGGTATTCTCCTCCCAGAAAGCAATGAAGAGATTATCTGCATTATTTATCAAGGTTTCTGGAGTCATATTCACGGGATATATGTAAAGGATAAGCTATATTGGGTAACATCTGAAACGGACTCAAGACAAGATTGTTCTAGAAAAAAAAAATTTCCCCTAAAATTTCTGCTGCCTATCCCAGAACAGCACATTATTTAGTTTTTGTTATAGCTGTCATTTTGAACCTTTTGTTTCCTCTAAATATAAGCCTTGTTGCTGCTATTTTTGTGCTCTCAAAACTGCAGTTTCAGCTTCCAGATCACATTCCCATGCGTAATTGTAACAAATGGAATGAATCTACAGTGAAAAACACTGTTCTGCTTAACTTTTGGCATCGGAGATGTGCCCCACAGAGTGTGTCTCTGTAGCACACTGAGTGAAAAGATGAACAGTTTCACACCCAGGAGATCAAATTAACTAATGAGGTAAATCTGACATTCACGGGTGAAACACCACACACTGTTTAAGGATCGGTCTGAAAAGGACTTTATAGAAAGTTGTTAGGGGAAAGGGAGAAAGGGAGAGGGGAGAGGGAGAGGGAGAGGGAGAGAGAGGAGAGAGGCGAGAGGGAGAGGGAGAGGGAGAGAGGGAGAGGGAGAGAGAGGAGAGAGAGAGAGGGGGAGAGGGAGAGGGAGAGAGGGGGAGAGGGAGAGGGAGAGAGGGATATATATATATATATATATATATATATATAGAGAGAGAGAGAGAGAGAGAGAGAGAGAGAGAGAGAGAGAGAATATTCTCAGACCATTATAAACAACTCGAGAGTTCACCACTATTTTATTGAAGGCAGATGAGACAGTGGAAACAAGGAAACTCAAAAACGCTTGGCTCACTGAGGCACTCTGCTCATCCAAGAGTCTAGAGAGGGTGGAAGCTGCTGTGTGGGTAGATGGGTCGACTGTTCAGAGGCTAGGCTGGTGGTGGCTTTTCTGCTTGTGGCTCTGCAGTTTCTTTGGGCTATTAAGTGAAAGAGGTGGGGTTGGTTTGACAAGCAGCCTAAAGGGAAAATAAAAAAAGAACTAGAAGTAAGAGACAAGGGATGTGGGAGATTTGGTTAGGTTTGACTATTCAGGCCTTGTAGCAGGCACCATTTGTACTCATTCTGTTGATGAAAATGTAGTCTCCTTCGCAGAAGTTGAGCTGAAAATTGTAAGCAAGCTACATGCTCAAAATGGGAGAACAACCAAAAAACCTGATAACCTCTATCACGGACACATTTTTCTGATTTCCCTTCCACCTTTAGGAATATTATTTACATGGACTAGTAATTATAGTGACCCCATCATTGAGTAGCCCTCTTTTCTTTATATTTATTTATTCCCTTTTGTTGTCCTTGTTTGTTGTAGTTATTATTGATGTCATTGTTGTTGGATAGGACAGAGAGAAATGGAGAGAGGAGGGGAAGACAGAGAGGGGGAGAGAAAGACAGACATCTGCAGACCTGCTTCACCGCCTGTGAAGCGACTCCCCTGCAGGTGGGGAGCCAGGGGCTCGAACCGGGATCCTTATGCCGGTCCTTGCGCTTTGCGCCACATGCGCTTAACCCACTGCGCTACCACCCGACTCCCTAGTAGCCCTCTTTTATATGGTGACATAACTTGTGACAAGATGAACTACTGAGGTGTTACTAAAATAATTTCTGTGGGGGAATGGTTGCTGAATACTAAATTAAATGTAGAAAAGATAAGGGTAGCACAGATAGGACTTTACAGTTTATAAGGCATCTACTTCTCATAATTTCCAAGGAAATTTAATTAGGGCACTAGTGCCTACAAAACACAGACACACACACACACACACACACACACACACACACACACACACACACACACAGCATTTCCAGTATATTTCCTGATAGTCTAGTGGCCAAGACTGGTGCTTTCAAAACTGTATTTTCAGAGAGCACACACATAACCATGTGTGAGGATCTGAGTTCAAACCCCTGATCCCCACCTGCAGAATGAGAGGGGTTTCATAAGCAGTCAAGCAGTGTTGCAGATGTCTCTCTTTCTGCTTCTTGCACCAATCCCTCTCTATTTCTGTCTCCATCAAAAGGAAAGGGAGAAGGAAAAAATCAGGGCAACTTCTAGAGAATTAACACACATTTCTTTTTTTCTTTTTTCTATCTTTATTTATTTATTGGATAGAGACAGCCAGAAATCGAGAGGGAAGGGAGTGATAGGGAGAGAGACAGAGAGACACCTGCAGCACTGCTTCACCACTTGCAAAACATTCCCCCTGCAGGTGGGAACTGGGGGCTTGAACCTGGGTCCCTGAGTACTATAACATGTGCACTCAACCAGGTGTGCCACCACCCAGCCCCCTACTTTTTTTCAAATCACAAAAAACACCCTTTACTATGTCCTACAGTTAGATGCAAGTTTCTTACACTATCTGAAATCAGTGTTCCTTTTTTGTTTAAGATAGTTGTGTGTGTGTGTGTGTGTGTGTGTGTGTGTAGGGGAGGTTGACTGGTTGTCCAAGAATGCTATCACTAAATTATATTTGATTAACGAATAAGTATCTGAATTTGAAAATAAGTGAATAAGTAAATATTTTGGATAGAGAAAGGGAAATAGAGGGGGGGATAGGAAGACAGAGAGACACCTACAACACTGTTTCACCACTTGTGAAGCTTCCCCCCCGCACTGTAATGTGTGTGTTCAACCAGGTGCACCACATTTCAGCCACTATTTAAAATAATTTTATCATTCTATCATTCCCAGACACCAAATTGTAGCCTAACAAATCATGTCAAAATAGAAGTATTCTATTTCTAGATAGTGGTTGAAATCTGAAAGAGGGTGAGAGAGACTAGAGAGACAGAGATGGGATGCAAAGAAATAGAAAACTGTAATTTCATTAAAGACCATAACTACGAATAGTTTGGGAATAAAATGGGGGCTTCTATCGTATTTTAGTCAAAGAAACTATTTCTTTCTTTCTTTCTTTCTGTCTCTGAGACATATGCAAATTATTGCAGTCTCACCTGTCTGGCATGTCTAGGGATCCCTCATCCATCCTTGTGATCAGATCAGATCAGATCCCCAGGTGAAAATGGTGTCTGGGGAGTTGGGAGGTAGCGCAGCTGGTTAAGTGCACGTGGCACAAAGCACAAGGACCGGCATAAAGATCCCGGTTCGAGTCTCCGGCTCCCTACCTGCAGGGGAGTCACTTCACAAGCAGTGAAGCAGGTCTGCAGGTGTCTGTCTTTTTCTCCCCCTCTCTGTCTTCCCCTCCTCTCTCCATTTCTCTGTCCTATCCAACAACAACAACATCAGTAACAACAACAACTACAACAGCAATAAAAAAACAAGGGCAAGAAAGGGGAAAATAAATAAAATATTTTAAAAAAATTTAAAAAAAGGAAAGAAGGCTCCCTTGAGTCTTTAAAAAAAAATAAGAAAAAGAAAATGGTGTCTGAAGAGCCAGAGAGGTGCTCTAGATTCTTAATTCCTCCATATTTAGAAGGCAAAGCTGCTGCTGAAAAATAATCAAGTAACAATAAAGGCTCTGCTCTTGACAGATGTCTAAAAGTACTTTTCTAAACTCCTCCTACCAGGGACTCTGTGGGCCCCAGAGCAGAGGATACCACACAGAATGCCAGTGTACTTGTCAGTGTCTACACTGTACTAGTCAGTGTCTACAAGTGCTTTGAATTTTGTGTACACGCTCCCTTCCCTGCTTTTATATACTCCTAAACAATGTATTCTACTACCATCCCATCCAACCTTGACTTTCTCTTTCCTATGTTTGAGAATGACACTATTTTTACGTTTTTTTAATCAGAACACTGCTCAGCTCTGGTTTACAGTGGTGGTGTTCATGGTGGTGGTGGTGGTAGTGGTGGGGTGGGGTGTGGATTGAACCTTGGACCTCTGGTGCCTCAGACAGGAAAGTCCTTTCCATAATGATTATGCTATCTTCCCCTGCTCTACACTCGATTCTTTTAGTAGTTTCCCTAACTATTTTGATAGTTTAGAAGTTTAAAGTGATTATTTTATACTATTTTTTAAAAAATATTATCTTTATTATATCTGATAGAGACAGCCAGAAATCAAAACGGAAGGAGGGGTTAGAGAGGGAGAGAGAGAAAGAGAGATGGATACCTCACACCCTACTTCACCACTTTTGTGAAGCTTTCCCCTTTCAGGTGGGGACCGGAGGCTCGAACCTGGGTCCTTGTGCACTGTAACATGTACACTCAATCAGGTGCACCACCGCCTGGCCCCTTATTTTAGACTATTATTATTCTTCATCCAAATTATACAAATTATACAAGCATTTTAGAATTACCTTGGCCATCTAAACTGTTTAGTTTACTTTAACCTTTCTAACATCAGTTAGACATGCTTCTGCACAGCAATTTCTTTTGATGTATACTATATTCCCCAACATCATTATCATCTCTTCATTTTTTTTAGCTTTCTTTTTAAAAAATATTTATTTTCTTTTGCTGCCCTTGTTTTTTTTATTGTTGTAGTTATTTGGTGTCATCGTTGTTGGATAGGACAGAAAGAAATGGAAAGAGGAGGGGAAGACAGAAGGGGAGAGAAAGATAGACACCAGCAGACCTACTTCACTGCCTGTGAAGCAACTCCCCTGCAGGTGGGGAGCCAGGGGCTCGAACCGGGATCCTTATGCCGGTCCTTGCGCTTTGAGCCACCTGTGCTACCTGCACCATCTCTTCATCTTAAACCCATCTGGAATCATTTGTCTCTGCCTTTTGAACTTCCTTTACTAAGAATTTCTTGGTGGTGAACAGGAAAGGTGGATCAGTGGTAGAGTGAATATTTTGCATACAAGAAGCCCTGGGCTTGACTCTTGAAAACACAGGAGAGCAACAAAGACAAAATGAGCATGACTTCATGAGTGAAGGAGCAGTACTTTGATCTCTCTCTGTTGTAGAAAATTGGGGTGGGGGGGGCAGATGGCGGCACACCTGGTTAAGCGCACACACTACAGAGCACAAAGTCCCAGGATCAAGCCCCTGGTCCCCACCTGCAGGGGGAAAGCTTTACGAATGGTGAAGCAGGGATGCAGGTGTCTCTTTGTCTCTCTCCCTATCTCCTCCACCCTCTCAATTTCTCTCTGTCTCTATCCAACAATAAATAAATAAAATTTAAAAAAAAAGAAAAATTGGTCCTAAGTAATGATTCAAAAATAGAACTTCGTGGACTGGGATAGATAGGATAGTGGTTATGCAAAGAGACTTTTATGCCTGAGGCTCCAAAGTCTCAGGTTTAATCCCTAGCACCGCCATAAACCAGAACTGAGTAGTGTTCTGGTAAACAAACAAACAAAAATAAACTCTGCATGCATGGGATTGATCCCTGTTACTGCACAAGTATTTATTGGTGGTAAACTCAGACTTCATTTGATAAATTTTATCTTCCTCTAATTTTCTTTAAAATTAGAAAAAAATATATGCATAACATTATTGTTCTACCAGTTGCACTGTTGCTGCCAAGACTTTAGCTATCAATCTAACTGCTGCTTTTTACGAGTAATCTCACTCACCTCACTGCTTTTCTACTTCATTATCTTTAGGAATATCCAATTTTACTATGATATAGGCAAGTATGGATTTATTTTAATTTCTTGTTCCTTAGAATCATTAAACTTCCTAAATTTGAGTTTTGGTGTTTCTTCACAATTCACAATTCTGGGGAAAAATTCTGCCCTTTTTGTCATCAGATGTTGCTTCTTTTTTGTTCTATGACCTTTTGGAACTCCTCTTAAACATCTTGTCTCTCTTCTATGTCTCGTAGCTGTGCTCTTAGCATGTTCTATTTGGTACTCTATGTGGCGCTCTCGATAATTTCTTCCAATCCATCTTCCAGGACACTAATTTCTCTCCAGCTGTGTCTAATCTTCTATTTAACATACCCACTGAGTTTTTAATAAAAATTACATGGTTCATTTTTAGAAATTTGTTTGCTTCTTCCAAGTCTGTTTGGTAGCTCCTAATAGTCTCTTGTTTCTTTCTTACATTTTTTAAAAATTCCTTTATTGGGGGATTAATGGTTTACAATCAACAGTAAAATACAATAGTTTGTAAATGCGTAACATTTCCACATAACAATACAACTCCCACTAGGTCCTCCTCTGCCATCATGTTCCAGGACCTGAGCTTTACTCCCACCCTGGAGTCTTTTACTTTGGTGCAGTACACCATCTTTCTTACATTTCTAACCTTTTTATTTGTTTTCTTATACTTCACAGTTTTTTTTATTTATTTTATTGTAATTATTGTTGTTGCTGTTATTTATGTCCTCGTAGTTAGATAGGACAGAGACAGAAATGGAGAGAGGAGGGGAAGACAGAGGGGGAGAGAAAAACAGACACCTGTAGACCTGCTTCACCACCAGTGAATCCACTCCCCTTCAGGTGGGGAGGGAAGGGGAGGCTGGAACCAGGATCCTTATGCCAGTCATTGCGCTTCACGCCACGTGTGTTTAACCTGCTGCGCTACTGCCCAACTCCCACTTCAGTTTTTAATTCATAATTCTGATATCAGAACATTTTGTGCCAACTTATATCTGTTTGTTTTTATTTCTAGCCCCCTTATACTTTATTTTTATTTTATTTATTATTATTATTGTTGTTGTTGTTGTTATTATTATTATTACCTCCAGGGTTATTGCTGGGGCCAGTGCCTACACTACGAATCTACTGGTCCTGGAGGCCATTTTTTCTCCTTTTGTTGCCTTTTTTGTTTTATCAGTTGCTGTTGTTATTGTTGTTATTGCTGTCATCGTTGCTGGATAGTTCAGAGAGAAATCAAGAGAGGAGGGGAAGATGGAGAGGAGGAGAGAAAAACACCTGCAGACCTGCTTCACCACTTGTGAAGTGACCCCCTGCTTACTTACTTACAGGGATCCTTACTGCAGTCCTTGCGCCATGTGTGCTTAACTTAACCCACTGCACTACTGCCGGGCACCCTATACTTTATTTTTGGCTGAGTTTATTTTCTTTTTGTCATAATTCCTGAGGTGGGAAGGGGGACTTTTTGCTTTTAGTTTGCATGCCCTCAAAAAGGGCTTGAACTTGGTTTACCCTTGTTTGGAATCACTGCCAGCTTGAAGAGGCATGGACTGATGGCATCAGATAAGGAGAACTCTGGGTGCAGAATCCCAGAAGGACTGACAAATTTATGGGGGGAGGTGGGATATATTTCCATTTAGTGGAAAAGATAAGGCCATTTAGTATCCAGGCAATCACAGCCAAGTTTTCCTATTCTCTCCTGCCATGCGATAATAGGACTTGATGCTCAATCACCCTTACAATATTGGTATAGCTTTGCGGGCCTTTGCTATATCTAGTCTCCTTCCTAAACAATAATTTTTTTAAAGTACAGACCTGGGTGTTCAAGGTTGGTGGACATCCTAAGTTCACACGTATCTCATGAGATCTGGCTTTAATTTCACGTTTGGCCTTTGCAAATGTCTTAGATTTTTTTCAAGTCCAATGATACACTTAAAGAGCTCTGTCATTTTTTAATCCAACAATTTTAGTTATTTTCAACAGGAAACTACTTCAGGCTATTCTATAAAATCTTGTAATTATGTATGTTTTATATTATTTTATATTTTCTGTGACATACTTCAAAATATTCACACACATGTTCCAAGACTAAAAAACTATTCAAATATGAATTCAAACAGTATTTTTATTGTTCAACTTACCCCACCAATATTAAAAATAATTTTTTTTTTGCTATTTGCTAAATGAGATTGGACATTCAGCTTTTAATTTTTTTTTTTTTTGCCTTCAGGGCTATCTAGAACTATCACCGGGGCTCGGTGCCTGCACCACGAATCCACTGCTCCTTGTGGCCATCTTTTTCCATTTTGTTGTTGCTACTGTTGTTGTTAGATAGGACAGAGAGAAATTGAGAGAGGAGGGGAAGACAGAGAGGGAGAGAAAAAGACATCTGCAGACCTGCTTCACTGCTTGCGAAGTGACACCCCCTGCAGGAGGGGAGCTGAGGGCTTGAACCAGAATCCTTGTTCTGGTCCTTGTGCTTTGTACTACGTGTACTTAACCTGGTATACTACCATTCCCCCCCCCCCCCAGCTTTTAAATTTTTTATGCATGGACTAGTCAGTTACCCTGATACTTTTTACTAGGTAAGCATTAATTCTCTAATGATTTAAAATACTACCATTTTCATAAATTACATTCCTGAATAGTGTTCCTGTACTTTTTGTGTAATTTCTAGACTATTTTTGTTACTTGATCTATCTTCTAGTCTTGCTTTGCACTGGTGTTCATTTATTTCAGTTAAGTTTTACCTTTAATGTAACATCTGGTAAATTTAGAACTTTACCATTGTGCTTGGTTGTTAAAATTCAGAATTTTCTCGAGTATTCTGAACATTTTGTTCCAAAAAAAGAAAAAGAGAATTATTCTACCAATTCTTCCTATTTCCATGTTGAAATGGGTGGGAAAGAGTGTTTTTCTTTGATTTTTAATCCTCCCTTTACATTCTTTAATAGATGACATCATTAAAATATGACTTTTTTAGTCTCCTTCAGGAATAGTCAGGAAGCAGATGGCACTCTAAAAGGTTTCACAGAAGAAGATATTGAAGGAACTACTTCTAGAAGTGTGAATTGATCAGCAGAACATGAGAAAGAAGAACTCAGGGATGAGTAAGAAGCAGTTAGCAGCTAGAACAAGTCAAAAGACCATGCAGTTGAAGCCTCTACGTATGTAGGGCCATAGTCACTACTCAAACCTTGGCACAAGCAGTGTGGAGTAGAGGAGAAGTTGGGGTTAGGGGGAGTTGGGTGAAATAGAGCAAGGCATACAAACTTCAAGTTCTAAGTCACGAGAATAGAATGCATAGCATAGTCAATATAGTTGGTAACACTGTAGAAAAAGCTTATATGTTGCCAAAAGTCAATCCTGATAGTTCACTTTTGTATGTTGACAGAGGATACCTAGACTTAGAACAGTGATCAATACACAAGGTGTATGGATCTCAACTCATTATGTTATACACCTGCAGTCATATTTCTTGGGTTGTATTTCATTTATACTTCAATTAATTCTTTTAATAAAAGAAAGCAGACATGGAAATAGTTCCTCTGACCTTATTAATTCTGCCTTCTCTCCTCCTGGCCCTGCTGTTGGTCAAATCCAATAGGAACTTAGGTAGAAATGAGCTTGGGAAAAGGAGTTTACAAAGGCTGATCTCTCATAGCACAGATGATGACAGAAAATGAGTCTGGAGAGGCAAATGGTGAATGACTAGCACAACTCAATTTATGACCTGGTAGTTTTTACACTTGCAACACTGGAGTGTTGTTAAATGTATTCACAGAGAAACTATGGGAAGATATCCTAGAGAAACAAGTGACTCATTACCCTGCAGCCAGATGACTTTGTGAAAATCAGATGCATTGTTACCTGAATTGGTAACAGTTTTTCACTTGCAGTACTACATGTTCTAGGCTGCAAAACTTCTTTGTCAGATGGGAAAGCTGACATTTTTCTGGTGAAGGAGAACAGCAGCAGAAAGATTGCCTGTTTCCTCCATCTTTCCCCCTCAGCAGCACAGTCTTACATCCCATCTATTACAGGATGATCTCTCATTAGCTTCCACTTTGGAAGACAATTTTCTACACCCTGATTGCTAAATCCCCAAAGATGCCTCACAGGTTTTTCCTTTTCTTCCAAGAAATGCAGAACAGTAAATCTTTCTGCAAAGAGAGTCAACAGAAAATAATAAACAGTAGTTTAAATTCAAGAACACCTGGAAGGAGTGCAGAAATCAGCAGGTAGGAACAAGTTGGACCCTTTCCAGCAAAGGTTATTTGGGATCATCACTCTCTTCCTATTCACAAGAATTTGTGGTCAAATGCCTTCACTGAGGGCGGGAAGGGGAAAAGCCAGTGAGATCTGCTGTTGTTAGTCCTCTTACGTGAGCATTTTTCCTCTCCTCATTTTAATCTAAGACTAAGCTTCTGTTCTGAGGAATAGACACAACCCACTCTTCCAGGGAATAGCAAGGGCACCGTGAAAGCAGAATGAACAGTGTGGACTCAACTATTCAACTGAAAGGCAGACTGGGTTGCAGTGAGCTCTCAGCCCTCACATTATCGCCTGTCATCTCCCCTATTATATGCCAACAGGGTGGGATTAACCACGAGTCATTGTTTTTCCATGGAAATAATAGCCTTCAGTCCTGGTAATGTGCTCTGGCATCAGGGCATCAAAGCAAGTGCAGAGAATGCCTCTGTGCTGGCCCTGGCTACTCTGATAAATCACCCATCAGTGGAGTCTCGGAGAGAGACTCCAGCAAATGAACAGATTATTGAATTTTTTTTCAGGTCATTTGAAGTATGTGAGCCAGCCTTGAATAAAAAAGCAAATCAGTCTGCCTCTTTTCTGTGTCATTATTATTATTTTTTTTTTTGTGATGCAGGTTTTCAAATAGAAGTGGGGTGGGGGAGGGGTGGTATGCTATGAGGCCAGGTTCACTTTAGCTAATTTTAGTACATCATTTCTGGCTAAAACACCATGTTGCAAGTATATTTTTAAAAAAATACATCTAGAAACCGATTCTTTTCTATCAGTTTTGCTTCCTGGAGATGGATTTGACGGGTTTTGATTGTACCTCTCTGTGGAAGAGTTCTTCCTATTTCCCTCCTGTGGCCCTTGCCTAGTCTGGATCACTTAGAATGCTTTTTTTGGTCTCTTCAAAATCTAAAGGAAGATCGTCTCCAAGCTCTGTCCTTGGGCACCATGCCTATCTTCCTCCCCCACCCTTTCCCTCAAGCCTAGATTTACATATACAACACAAGTTCTGAATTTCTTGTCATTACACACATGGGAAATGAACTGGCCATTTCCCCTTCACACTGTTTTTTTTTTTTTTAAAGAGAGACCTAGAGGAATGTCTGGTAATAGTTTCAGCCCAGTTCCAATAATGGATTTTTAAAATTTCCTTTTCTTTCTTTTTAAAATATATATTTTAAAATACTTATTTATTTCCTTTTGTTGCCCTTGTTGTAGTTATTGTTGTTGTTGTTATTGATGTTGTCATTGTTGGATAGGACAGAGAGAAATGGAGAGAGGAGGGGAAGACAGAGAGGGGGAAAGAAAGATAGACACCTGCAGACCTGCTTCATCAACTGTGAAGCGACTCCCCTGCAGATGTGGGGAGCCGGGGCTGGAACCGCGATCTTTCCACCAGTCCTTGCACTTCGCGCCGCGCCACCGTGCCCTTAACCCGCTGCACTACCACCCAACTCCCCTTTTAAAAATATTTTTATGTACTTATTATTGGCTAGAGACAGAGAGAAACTGAGAGGAGAGGGGATGGGAGGTAGGAAGGGAAAGAAACAGAGACACCTATAGTCCTGCTTTACCACTTGTGAAGCTTTCCTCCTGCAGGTAGGGACCAGGAGCTTGAAATCAGGTCCTTGGACATTTAAATGTGTGTGCTTAACCAGATACTTCATTGCCTGGGCCCTTCCAGTCGTGGATTTTTAAAAGGACTGTATTATGTAAAAGACTTTCATGCCTGAGGCTCTGAAGTCCTGGTTCAATCCCCAGCACTAGTATAAGCCAGAGCTGAGCTGAGTAGTGCTTTTGTTTGTGTGTCTCTCTGTAATTTCTGTATCTCATTAAAAAAATATTTTTTGTCTAGGGGGCTGGGTGGTGGTGCACTGGTTAAGCACACGTAGTACTATGAGCAAGGACATAGGTTTAAGCCTCCGCTTCCCACCTACAGCGGGAATGCTTCATGAGCTGTGAAGCAGGTCTGCTGGCATCTATCTTTCTCTCTCCCTATTTCCCCCTCCTCTCTCAATTTCTTTCTGTCCTATCAAATAAAATGGAAAAAAAACCTTTTATCTACTGAGTAGGGAAGGAGGGAGGAAAAGAAAGCCAGGTAATTTCTCTAAGTAATTTCTCTAACACATATGATGCTAGGGACTTTATGCTTGAGTTCAGTGTCTTATTTCCTGTACCACCTCCCAGGCCACCAATAGTAGATTCTAAAGCAGTCATCTGAGGTTTCCTGGTTAGTTCTGGAGAGTTAATCCATTCCTCCTGAAGGAAGGTAACTTTGCCTGAAATAATCTTTTCTTTTGCTAATAACCTTGTCCCATACTCTATTTTGTGCAACCCCTTGCAGATGTTTTCTGCTTGATGTAAGTGCTCTGAAATCACAAACTTCCATATTTCTTTGACCTGTCTTATTTAAGTTCAGTTATATTAATTAATATCATCTGGGTCTCTCCATTGGGTCTCTCCAGAGGCAAAAATAGGGATGGTGGAGGAAAATTACAGGGAGCTGATTTGGGTATAGTATCAGATACACTATAAAGACTTTCTTTTAAAGTGAAACTACAGGTTAGCAAAAAAATGGAATCACCTGTCTTTGTGTGGGAAGGAGTTGCTATTACCAGACTGAGATGGGGCTATGTGCTGATGGTTGGAAACTCTAGGGATCGGCAGGATGCGACCAGACTTCCCTGGACAGACAACCCCACCAATGTGTCCTGGAGCTCAGCTTCCCCAGAGCCTTTCCCCACTAGGGAAAGAGAGAGACAGGCTGGGAGTATGGGTCGACCTATCAACACCGTTTTTCAGCAGGGAAGCAATTACAGAAGCCAGACCTTCAACCTTCTGCATCCCACAATGATCTTGGGTCCATACTCCCAGAGGGTTAAAGAATAAGAAAACTATCAGTGGAGGGGATGGTATACAAAGTTCTGGTGTTGGGAATTGTGTGAAGCTGTACCCCTCTTAACCTATGGTTTTGTCAGTGTTTCCTTTTTATAAATAAAAAACCAAAAAAAAAAAAAGAAAAGAAAGAAACACTAGGGATCAAAGTAGGTTGAATTTTAACTCCCTCCCAGAACATATCCATGTCCTCAACTTAAGAACCAGTGAATATAACCATATCTGGCAAAGCACATTTGTAGATATTATTAAAGATCTAAAGATGAGCTAATTCTAGATTATCTGGGTGGGCCCTAAATCCAATGAAAAGGGAAAGGAGACAGCACACAAACAACATGGAAAATAACAAGTGAAGACAGAGTGGAAATTGGAATGAGACTAAGAAATATCTGGAGTGATACATATTCAACGGGAGACTTGTCTGCAATTAAAAAAATGATATTGGGCGTCAGGCAGCAGCACAGCGGGTTAAGCACACATAGCACAAAGGACCTTAGGGACACATGGATGAAACTGGAGGGGGTTATGTTTAGTGGAGTAAGTAAGGAAGTGAAAGACAACTACCTGAAGATTTTACTCATATATGGAATATAGGGAATTAAAACACATAAACTTGAAAAAAACAAGAAGGAAAAGAAAAAAGTGAGCACATTGTCTTTAAGACTGTGTGAAAATTATGGGGCTATTTATGTATCTGCGTCTGGGTTGGTGGTAGTGGGATGCTGAACTTTGGTGATGGATGGGGTGTGGAAATCTGTAATCTAAAACAAACAAAAAAAACATTATTAAAGCACTAATTAAAGAGAGGGGAGAGGGAGGGAGTAGGGATGTAGGGAGGGAGGTAGAGAGAGAGAGACAGAGACAGAGATAGAGGCACCTAGAGCCACCAGGAACTGAAGAGAGTAGGAAGTTTGTTCAGCTGGAGCCCCAGTGGTGCAGTCAGTTAGTGTGTGGTACTTATACAGGAAGTTTCTTCAACAAGTCTTAGGAAGTGTGAACCTACCTAGTTATACATTTTTTTTCCCCTTCTGGTTTCCAAAAGAGCAGGAAAATAGATTTCTGCTGTCCTTAGGCTTGTCGTAGTAATCTGTTAACAGCAATAATAGGAAATTAACAGAGATGGGAATCCTGTATGGTGAAATGAATTACCTAGATCCATGTCTTTTGGTTAATCACATGTGAGAAGCCAGAGCATAACTCCACCATTTTATGATGTCCTACCTCTCTCTTTTTTAAAATGTAGTGCTGAAGACTGAATATAAGACCACATATATACAGAAGATGCATTGTTATGTTCTGGGGGAGGGGAGCAACACTTGTTTCCCCAACATTTAAGAAGCTTGTCATACATCATCTCAACAAAGAATTGAGGGGAGAGCATGATTTTCAGGAATTTTAAATTTTTGGGAAATTGAGAACATTCATATATTAGGACGAGAGAGAGAGAGACAGAGAAAGACACAGAGAGAGAGACACAGAGAGAGACACACAGAAAGAGAGAGAGAGAAAAAAACAGAGCTGTTACTTACATGATGATCTGGACAGAAAAGAGAGAAAGTCACACTCACAGGTCTACCTATTAACACCCAAGCCCTGCCTCCACTTGTCCAAGCCACACCTGTCACTACTCCCATTTTCTGGGTAATACTCTCCAGGTACTTCCTGTGCCTCAACACTACTACCAAGCTACCCACCCCAGCCCTAGGTCCATGGTTTTCAAACAGTTTTTAAAAAGATTAGATCTGTCTATCTATCTATCTATCTATCTATCTATCTATCTATCTATCTATCTATCTATCTATTTGCCTCCAGTGTTATTGCTGGGGCTCAGTGCCTGCACCACAAATCTACTGCTCCTGGAGGCTATTTTTTTCCCTTTTGTTGCCCTTGTTGTTTTATTGTTGTTGTGGTTATTATTGTTGTTGCTATTGATGTCATTGTTGGATAGGACAGAGAGGAGGGGAAGACAGAGGGGGGAAAGATAGACACCTGGCAGACCTACTTCATCGCTTGTGAAGAGACCCCCCCCACCCTGCAGGTGGGGAGCTGGGGGCTGGAACCAGAATCCTTACTGTGGTCCTTGCGCTTTGCACCATGTGTGCTTAACCCACTGCGCTACCACTCTACCCCCTAAAGATTAGATTCTTGACTTCAAATGAAATATTTCTGACAAGACAAGAGGTAAAACAGACATTTCCAGGAGTTGGGAGGTAGCACAGTGGATTAAGCGCACATAATGCAAAACGCAAGGACTAGTGTAAGGATCCCGGTTTGAGCCCCAGCTCCCCACCTGCAGGGGAGTGGCTTCACAGGCAGTGAAGCAGGTCTGCAGGTGTCTGTCTTTCCCTCCTCTCTCCATTTCTCTCTGTCCTATCCAGCGACGACATCAACAACAATAATGACTACAACAACAATAAAAAGACAAGGGTAACAAAAGGGAAAATAAATAAAATTTTAAAAACAAAATAAAAAAACCAGATTTCCCCCACACTAGTTGAAGGAAATGGCCAGTCTCATCTTCGTGCCCTATTTCCATCCAGACAGACAGCTTGAAGCCAAATGACTAGGGAAGCCCAGTCTAACTCTAACTCAAGTTTTATATGATACAGTAAACCAAGTCCAGGGAACATGGTGTGTGAAGCTTACTGCCCCCAAACTAGACCCTGAGTTTATTTGGGAAGTTGTTCCAGGATGCACCAGTAGAGAGTAGGGAAGTGAGGTAAGAAATTGAAGGGAGTCAATGTGGAGTACATTAAGGAGCAGCTTACTTGTGTAAATGACTGGGTTAAATGCTGAAAGGCCTCTGGGAGGTAGTATAGAACCTACCTCTGAGACATTATCTTTGTCTACAAGGTTGGGTATTGATCTGCTAATTTCAAGTCTTCACTGGCATGGGCTGCTCAGTTGAGTAATCCCCCAGTTTTTTCATGACCCCTTTCCCAAGCTATGCATGCATAGAGTTGGGATAACTTTCAAATAGAATCATGGTGCTGGCAGCATGAAGTCACTGGCACATATTGTAATGCTGTGCATTGGAGGAAAGGGAGCGAGTCTCTCATAGCAGGTGTACGAGCCTCTCCGGTTGGCTGCAGATAACCTGTGCAAGAACCATCTCTAAGAACATCTCCACAATCCAGGTGGGAAAGACAAACAAGCTCCTTGTCTTCCTATTGTTAACCTAATCCTGGAGTGGAAATTTTTGCTTTAAATTGTGCTTCTCTGCAGCTACTTAAACAACTATTTGTATAAATAAATCACAGAATGGAGCATTTGCAACACACTCATGACTAAAACACAACATATGGGCACAGGAAGGAAAGGAATAGAAAAATGTTAATTATCCAAATAAAGTGACTATCTTTGTTCTAAGTAAATTCTGAGGGAGACCTAGAAATAATGTTCCTAGTAGATTTATTGAAAGGTGCTGTGGCTGAGAAGCTGTCAGTTGAAGAGAATGGGCATGTTCATGGGCCCAATGACAGGACACAGCAAAATTACACAAACAGCAGGTACTGTTTGCTGTGCTGGAAAGGCATGGTGAGGGTGGAAGGGTCCAAGTACCATAGAACACATGGCAGTTTCTGTGAGAGAGAGCTTATGTGCACACGTACCCATAAACTACTGCAAAATATATACCTGAAAGCAGAAGTACACTAGAGTTTGCAATGAGTACCTCCCTAACACTTCCTCTCCACTATTCCAAGCTTGGGATCCATGATTGCTCAACAATTTGTTTGGCTTCATATGTTAACTCTCTTTTCAGTCACCAGGTTCCAGATGCCACCAGGATGCTGGCTAGGCTTCCCTGGATTGAAGACCCCACCAATGTGTCCTGGAGCTCAGCTTCCCCAGAGACACACCTTACTAGGGAAAGAGAGAGGCAGACTGGGGGTATGGACCGACCAGTCAATGCCCATGTTCAGCGGGGAAGCAATTACAGAAGCCAGACCTTCTACCCTCTGCAACCCTCAATGACCCTGGGCCCATGCTCCCAGAGGGCTAGAGAATGGGAAAGCTACCATGGGAGGGGGTGAGTTATGGGGATTGGGTGGTGGGAATTGTGTGGAGTTGTACCCCTCCTACCTTATGTTTTTGTTCACTAATCCTTTCTTAAATAAAAAATTTAAAAAAAAAAGAAGGTTAAAAAAGAACACATGGCAGGCTCAAATTACTCAAGAAATTGAAGGCAGCCTAGTAAGGAGGCTAAAAGTAGGTAGGTAAGTCTTGTCAAACCTAGGACTGAATCCCAAGCCACCACCTACTTGAGTAGCCTTGAACAAATGACTTTGAGCCACTCAAAACAACTACTTTGCTGAGTTGTTTTTTAAAGGAGTTTGAGATTGGTCATGTGATACTCAAGCACACATGGTCAAGAGAAATAGCTCTGAGAAGTTGGCCCTTCCACCACTCTAACAGCAGGGAGTGGGTACAAAAAATTTCAGTTTCTATAGATTTCAATCAAGATGCTCAAACTTGGGTTGTATCATTTGGCTGAAAATACATCAAACAGAGAGAGGCTTAAGAGGAAAGGCAAAATCTAAGTCTGCAGAAAAAGGGCAGTAAATTCTGTGCCCATGAGCATAAGGCTGAAAAGCCTGGAATTCCCTGGGCTGAGAGGAAATGTATGCTTTTCTGCTGGACAGGCTCATTCCAGCTCCCCAAACTGTGTCCCTGCTGGCTTTCCCCAGAGCATGCATATTTTTTGCTAACTTTGCAAAAAAAATGCCCTCACTCAAAGCCCTCCCACTCCAGCCCACTGACTGTTCGTAAGTATTTTAAGCAGATGTAGCAGAATTAATGGAAAAATCTATTTATAGGTATTTTTTTTTCCTGAGGAACTTGGAAGATAAAATTCAAGCAATGCACCAGTCCTCCTGGAGCTATTTCTGTACCTGCAGAAAGGTAGATTAGAAAGATGACTGTTGTCTGATGAATAGTATGAAGTGTCTTCAGGCTAAGATCCTGGAGTTTCTGTGCAAGCTGTGCTGCCAACCCACTGACAGGCCATGGCAAATTGCTAACACTTACTGTGCCTCAGTTTTCCCATATGCAAAGTGGAGATAAAAATATACCTCCCCACTAGGGATGTTCTGAGGATTAACAAAACAATATCACTGAAGCACTTTGTGATGTTATATACCCCAAAAGGTATTATCATTATAAAAATGCACAATGTAAGACTATTTTTTAGTTTGTGACTTTGATGGCATGAAGAAACTTCACCCTCCAGCTTTTTAATATGATTATAAGCCCTTTACAAGAATACAGCTTTCACTCGGCACAGCAGGGTACATAATATTTCTTATAAATTTAATTTAGAAAACGGCAGGAAAATAATGTTAAGGATTTGCCTTAAACCTACTAAAGCAAGGCAATTCCATTAATACTGCCACTTCATCTTTAACTTGACACATTGTGCTTCAGGATGACAGTCTTCTAAGATTCCCTACTACTTTTCAAAACAATAAAGGTCAATTTAAGATATAGGATACATTTCGTCTCATAAATGGACTTTTCCAACCTAAAGTTGTCTTGCCAGATCCCTAGAAACTCCCTTACTCAAGTTTATTTCTTCTTTTGAAGTAGTGGCCTGGAAAGTTCTGAAGTAAACTTCACATTTGGCTTCTAATAAAACATACTCCCTTAACATCCAGCTGCCCCCCTAGAACCTCTAAACTCCTGCAGCCAGAAAGAAGCCATGTCTGCCCCAGGCGAACATGGGACAGGAAAGCTTTTAATTAAAGATGATAAGGTGCACTGTTCAGGGAACCAAGAAATGATTCATTGCTTTGGACAAATTGTCCCTGGTGGGATGGTACTGAGCTCTCATCTTCTGAAGTCACCTATAACAGTATTCTGTGGCTGTTGTAATGTTATCACAGGTACAAGCAAACAAAAGCACCTTGTTATCTTATAGTCATGTAGACTTCAAGTCCAAGGAGGGTCTCAATGAGCTAGATGTCCACAGATCTGAGCTCCTTCTGTGAGCTTTAGGGGACAATTTGTCTTTGCTTCTTTGTGAGCCTGTATTTCTTGCCAGGTGTTCCTTTCCTCTTGTTTCAAAGCAGCGCGTCAATTCTTTCATCATCATTCTGACCTTCTTTTTTGCTTCTCTCTTTTATTTTTCTTTTTAAAAGATTTCTCTGAGGACTAGACGATAGCTCATTCAGTAGCGCACAGTTTGCAGTGAGCAAGGATCCATGTTCAAGTCACCAGCCGTCAAATGGAAGCAGGTGCCCAATGGAAACATAATGGGCCGTGGAGTAGAGTCTCTGCTCTGGCTCCTATCTCCTTTCTCTGTCTCTCACCCTCTAAAAAACAATAGAGCCCACCAGAAACTTCAGTGGAATTGTAATTTTTAATTTTTTTATTATTTATTTATTTATTCCCTTTTGTTGCCCTTGTTTTATTGTTGCAGTTATTGTTGACATTGTTGAATAGGGCAGAGAGAAATGGAGAGAGGAGGGGAAGACAGAGAGGGGGAGAAAAAGACAGACACTTGCAGACCTCCTTCACTGCTTGTGAAGTGACTCCCCTGCAGGTGGGGAGCCGGGGGCTCGAACTGGGATCCTTACGCCAGTCCTTGCGCTTTGTGCCACGTGTGCTTAACCTGCTGTGCGCTACCACTGACACCCACTTTGGTGTAACTGTGTGGCCTTGGAGCTTCAGAGAGACAGACCGGGGGAGAGTACTGTTCACCTTTGGCTTGTGGTGGCGCTGGTGATCGAACCTGGAACCTCAGAGCCTTGGGCCTGAAATTCTGCTGTGCTACCACTGCATCTATCTCTCCTCTACTTGTAAAGATCTTTGTGGCTACCTTTGGCCCACCAGAATAATCCACGGTATTTTTTTTTTCAGGGAAAGGAGAGAATTAAAAGCATGTGATTCCATGAGTTCAATAGGGAACTCCTGTCCACCATAGGGCTGCCCACTATTCACTCTTCCAGGATTGTGTCTCCTGACACAATGGGTGTCTGTGCCACCATGGGATCAGAGCTAAAATTTCAATTTTTTTTTTCTTCCTACCAGAGCACTGCCCAGCTCTGGTTTATGGTGATGCAAGAGACTGAATCTAGGACGTTGGAGCCTCAGGCATGAGAGTGTCTTTGCATAACCATTGTGCTATCTACCCCCCACCCTGAAAGTTCATTTTTGGAGGTAGTACAACTCTAAAGCTAATAAAACACAAAAAAGACTATTTGTAATCATCTGTATTAGTCATTCATTAGGAGACATGTTTTTATGTTCAGCCAGGATAGTGATAGGTGATTTAGTCAGGAACCTAAACTTCCAACTTTAATTGACCTTCACCCTGTTGTTCAGCATCTTTTGTTTTTAGATGTTGCATTTAACATTTATTTAATTTTTTATTAGTGATTCAATATTGATATACAAAATTACATGTCAAAAAGAGTATAATTCCACACTGTTCCTATCACCAAAGTTCTAACTACAAAGTTAGTTTGTAGTTCTAACTACAAAGTTCTAACATTGCAAACTATCATGGTTCTCCCAAGGTCGCATACATGGGTTAACTGTCATTTCTACAACAACTATCTATCTATATTTGTACAAAATTGCCCCCTTTTTCTTTTTGGTCCAGTCCTCTCTTTCCCTCCAAGCCACACACAACCCTATTACTACATCCAAATATCTCCCCCCTTTTTGCCCTCTCTCTCTGGGACCTGATGGAGCTGGAGTTCAGAGCCCTCTTATCCTCTTCCTCCTATCACTTCTCCCCCACTGGGAGTATGGATCAAAGTTGTTTTTGGGGGCACAGAAGGTAGGAGTTCCGGCTTCTGTAATTGCTTCTTCACTGGATTTGGGAGTTGGCACGTTGATCCATACCCCAGCTGGTTTCTATCTTTCCCTAGTGGGGTGAGGCTCTGGAGAGGTGAGGTTCCAGGACAAGCTGCTGAGGTCATCTGCCCAGAGATTGTTCAGTGCATCTGTTGAGGCCAACAATTAAGACACTGAGGTTTTTGGTGGTGGGAACTGTTGCTCCATATATCACAGGACCCAACTCCTGCTAAAATAGATAACATGGGTCCTCTTTTTTAAAAAAATATTTACTTATTATTTTTAGATAGAGAGCAAAGAGATAGAGAGAGAGAGAAAGAGAGGGGAGGAGAGAGAGAGAGAGAGATCACAGTACCAAAGCTCCCATCAGTGCAGTGGGAGAAGTGGGGGGTCAGACTGAAACCCAGGTTATGTAAATGGCATAGCAGTGTTCCACAGGGATGGCTCGATGGGATGTTGTTCCTGGTGGCAGAAGATATGCTGGACTTTCCCTATCCCTCAACTTTCTCACTTCATGGACTATATATATATATATATATATATATATATATATAAATTTCTTTTTGGGGGGATTAATGGTTTACAGTCAACAGTAAAATACAATAGTTAGTACATGCATAATATTTCCACATAATAATACAACACCCACTAGGTTCTCCTCTGCCATCATGTTTCAGGACCCTCTCCCTCACCCCAGAATATTTTACTTTGCTGCAATACATCAATTCCAGTCCAAGTTCTGCTTAGAGTTTTCCCTTCTGACAATTTCCACTTCTGCCTATGAGTGAGATCATCCCATATTCATCTTTATGTTTCTGACTTATCTCACTAAACTTGATATCTTTGAGCTTCATCCAAGATAGGGTAAAGAAGGTAAATTCACCATGAAACTGAGACTTTGTAGCCTCAGGAATGAGTCTCTTTGCATAACCATCATGACATCTACCCCTGTTTATATTTCTCAGTTTTCCACATAACAATTCAATGCCACTCTAGGTCCTCCTCTGCCATCATGTTATAGGACCTGATCCCCCACCCCTACCCCAGAGTCCTTTACTTTGGTGAAATACACCAGACCCAGCCCAAGTTTGGCTTTGTGTTTATTGTTCAACTTTTTTTTGGTAATTGGATTTGTTTCATGAAGGTGCCTTTAAAATTTAGATGGAAAAGAGTTCTGCCATTATTTTCCTCTAAGTATTTGGTAGTTTCTGGTCTAACATCCAAGTGATGTTGAAATACCCTACTATTACTGTGTTGCTGTTAATATATTGCTGTAGCTCTTTCAGTAGCTGTTTGATGTATTTAGATGGCCTCTCATTGGGTGCATGATGTTAATAATCATTAAGGCCTCTTGATTGACTGATCCTCTGAGCATTAATACATGTCTATCCTTATCTTTTAAAATTTATTTATTTTAAGGTCTATCATGTCAGATTGAGAATAGCTGTTCCTGTCCCTTTTTGTGGTACATTGACTTGTATGGTAGTTTTCCATCCTTTCATTTTGAATCTGTGTTTGTCTTGTTAAGTGGGATTCCTGCAGACAACATATGGTTGGGGTGTTTTCTGATCTATATTCCTACTCTGTGCCTTTTAATAGGTGAATTCAGGCCACTGAAATTTATTGATATCATAAAATGAGGATATTTTAATTCCATTATTCTAAAATTTAGTGTTCTGATATATGGCATGTTTATGACGATGTGATCGTTTATGAGACTTTTCAGAACTTCTTGCAGGGCAGGTTTGGTGATAGTTGATTTCTTCAACTGTTGCTTGTCTGAGGTTTTGATGCCTCTATCTAGTCTGAATGACAGTCTAGTAGGATACAGTAGTCTTGTTTGAAAGCCTTTCTCATTGAGAGCTCAATATATATCTTGCCATTCTCTTCTGGCCTTTAGTGTTTGTGTGGAGAAATCTTCTGCTAACCTTATGGGTTTTCCCCTGTAGGTGACTCTGTTTTTCTCTTGCAGTGTTCAAGATATTTTCCCTATCCTTATTCCTTTACATTCTAAATATAATGTGTCTTTATGTCTGGGTTAATTCTGTTTGGGACCCTTTGGGTTTCTTGAACCTTTATGTCATTTATCTTGTCTAGAGTAGGGAAGTTCTCAGCTATGATGTCCTGTAGAATGCTTTCTTCCCTTCCCTCTCTTTCTTCCTCTGGCAAGCCAATAAGCATATATTACATCTTTTGATGTCATCCCATATGTCTCTGTTGTTGTTTTTAGTATCTCTTAATCTCTTTTGAGATCTCTTACTTCTTTCTTAGTTTTCTCTAATTCATCTTCAATCTTGCTAATATTCTGCTTTCTGTCTCACTTATTCTGTTCTCTCCTCTGTTGTTTTTCTGTAGCTCAGCTATTTTGTTACCCTGTTCTGATACTATTATCTTGTTCAGCTAGTTGTGCTCTTAGCTCAGCTATTTTAGCTTTCAGGTCTCCAATTTCCTCCAGATAGTTTTCTTTCAGAGTCTCATTTGCTGTTTCCCTATTTCTTTTTTTTAAAATATTTTATTCATTTTTTAAAAATATTTATTTTATTTATTTATTCCCTTTTGTTGCCCTTGTTGTTTTATTGTTGTAGTTATTCTTGTTGTTGTTGTTGTTGGATAAGACAGAGAGAAATGGAGAGAGGAGGGGAAGACAGAGAAGAGGAGAGAAAGATAGACACCTGCAGACCTGCTTCACCGCCTGTGAAGCGACTCCCCTGCTGGTGGGGAGCCGGGGTTCGAACCGGGATCCTTATGCCGGTCCTTGTGCTTTGCGCCACCTGCGCTTAACCCGCTCGCTACAGCCCGACTCCCTGTTTCCCTATTTCTGATGATCTTACTTTTAAACTCTTTCCTCACTCCTGTGACTAATGCCTCAATTAGTGTTTGGATCTTGTCCTCATTCTTATGTGCTTCTACCTTTGTGTGTAGCCTTATCTGGGCTTTTGTCCTGGTTCCTTTCTCCAATGTTTCTTCTTTGTTTAACAATGATATATGGTACGTTATGAGGTCCCTCTCTCAATACTTTTCAATCACACTGGATTGACTTGTATCTAAATAAGGTACTTAAACAGTTCACAGTTATGGAAATTAACAGTGTTTTCAATGTTGTCTCAATCCTTGAGGTGAACCTAGGTGGCTGTTAAACCCTCTTCTATTCTTTATCTTCCCTGTAGGCTATGGAAGCCTGTGGGCTTTTCAACTATAAGTAGATTTTTTAGCTTAATTATTCACTCCCAACCTAGAGATAAAACAGGGTGGGGAAGAGATAGCACAGTGGTTATGCAAAGGGACTTCCACTCCCCAAAAGTCCAAAGCTCCAGGCCCAATTCTGCTTCTCTGACAGAAGCTAGAGCCAACCTGTGCAGCAGTCCTTGGCCCTGTGAGTTTCTAAATAAATCCTGTTTGTACTCCGCAATTATTAAACACGTCTCTGAATTCCTTAGGAGAGCAGTGTGGAAAAGCTGCCACTATACAGTCCTACTTCCAGACCACTGGGAGTGTATGTCTTCTGAGATGCCCAATCAGGTCTCTGTCCCCATGCCAGCACAGGGCCTCCATGCTACTGCTCCAGCCTCCATGGACAGTAGCATTGGAGACTCACAGTTACATTTGGTGAGCCTTAGGGGGTCCTCTCCTCCCATCAGCAGTTTATTTACTGATAAAACTCAGACCGGAGGTGGTATCTCAACTGGCAAACTGTGGAACTGTTACCAGTCACTCCCAAGTAGATATGGGTTTTCAGCCCCAGGAATCTCTCCTCAGGCTCCTCGCTGTCCTCAAGCCACATGTGTTTGCACTCACCAGTGACTTCATGGGTTCCCAAAGTAATCTTGTCTTGTGTTCTCAGGTGATCTTTGTTATTCTTAGTTGACTTGGGAGAGGAGAGAGACACAGTTGCTGCTACTCTGTAGCCCCACCTCCATAAGTCTGACTGACCTTTGTGCCATATACATCTCAGACTCCAGTCGTGGGTGTGCTCATCAAATCCATTTGTACTGACATGAGCATCTTGTTTAAACAGCAGTTATCTTCCTAAATGGCATTTCCAATGTGCTGAATATCAAATGTTAAAGCTGGATTCCTCATTTGAGACCTCTGCCCTACATTTGTTGAAATATAAACTGTGTGATGTGTGTGTGTGTGTGTGTGTGTGTGTGTGTGTGTGTGTATGTATGCCTAACTCAGTCATATATGACCAAGGTTAAGTACAACAATTAGCAATACTTGTTTGTTAACATTTGTAGCCACTACATTAAGTCCCGTGCATGCAAGCCATCATTTTAAAACTTCAGATGTATATATTCTCAAGGGAAAAGTATCTTATGGAGGTCACACAATTTCATCACTTTGAACAAATTAAGATAGCTGACTTTAGAATCCTAGTGCATCTATACTTGGTACTGCTTGTATTCCCTGAACTCAGGACACTCAGAAGCCCTTCTTTGGTGTCTTCCCCCATTTTTTACTTTAGTTTATACTCTCTTAGGAGAGACTCTCTGGTAGGAGACAGTTAACTCTCTTAGGAGAGACTCTCTGGTAGGAGACAGTTGGTTAACTATTCTAAGAATTCTTTATCCTTGGGTAGGAGTCTTGAAGAATGATAGAAAGGGAGGAGGGGTGAGGACTACACTCTGACATTCTGACAAAGAAATACCTTTGTCAGAAGCCCTTAAATCATTCCAGGGCAGCTGTCAATGATGGTTCAGCCACAGCTCATTCCAACAGAAGCAAATGAAGGCAAAAGCACCCCCCTCTGTGAGAATCTATAGTATTCAAGGAAGGAAGTGCACTAGATTGACTGGCGACCAAAGATTAATTGGGTCTGTGTGGTTAAGTGGTTGATGGGACAAGGTCAGTCTCTGCTCTATGTCAGCTTGAAAGAGTATGTTGAGAGTGGAGTCAGGAGGCTGTGAAGGGCGGCCTCAGGGTCAGAATGACAGCAGCTCTGGAAAGGCTCTGGGCTGTGAAGTAAAACAACCACAAGTGTAAATGACCCGGGGCTCTGATGATGTGCAGCGGAGATGTTCATGCTCTTAGACTGACATTCAAATGACTAAAATATCACCAGCCTCAGCAGCCTGATCTACACTAAGGGGAAGTAAACTCAGATCATCAGCCAGGAGTTTATCGTTTACTAAACAGAGTGTTAAAAGGTTTTTCAATCCCTAAGGTTTAAAGTCTTTCTGATAATGTCACAGTGAGGGACACTTAATGTGATGCATGGGTGGTCTGTTTAAAATATTTACCTCTAAATGAGCCTATTAAATTTCTAAAAATATTAAGCCTCTAACAGATATAGCCCTTTCCTCTAAAGGCAGATTAGAAGAAAAACACTTCAAACGTGTAGGCAGCCATCACTCCTGATCCTTTTGAAGCCCAGAATAGCTATTTTTTTTTGGTATTATTAGGTGTCCTCTAGTATAAGCTAGCTCACTCCCTGAACTGGGTGAGGAACCTACTTTGAAATCACCCCATTTTTTATTTTTTGTTTTTTTATTTATAAAAAAGGAAACATTGACAAAACCATAGGATAAGAGGGGTACAATTCCACACAAACCCCACCACCAGAACTCTGTATCCCATCCCCGCCCCTGATAGTTTTCCTATTCTTTAACCCTCTGGGTGTATGGTCACTGTGGGATGCAGAAGGTGGAATGTCTGGCTTCTGTAATTGCTTCCCCACTGAACATGGGCATTGACAGGTCGATTCATACTCCCAGCCTGCCTCTCTCTTTCCCTAATGGGGCAGGGCTCTGGGGAATCGGAGCTCCAGGACACATTGGTAGGATTGTCTGTCCAGGGAAGTCTGGTCGGCATCATGCTAGCATCTGGAACCTGGTGGCTGAAGAGAGAGTTAACATACAAAGCTAAACAAACTGTTGACCAATCATGAACCTAAAGGTTGGAATAGTGCAGATGAAGAGTTGGGGGGGGGGGTTTTCTCCATTTTGTAGATAGATAGTAGGCATATTTTAGTTATATTCCAAAGGGCCTGTGGCTATCCTAGGCTTTTTTTTTTTTTTTTTTTTTCCTTTTTTCCCCTGAGCCTGAAAGCTGATATGCAGGTGGATCCAAGTTATTGTCTGGGCAGATGATGTCCTGGCTGGAAAAAGGACTACAAAGCTGGATCAGGGAAGAGAGTAGTTCTCCAATATGGAAAGGGGTATAAATATTGTTGACTGTAAACCCCATTGATTTGATGTGATCTCGGGCCCATATTAAGCTTAGAAACCTATGTGACCCCTGCATCCCTGTAGATCTGAGCTCACATTCTGTGGTCATGAGTAGGGACATTCCAAGCTGCCCCAATATCAACCCATCTTCCTCATGTGTAGCATAGAGTATGTTGTCCATTCTCCCTGTGTAGGATGGAACATTCTCTACCATTGCTGATCCAAGTTGAGGGCAAGGTCCTATGGGGGCCCACAAAGGGGTCTATTTTGTTGTTTCTGTAGGAATGACTGGTAACAATGGAGAGAGGGGTTTATTCAAGGTCTAGGCCCATCATGTCTGTTTGGGAATCTCAGGAGTCCCCATGTAGGGCCCCAGCTGATGGGCAAAATCACCCATTTTTTTATGTGATTCTCTGTTATTTCTCTGATTAACTTGGCTACCTGAATACATATGTGATTTATGATTATCCTGGCTGCCAGTAAAAGCATATTTTTATAAATAATTATTAATATAATTCTTACATTTAGCCTCTTTTGAATTTGGTTGGTTTGAGTCATTCCCACAAACTTTATCTCCAACAAAACCAAATGCTGAGATGTTGAGCCTCCCAGACTGAGGTTTGAGCCCTTGGCCGTCAAGGTGGCATCAAGGAGACCAGTCCCGGGAAAAGCGTCCAGTGGGCTGCCCTGGATAACAGTTCCCAGTTGCACATGTGGGATCACATGATTTGAATCTAATAACTCTTCTCCACACACACAAACAAACTTCCAATATTTTAAATGTTCCCACTTTTCTTTTGCCCCTATCCCCATCTTCCCTTGAAGAAACTAGCTAAAATAATTTATTTTTTTTAGGCTGGGAGTATGGATCGACCTGTCAATGCCCATGTTCAGTGGGGAAGCAATTACAGAAGCCAGACCTTCCACCTTTTGCATCCCACAATGACCTTGGGTCCATACTCCCAGAGGGATAAAGAGTAGGAAAGCTATCAGGGGAGGGAATGGAATACAGAGTTCTGGTGGTGGGAATTGTGTGGAGTTGTACCCCCTCTTTTCCTATGGTTTAGTCAATATTTCCTTTTTTATAAATAAAAAAATAAAAAATAAAAAATGGGGTGATTTCAAAGTAGGTTCCTCACCCAGTTCAGGGGGTAAACTAACCTATGCTAGAGGACACCTAATAATACCATCAAACTAATATTTATTTGGTACTTATGTCATAGGCTGGGAGCTAAGTAGTTTACATACCCACAATTATTTCTACCTTACAGAAGAGGAAATTGTGGCCAAGCAATGATAACTATGCTAGATTGCATAAACCACAGAGTGATAGATTTGAGGTTGAACTCAGGTCTGTCTGTCTCCAAGCCCAGACTCTTAACCACTATTATATACTTCCTCTGCACTCACTGCAATGCTCAGATTTACTGTCTCTTCCCTGACAGTGCTGGAAAAACACTGCCAAATGCTAGTTTTCTGACTCTCCTTTGTCTGAGCTGCCACACTGGCCGTTTCTTTCTGTTAACATAATTTTCCTTCTGTCTTCTCTTGCTTAAATCATTCTTTACACTGCAGTTGTAGTGATCATTGTAAAACACAAATCTGATCCTGTCACATCCCTGTTTAAAAATCTTAATTGGATTCTATAGGATAAAGCACAAACTCCTTTGCTTGAACAGACTCTGGGTGATCTGTCTGCAGCTCACCTCTCCACCTTCTTCCCCATTACACTTTATACTGCTGCCATAGTTAGCTTATTTTTTCTGAACTTAGAACATATATATATATATATTTTAATTATCTTTATTTTGTCTGATAGTAACAGCCAGAAATCAAGAGAGAACGAGGTGATAGAGAAAGAGAGAGGCAGAGAGACACCTGCAACACTACTTCACCACTTGCAAAGCTTTCCCCCTGCAGTTGGGGACCAGGGACTTGAACCCAGGTCCTTGCGCACTGCAACGCGTGCACTTAAGCAGGTGTGCCACCACCTGGCCCCTGAACTTAGAATCTTAAACTCAGTTAACATCTCACTGCCTCCCTTATTCCTGCTATTAATATTCATCTGTAACAATTTCAACTTCTTTTCTCCTCATCTTTTCTCCTTCCTGTGCCCTTCCCCTCTTCTCTAGCTGAGGGTGTTCACCTGCTCATTCTACAAATAATGTCTTGAATATATGCTCGTATAAAACCCTATTCTGGGCATTATAGCAAGAAAATAAATAAGATGAAGATGGAGCTTTCGTTCCAGTTTATATTCTCTGGGTCAGAGGAGAGTCCTGTTTTCTTTGCAGAAAACAAACTTTTGAAAGCCATAGATAAATCTAAACTACTAGATATAATCCTCATTGGTTTACTTAAGGGGGTGTCTAGGTATTCCAATGTCACTACTCCTGGAACAAATTTTGCTCAGACTAGGATCAAGCATAGCAATAAAGAGGAGAATTTCCCAGACTGTGCTAAATGGAACACAAGAGAATTAAAAATGGCGAGTATGTGCTACTGAGGAGGGTATAAAGAAGACTACTGTGACAGTGACTCTACTCTGTAGTCTGAAAGAAGAGGCAGCAAACTATGTAAGGATTAGAAGGACTAGGAAGTATGAAGATTCAAAGTTAAGGAGAAATGTGATAGATTTGAGGCACACAAATGTTGGCATGATTGGAGGTGAGCCCAATTAATAGGAACTGAGCTTGGAGAAAAAGACAGGATCTAGATTGTATGTGCCTTTGTAGCCCATGAGGAGTTTGGATTCTATTTCTCATAAAAAGGGGAGTCTGCAGTGGGAAGCAGCGAAGTCTTACTTTCACTTTAAGAAGCATATTGGTAGGGAGCATGGTGGTGATGCACTTGATCAAGCACACATGTTACAGTGCATAGGAATCCAGGTTTGAGTCCTCAGTCCCCACCTGCAGGGGGAAAGCTTTGTGAGTGGTGAAGCAGTGTTGCAGGTGTCTCTCTGTCTCTCTCCTTCTCTGTCTCTCCCTTTCCACTTGATTTCTGGCTGTCTCTATCCAACAAATAAAGATAATTAAAAAGAAGAAGTGTATTTGTTGCTGAGTCAGGGGTGGGTGGTTGTATGTTGGGATTGGATGGGAAGAGTGGAACACTGAGGGTCATGTCAGAAAGGATGGGGATGGGTAAGGAGAGGGGTTGAGGAGATTGTAAGAAAAGAGTAGTTGGGGACTGGGCAGTAGTGCAGCGGGTTAAGGACACATGGTGCAAAGCGCAAGGACCTGAGTAAGGATCTAGGTTTGAGCTCCCAGCTCCCCACCTGCAGGGGGGATCACTTCGCATGTGGTGAAGCAGGTATTCAGGTGTCTATCTTTCTCTCCTCCTGTCTTCCCCTCCTCTCTCAGTTTCTTGTTGGATATTAAGGCAGCCCCCTGCTCCTCCCCTGCTCCATTGCTGATACTATGGCCTATTTACATAATAATTGTTTTGCCTGAAAGATTCCCTATTCCTTTGATCTATCTTCTTTCTACCTCGAGACCTGCCCCACCTGCAGGGTACATTAATCCCACCAGTTAAAACCCTAGCAACCATTGCTATGGAAGCTTTCTACCTTCACGCTCTTTCTTTTCTCCATCCCCTTTCCCAGCCATCTCCGTTCCGACTTGCCACTTCTGATTTTACCCTATAAAGTCCACTTCTGTTCCTGGTTTCACTCTTTTTTCTATCCCTGACCTGGAGAAGGGTTGGTGTGCAGAGCAGGAGGCAGCCATTGTGGTTTGGCACCACGTGGCTTAACCTGCTGTGCTCACACTTGACTCTGGGGCATCTGCATGAATAAAGAATTGTATTACCACACTGCCGCAAGTTCCTGATCTCTCTCCTGGGAAGCTAGCCCGGCAGTTTCTTTGTCCTATCCAACAACAACAACAGCTATAACAATAATAACAACCACAACAAGAGCAACAAAATGTGAAAAATAGCCTCCAGGAGCAGTGGATTCATAGTGCAGAGACCAAGCCCCAGCAATAACCCTGGAGGCAAAAAAAAAAAAAGAAAGAAAGAAAAAGAAAATGAAAATGAAAAAAAGAAAAGAGTAGATTCAGGATGTGTTTGGGAAATGGTATTTTGTCTCTGTGCTGATGGTTATAGCTTAGGGAAGGTTTGAAATTGAGGAAAAGAGAAGACTCCTGTAATTTGGTGTAAATAACAAGTGGATGTGATGATTTTTCACAACTTGGAAAAACTGAAAAAGAATATGGTACTTGAACTCTACGCTGAAAGTCCCGTGAGGGCAAGGAAAGGCACCTAAAGTGAACGTAGCTAATTATTTCGACTTCTAGTCACTTTATGTGGAGAGATGATAGTACTTATTTAGCCAAGTACAACTGATCTCCAGTTATGTGTTGAAACACCTGAGATGATAGTACTTATTTAGCCAAGCACAACTGATCTCCAGTTATGTGTTGAAACACCTTGGCACTGTACACTTTTTAGAGGTCAGTCATTTAATTTTCCACATCTCCTGGATTTTGTTTCTCATTTTATTCAACTTTTAAAAAATTATCTTTATGGGAGCCGGGTGGTAGCACAGCAAGTTAAGCACAGGTGGCACAAAGTGCAAGGACTGGCTTAAGGATACCGGTTCGAGCCCCTGGCTCCCCACCTGCAGGGGAGTTGCTTCACAAGTGGTAAAGCAGGTCTGCAGGTGTCTTTCTCTCACCCTCTCTGTCTTCTCCTCTCTCCACTTCTCTCTGTCCTATCCAACAATGATGACAACAATAATAACTACAACAATAAAACAACAAAGGCAACAAAAGGGAGTAAATAAATAAATAAATATTTAGTCAATATTACCTTCATTTATTGGATAGAGACAGCCAGAAATTGAGCGGGAAAGGGGTGCTAGAGAGAAAGAGAGACAGAAGCATCTGCAGCACTGCTTCACCACTCATGAAGCTTTTCCCTTGGCTTTGTTTCTAATTTTACTTGTAGCAAATGCTGATGGGTGTATAGTAGGCTCGAATTACCTTTATTTGTTTTCTCTCAAGCACCTAGCACAATGTTGAGGTGGGTTAGCTAGACAGATGGGGAGCACAGGAGAGTTATGTTATTAAATATATAAAAATCACCAAAAGCAATCATATAAAGACCTGGCACTAAAGGTTATGTATGGTCCTTTAAGAAACTTCACCTCCACCTCCCTTCTCCCCTTTCTGAAACAGAAAAGCAAGTGGCAGACATGCAAATCCATCTCATTAAGTCAGTCTGCCAGCACCTTGTTTTTATTTTAAAGAAATTCTCTTTCAGGTGTAAAAGACCTAACTCAATTTAAATAAAGCAAATTTTAAGAACCAGTGAGTTATCATGTACCTGGAAGAGGAACCTAGACAGAAAAGTAAGCTGAGATTCCCAACCTACTGGGTGGCCAGTACCTAGCTCTTCATTACAACTTTTACTCTTCAGAGCTCTTCAAAGGAGTTCTCTGACCATCTTCATAAACCTAAGGTAGTGAGCACCCAACTAGTGGAAGATCAAGATGCCTCTCTCATCTTTCTTTTCCTAGTCCATCACAAGGACTAGGACTAAAACTTAGTCACACAAGTATGAGCCAACGAGTTACAGACCATGGGAAGGAGCTGACCACTAACCGCTAGGCATTTCTTTTTTAGAAACTGCCTTCATGTTCGCTAATAAATTTCCTCTTAAATTCTTTCCTAATAAATCTCCTCTTAAAACACTGACAGTGTTCTTGGTAATTTCACAGTTCAGACACATGGCTCACTCTAAAGATAGCCTACACTCAATACTGTGAAGTGTCTTTCCCTGTATCTCTAAATACATTTGTTTGCTTCTTTTTTTTTAATTTTTTTTACAGGGATCTAGTTTATTTTATTTTACTTTTTATTTATTTATTTATTTTATTTTAAAGGGAATAATTTTTATTTTTATTTATTTATTTTTTATCCCACCCCTCCCCCGATAGCTTTCCCATTCTCTATCCCTCTGGGAGCATGGACCCAGGGTCATTGTGGGTTGCAGAAGGTAGAAGGTCTGGCTTCTGTAATTGCTTCCCCACTGAACATGGGCGTTGACTGGTCGGTCCATACTCCCAGTCTGCCTCTCTCTTTCCCTAGTAGGGTGGGTCTCTGGGGAAGCTGAGCTCCAAAGTAAGAAAGCAGAAGTACACTAGAGTTTGCAGTGAGTACCTCCCTAATACTTCCTCTCCACTTTTCCAAGCTTTGGGTCCATGATTGCTCAACAATTTGTTTGGCTTTGTATGTTAACTCTCTTTTCAGTCACCAGGTTCCAGGTGTCATCAGGATGCTGGCCAGACTTCCCTGGATTGAAGACCCCACCAGTATGTCCTGGAGCTCAGTTTTTTAAAATTTTTTAACCAGAGCACTGTTCAGCTCTGGCTTATGTTGGTGCAGGGGATTGAACCTGGGACTTTGGAAGCCGCAGGCATGAGAATCTGTTTGCATAACCATTATGCTATTTACCCTCTGCCCTCTAAATACATTTCTGATTTAATATTGTGCTGTGTTATAAGGATTCCTCCTATAATAACCTAATGGACCTGACAAGCTAGTGGGTAGCAGTACCTAGCGTGTAGCATGTAGTTCAGCAACAATGTATTCAATGAATAAATTACTCAATAACTAAAACATACATGGAGTCTGATTTCAACTTTATCATATTTTGTAATAATTGCTGATGCTAATCTTTTCTCTCCTGTTGGAGATACATGAAGAAGGCTGGGCCCTGCGGGTAAGATTGACTGACAACATCAGCATATGGCAGACCTTACATAAGACATGAGCTTAAGAGGACTTGCATAGATATTTCAAGATAGACAGGTCTGGCAGAAATATGTCCCTTTTTACCTCTCTCTTGCTTGCTGCCTTTGGTTCCTGGTCTCTTCCAGATCATCCCTGCTTCTCATGGAAACTGAATGCTGTATGGCTGGATAGTATTTTCTCTTTTGCTTATTTCTCTATCATGTTTAGGAAGAACCTAGTAAATCTGCCAATTTTATAAACACCAGAAAAAAGAGCCTTAAATTTTTTTTTTCATGACACTCTCCCAAATCTTGTGTTTTTCTAGAATGAAGATGAATAGGTGCAGTGACACATATACCTAAACAGGGATATGATTTACAGAAATGCATTATTTACAAGAAGATAAAAAGACGTTTCACACATCCCTGTGACTATCATCTCTTTTCTTATGTGAAAATAATGGAAACCTCCTTATACTGAGGAGGCCCCTGGGAACAAAATAATGTGAATATCCTGAGCTTAGATTTTGAGACTGATTTTAAATAGCTTAATTCCTTTCTTGTAAAGTAAACAGACTATTATTTCCCACCTTCCATCTACCAAAAACATGAAACTCTGATGTGAGGTCTGAAAAAAAATGAATGTAAAGCATTTTGTCTTATCATGTGCTGGGTGCTACATTATGCCATGATTTGAGCAACATTCATATTTATCCAATGAAAACTAGCTTCTAATAATATGCTTTCTTTAAGTTACTCTGTGTCTCGTACTACCAGTGCTCAGGTCATTGTAGCAAGTTTTATTAGGACAAGTTTTAAGGTTTGAGTAAATACATAAAGCAGTCTGACACTGTGCATTAAGACTTAGATTCAGAATAGCTGTTGTCTTCATTTCAATAATAAGGCTTGGCTATTAAACCACCATAGATAGTAGTCTGTTGTGGTTATAAAGTCTAACAGAAACCCAATAAACACATTAGGATGCAGAATAAACATTCTTCTGGGAATGGCAGAAGTTTAAACTCCATCCAAGGCTAGTTATGGGTTTATAACAGAAAGGAATAATAAGCAATAGTCTTAAAATTTTCCTCTGGGGTAGTGACACCGGAATAGACCACCTGAGTAGAGCAATCAGATTATAGTTCATATGTTAGAATTAGCTATTATTTCTGAAGTTTTTGTTTTCTCCAAAGAAAATAGACTTCTTCTCTGACCCAGAGAATGGATACCTACCTGTACATAACTGGACCACTGGGGAATTTTATTTATTTCTGGGTAAAAAAATAGAATTACACTTGTATTCCTGTACAGAAAAATAAAATAAATTCCTTCGGTGTAGCTATGTCTTGATGATTTTGTCTTCCAATAAACCCCCAAACATAGATAAAGTGCTTCAAATGTCAATTTGAATTTGGCAGGCATGTTGGACTGCAAATGATCTAATTTATCTCAATTCAAATCAGCTTAGCAAATTTGGAAGATGCTACATGAAAATAGGTAGCATGGGAGTCACAAACACATGGACTTTAAGGTCTTTAAGTGAAAGTGACTTCCTAGGACAAACTACTTTCTCTTAGCCTTCCAGTAAGTGCACATGGAAACCAAAGAGACTGACAGGCTACTGGGTAAGAAACTTGCCTATTTAAATGTTTGGCTCAAAAATAAGAATTACAAACCACCTGCCTTCTTTTCAGAGGGAAAGAAACTTTCAAAAGGCAACAATCTAGCTGAAACCCTAGGAAGAAGTGGGAGTACAAAGAGAGGCCTCAGTGGGAGAACACAGTAATTATTCAATAATTATTGGCAGTGAATAAAATGCATGAAATGCAGGTGTAAATTATAATGCAAGAATGCCATCATATTCTAATGGCAGTACCTCCTCAGTCCAGGAAAGAGCCCCCCTATGGATTCCTTTTCCAAACCCTTCACTTTGCTTAGGGGAGCTTTAGAAAGGGCGGCAGACTGTGAGCTTATAAAAGTCACAGGAAATTTAGTTATGAAAATTAGGGCACTGGTCACCTAAGCATTTTGGAACTTCACCTTTCCTTTTCTGAGTGTGACCATTTTAGCATAACATGTAAGTGATAAATTTGGTTCCTTAACCTAAAAAAAAAAAAAAAGCAAATAGTAGTCCAAAAGGAAAATTGAACTGAGAAATTAGGCTTTCAGGCATGGGCAAATCTATTGTTATTTTCATGGCAATTAGAACCACTGAAAACAAATGATTAGCGTTATACAATGCCTTAGGTTGGCATACTGCTTTGTGGTTTACATAATATTTTTCTGTTTTCTCATGTGACCCTCATAGCAACTCCTTTTTTAGACAAGATTTATGCAATGAGACAAAGAACACATCCAGTGGCTGGCACATGCTTGGCACTATTGATAGTTGACACAAAAAGGCTAAGTAAAGAGTTCAAGGTCACATGTCCTGTTAGTGCAAAAATCCACCTATGACATCCAAGTCTGACTATACTTCTGCTACTTCATGCTGATTTTGTGGGTTCTCAGGCTACAGAAAGTGACAACCTCAAAACGATCACTTAGGCAACAGATTCCATTACTTTCCTCAATAGTACTGCTAATTGGTGCAGATGTCAGATGACCTACATGTTACCTCCTTATTTCATTTCCTGGTCATTTATTTATTTATTTATTTATTTATTTATTTATTTATTTATTTATTTTTGGTGGGTGATGATGAGTTCAGAAATGAGCCCTCTAAACAGGGGAGAAGGAAGATCAACCACTCACTAATTAATCAGCCCTGCCTGCTCTATTGAAAAGCTGCAGAAGATTCAAGGTTTTTTTCAGTGTACTCATTTCTCAATTATACAACCTAAAGCAAGTAGTGCACTTATTTCATCTGCACAGTAGAAACATTCTGACTTCTAGTCTTCAGAATCCCACCAGAACAAAATGAGGCTGGGATTCGGAAAACATGGGATGACTTTTATCAATATATCAAGATTCAGAGAGGAGTTCTGTATCTGAGCATTTTTGCCCATTTTCAAATAACCCCCTCCCTCCAGAAATAGCCTCCAACTAGAGCCATGGTGAGGTTTCAAATTATCACCTCACCCACAGTCTACAACTTTATCCATAGTAGGTCCCACCCAGACAGCTGAGCTCTAGATCCCAATCCAACTAGCTCCCAGATGTCTCTCCTTGGATATTGCACAGATACTGCAAAGCCAACAAGAAATGAAATTAACCATCTTCCCCTCACATACGGAGCTCTCTCTTTCATTGCTTATGTCTTGGAAGTTAGCCTCCCCTTTCACCTGTTGTTCAACCTGTACCTTGGAGCCTACTTCAGGGTAGCAGTAGATCATAGAGCTCCAGATGCCACTTCAGGGAATACCTGGGTCTGACCCAGGATGGAGTGCCTGTACATAGCAAACTCCTGGTGAGGATACTACTTCTGCCACCCTCCTCCAGCCTCCACTTGCTTCATCACCATGAATACCTCAATAACCAATGGACTCCACATCAGGCAGAGGTCAGCTGTCTTTTCTCCTGAATGAAGTTTTGCTTGGACTTGGCCCCCACAGTTATTTCTGCTATTATATATATGGCTGTGCTTGCCTTGCAATGACAGAGCTTCCTGGTCTTGATGAAACCACAAAGCTCAGGGGGTTTACCATGAGTATTTAAAGATATTTGCCAACCACTGTCCTAAGAGAAACTCAAGGTCAGTACTGGGCTGAAAAGATAGTTCATTTGGATAGTGTGCTGCATGACACATACACAACCCAGGTTCAAGCCTGGCCCCTGCTGCACTGAAGGAAGCTTTGGTGCTGTGTCCTCTTTCACTCTGCCCATCTCTATTTTTAAAAAGTGTGTATGGGGGAGCCTGGCAGTGGTACACTTGGTAGCACACACATATTTAATGTGCAAGGACCCAGATTCAAGTTTCCAGGTCCCACCTGTAGTGGGGGAAGCTTCATGAATGGGGAAGCAGTGTTGCAGGTCTGTCTTTCTCTCCTTCTAACCCTCCCCTCTCTGTCCTATAAAAGGATAAAACAAACAAACAAAAAAGATAAAAACAACAACGGAATCCTGTGATTCCTTATACCCCTTGTCACCCATCTCCATAAATAGTCCACATCTCCCTGAGCACTGGCCCCATCCTAGGTGTGTGCAATGCTGCTCTCACTACATTCTGAGCCCCTATCTCTCACAGCAGTGTTCTTTCTCCCTCTGTTCAAAGCAACCCCTTCCTCTCTCCAAGTTCTCAGAGTTTCCTTCACCTTCTTGGCCTTTGAAGAGTTCTTGCACCTGACTGTCTTTGAGGCCAGTGCTTTCTCCAGAGCGCTCTCTCTCTCTCTCTCTCTTTCTCTTGATGGCTGTTTCTTTCCTACCACCATGGTGTACTATCCTGTCCACAGAGGAGATGCTCAATTCTACCCCACCCCCAAAATCTTTCACTCTGATATTTGAAACCTTTCTATTTTGGCAGATCTTGTGTTTGTGTGATTTCACTATGCAGGGTCAACATATTTTTCATTCAGATGTAGAGAAAGCTAGGGAGACAGCATAACAAGGAGCTTTATCCAGTGACATGACACTTTTATGTGACCAGGACTTGGACCAGGGTTTTATGCATGGCAAAGCATGAACTCTAATCGGTCAATAATTTTCTCTGTCCTGATAGCCGTTCTTTAGGAATAACTTACCGCCCATTGAAGCTTTTGCCTTCATTTGTTCACAGATTTGGGCCCTAGAGTACTGAAGATTCCCTATCACTACTCTATTATCTTCTGTTCAGTTTTTAATATCTACATGGATAATTTATCTAATACCTTACCTTTTCCTCCTATGACTTTATCTTTCATTGCATCTTAGTTATCAAAACTATTGTCAATATATCTTTCTCTCCACAAATCTTGATCCTACTGCTTGACACCTATTTTTTCAGCTCACTAATATTTTTGATATATATTTTCATATCATCCTCAAAATCCTTCTCCCATTGTGCTGCCATTTGAAACTCCATCCCTGATTAAGTCAAAGTGTTCATGTTCTCCACTTCTGCTTCCCTGTGTCGAATCAAAGTGAGGGGTGTGTGTGAGGAGATCAAGTCTGCTGGCTTTAAATTAATGACTACAATCCTTAAGAGAATTTAAACATTATCCAGGAATCATAAAATATATTAATTCTCCACTTGTCCAAATCTTTTACACTTCCTCCCCTTTTCCATAATGCTGTCAACTCCGACACTTAGCAACACTTTGTTTTTTTCTTAGGTGCAGAGTACCATTCGTTCTCTGTCATCTGCCCTTTCCCTCTGGTAATACTATTATCCTTGTTAACAAAGAACAGTCTCTGTTCCTATCAACCCTATGGTTTTGCAGTATATCTTGATGCCCTCTGTCTGGTCAAGAGTTTTGACCGAGGACTTTAAATCCCTTCATTTCCTCTATCCCTCTGCCTTTATCAGATACTTCCTATCAGCATAGCAAGATTTGCCAAAATAACTTCAGAATCACAAAACAAACAAACAAACAAACAAACAAAAAAAGCATTTGTCTTGACATATATTACCATCATGCACCTTCTGTTCTTCCCTGGAATAAACATCCTGAAAATATTTTCCACACATTGAAAGTGAACCTTCATACCTGTAAACCAAATTATGCCTCACTCCACTAGTCAATCCTCTGCTGTTTTTAACACATTGACAACACTATGTTCTTACAGTAGTTTATTATATACTTTGCATGGTCTTTTTGATCTCAGTTTTCATTCCTTTGCTCTTTAGTCACCTTTTATATGCTTTCCCTGATTTATTTTCTTCAAAGCAATCAGTACTTGACCTTGTTTGGTCAAGTGATTCCTGAAGATATTCATACCCCACTTTCCAGAACCTATCAGCATGTTTATTATCTTTTACAGAACAAAGAACTTAACACATATGATTTAAGGGTACTGAGATGACAAGATTCTCCTGTATGTAGATGAGGTAAGAGTCTCTATAAGAGGGGGCTGGGGATAGGAGGATCAGAGTCAGAGAAGGAGATATGATAAGGGAAATAGAATATGTGAAGGAGGTCATGAACCCAGAAGTCAGAAAAGTAGAGAAACAGATTCTCAGAAGGAATACGGTTTACAGTAACCTGGGTTTTAACTTGTTATATCCATTCATTTTCCTCCTTTGGATCTCCACAACTATAGAATAATGCATCTAGTGTGTTTAAAGCCACTAAATTTGTGCCATTTTGTTACAGTAACAAGAGAAAGAAAATTGTCTTCACCAGTACAATGCAAGTTCCATGAATGGAGGTGTGTCCTTTTTTTCCGCTGTGGTTAAGTCCAGTATTCAGAAAGGAATATACAACTACTCAGCTGTTAAAAATGATGAAGTCGTCTCCTTTGCTTCATGTGGGATGGAACTTGAAGCAGTTATGTTAGGTCAGTTAAACCAAAAAGAGAAAGGCAGATACTGAATCATCTTTCTCATAGGTGGAAACTTCCCAGACAGGAAGGGAAAACACCAAAATCAAGCCTGGACTGGGTGTGATGTATTGCACCAAAATGTAAGGCTCTGGGGAAGGAGGAATAGGGAGGGGATGATGAGGGCATTGGAAAATTGGGCATAATAGTGAGAAAGGAACTGTGTTGGGCGTGGGGTATTCTGCAGACACCTATCCCAGGGAGATAAGAAATTATAACAATGTGCCAACAGTTGTACTGTAATCTATTAATCTCACCCAAATAAAACGATTGAAAGAAAGCAAGAAAGGAAATTGCTAGAGGTCTAAGAGGTGGTAAAGGTGGATAAAGCATTGGATTCTGAAATAGAAAGTCCTGAATTTGATCCCTGGCATTACATGAGCCAAAGAGATGCTCTGGTTCTCTTATTAATAAATCAATTTTTAAAAATAAGAAATCCTCTAGAGATTGGGGGATAGCTGAAATAACCAGAGTGTACATTTTGCTATTTGCGGTTTGAAGCACCTGGAACCTCATAGGAGCACTTATGCACAGCACCAGTGAGGCTTCATCAGTGGTGGAGTAGTGCTATGGCATTTCCTCCTCTCTCCCCCCCTTTATCTAAAATCAATTATTTTTTTGTTTGTTTGTTTTTTGTTTTGCCTCCAGGGTTATTGCTGGGGCTCAGTGCCTGCAGTATGAATCTACTGCTCTTGGAGGCTATTTTTTTTCCCCTTTTGTTGCCCTTGTTGTTTATCATTGTTGTTATTATTGTTGTTGTTGCTACTACTGTTGCTGTTGGATAGGACAGAGAGAAATGGAGAGAGGAAGGGAAGATAGAGAGGGAGAAAGATAGACACCAGTTTAACAATATCAAAGAACATTTCTGAACTCTCTCCAGTACCCAAACGACCTACTTCATGAATCATCCTCAGAATGTTAAATTAAGAAGGAAAATTATCCATTTCTCCCTATATAGTGCATGATAAATGAGACAGCAAGTTAAAAGCAAGGGCATTAACTGGAAATTGAGTCTTAAACTCACTTAAACCCATTTATTTTTCTTCCTCACTGGACTATAACCTCATGAGGGTCTAGAATAGCTTACCTACTGTTTTATTCTCAGAATCCAGGAGCAAGCTTGGTCTTTAGGAACCTTTTAATCAGTTTAATGGGAAAAAAAAATTGGTTTCTCAATTGAGACAGACTCCAAATACATTTTTATTTTAATGTGGTGTTATAAAAATGAACTCAGAGTCTTGCACATGCATGGTACTTCTAAGCCACCACACCAACCCTATTTCTATTTTCCTTTTTGAGAGAGAGGGAAAGAAACCGATTTCCATGAAGCTCCTCTGATGATATCCTTGGTGTTTTCACTTGGGACTAGGGATCAAATCCAATGCATTATACAATGCCTTATCCTGGGTATATATGTATCTGTAAAAAGCTATGTATGTATACATACATGTATATACATTTTAGCACATTTAAATCTATCCTCTCCCTTCCATCTCATCTGCTCTCACCCTAGTTCAAGCCCCTCTCTTCTGCTGGGTTGAATACATCATCTACATCCTGACCCTTGTGTACATGGATGGGAGAAGAATTTCTTAGCTAGGATCATATGATTTTTTAGCTTCCCCGCTAACCATAGGATGACCCTTGATGTGGCATCAGTGACATTCTATATCTTGCCCTTTCATTGTTCATGTAGCTTTCTGTACAGGTGCCCCCATGTGGTGAGTGCGGGCTCAAATCCAGGGCTTTGTGCTTGGCAAAGCTTATGCTTCACCAGGTAAGCTATCTCCCAGCCCTGAAGTCCAACTCTAGATGTGAGTGGGGAATGTCATGCATGCAAGGAGGGGAGAAACTACTGGGGACTAGTTAGTATAATCAGGAGTGTTTCCTCTTCTACTCTATGTCCATAAACAATCTATATCACATATTCTACATTTAAGATCCAATTCAACCCTAATATCCACATCACAAGGCAGAATTAAACCCATCTTCCTCCTGGGGGTGTCTCTCTAGGCATCTACAACATAATATCTAAACTAACTCATTTATACTTCAACTTAACCACTTCAAGGACCTGAGTCCTCCCCCCCCCCCCATTTGTGCCTAGGAAAGTGCCAGATACAAAGTAATCCATCTCTTACAGGCATCAGATACTCATTTATTGAGGAAAAAAAATGCTTGTTTTTAAGGGTTAAATTAACCAGAAAGATGCTTCACATGGATGACATTTCAGGGAAAAGTTAAAATGGAGATTCTGACAGATAAGTCCTAGGCATAGCTAAAACATCTGGGTCTGTGTACCTGGTGGGTCTTTTGTCAGTGACACATTCAAGGCAACACACACACACACACACACACACACACACACACACACACACACACACACACACACACACACGTGTCAAGAGGTATTTTAAACTTATTTAAAGAGGTCAAGGGTAACAACTGGAAGGCAACCTTCTGCGGAAGGAGGATTTTGAATGTGGCTGAGCTTTGCAAGTGCTCTTAGGCAGGAAATGCCTTTGGAAGTAGAAAAAGCTTTAGTGCTTTTTTTTTTCTGTCTGCTCAGTGGACTCCAGCTGTTTGTGGTGAGAGCCACAGGGTGCCAGGACACCTACAGAGATAATGGGCAGGCTCTGAGCTCCAGCTGACACCAGGGCTAGGAATCAGCCCCAAAGTTTACAGACTGATCAAGTACATAATAAATTAAGAAAATGCTTAGCAAGTAGTGACAAGAAAATCTAAAATGTTTCTCAGTTCAGGTATGTTTCCAAGAAATAAAGTTCCCAATAGTAACTAAAAAATCAAAATTTTTCAGTCTTAAAATTCATTGAATATCTTATTCCAATGACTAATGGAAGGTGACACCAAATAGCAGGTGACTTAAATTGTTCCATCAACATTACCAAGCCAACATTTTAAGGATCCAGTTTTTTTTTTTTTTTTGGATTCAATTTCCTAATTAACTTTTAAAGGAGAAATACAAAGGTTAAAAGCTGCTGCCTTTTAACTCCATTTAAAACTCTACTGCCAGTCTGAAAACTTAATTTCAAAATTAAACAAAGCAATCTGCACAGAGCATCTAAATAAATATCTAATAAAATCTGTTTATAGATTAACCATCCTGAGACTTATGACAAATCTTGCTATGATCTGCTCCTTTTAAAATTCAACACTTTGTGGACATAAATAGTGTCTTCATAAACCCTATACCAAGGCTTATTTTATGCTGTTGGCAAGGTGTGAAACAGCAGTTTCATGAATAGCCTGATATTCTTTTAGCTGGTGCTCTAGATCAGACTAACGAAAGGTGATGACTGTTCCTAGCAGTAATTGGAAAAAACTAAAAAGAGTTACAAGTGGGACAGGGCAAGCTTAGAGGCATGGTACCTAGTATTTCTCAAGAATATCTATGTAGTTCAGTTTTACTTAATTTTACTCACCAAACTTCAAAGAGTCTTTACCATTTTTCCTTACATTTTCCTCCAATTTCTTTCATGGCTTCATATTTAGATTTTTAGAGAATACATATTGTCATCTGTAATTCTAATGTTACACAGAGGAAATTCATACAACAAATTAACCACTTAAAAGTGACATTTAGTAATTTCACAATGTTGCGTGAGCATCTTAAAATTAATTCACCTTGAAACATGCTAAGTATTAAGTCTTTTATGTTGTTTTCGCCGGGCTGGCTTCAAGGGCAGGTAACAGACGACCCGGGACTCATGGCTGGGTTGTACGCAGTATCTCTTTATTCATGCAGGATGCATACAATCTATACCAAGCTAAGCTAAACTAAAACTAAAAACTAAAATAATATACTTGCCAAGTAGGGTGTAAACAGGATGTGACGTAGAGAGGGTGGAGAGAAAAGTGACTGGTGAAAATCAGGGTATGACAAGGAGAGGGGGCGGAGCAGGCAAGAATTCTACCACTGAACCACCAATGCCCTGGAGGGAGGGTGGTGCTTGTTAACAGTGGTTATGTAAATAGAATGAAGTGATGTAAATAGAATAGTGTTAAGCAAGGGGATTAAACCAATGAAACAGAAGGGGTTTTTAGAAGCATACCAACACTTTTATATGAATAATGTTACATTATATGATATTCCATATTTTGTTTAGTCATACATTGATGGACCTCCTGTTGGCTATTGTGACTAGTACTATTATGGACATTTGTGCCCAAGTATTTGACTACCTGCTTTTAAGGATTTTAGGTGAATGTCTAGGAATGTAAGTTCTGGATCTTATGGACATACCATCCTAAATGTTTTAAATGAACTTTATTTTATCTTTATGTTTAATTTCTAAATCCATCAGCTGCATTGAGTTCTAGATAGATTAGTTCTACATTTTCAGGATCATGACTATCATTCCATGTCCCTTAAATTTGGGTTCCTATTGTCTATGTATACCTTCTAAGTCCTGATACATAAAATATTGTTCTCTAGTTTTGAAAATTTTAACTATCAAGGGAAGAAGGACTTCCTTTTTCATTCATCTTTTAAAAAATTTTTTTGGTTTAATCTTTTGTTTTGTCAGATTAAATTTAGAATCACTTTTGCCCAGTAAAATGTTTACTGCTCTTTTAATTAAACTATGCAAACTGGATGTTATTTGGGGTGAAATGGACATCATAGCCTGACCAGTTAGTGTGTTACCTCATCTCGTCACGGTTTATTATTATTATTATTATTACTGGATAGAGGCAGAGAGAAATTGAGAGGGGTGGGGGAGATGGAGAGGGAGAAATACAGAGAGATACCTGAAGCCCTGCGTCACTACTCCTGAAGGTGTCCCCCTGCAGGTGGGAACCAGGGGCTTGCATCCTTGCTCATGGTAATGTGTGTGCTTAACCAGGTACGCCACTACCTGGCCCTGTCATGTTTTCTTTATAGTTCCATTTTTAGGAGAGAGGAAAACAACAAAAACAAACACATCTTCCTTTACCCTTCTAGGTTCAAAGAATGGATCACTAGCAAGAGAAAAAAAAAAAAAATCTTATTTACTCACATGAATGATGACCTGATGGCTGTGGTTCCAGAAAAGTAAGGAGATTCAAGGAAAGATAATTGAGGCTTCTTTCTGTTCTCTAGTAGACAAAGCAGAGAAAAAGATTTTTGAGTTTCAGGACTGTTCGAAGTTATTTAAAGACAAGGGAAGAAAATGGAGGGCAAGTAAGGACTGGGTTGCCCGAAGGAGGTAAGTCTTAGGTGATAGGAGTTAGCTAGGCAGTACATTTCTTCAGGGTGTGAAGGTCCTTTGCAAATTTAAGAGGACATATACGCTGTATGTTTTAGTCAAGAGGTAAGTGGTTTTTCCTGGTATCTTGGTTCTCAATGTCTAGTTAAAAATAATGATTTGTCAAAGAGACATTTGGAGTAGCATATTCTGGTATCCTTCACATCCATACCAGGATTATGTATTTCTTGGTTAAGGTAGTCATCTCTTTTTAGTACTTTATTATCATATTTCCTCACAGTACTACTTTGGAGACATTTATGTTTAAATATATAACTTAATTTTGTTAACTGTAGTATATTTTATTATTTGATACAATTTACATAACCTACCATCAATATAAACTTCCATGATATATACGCAACTACAGTGTTCTCTTTACACACACACACACACACACACACACACATCTGTGCATCTTTTTGTTGGTGAGAACTTTCAAGACAATATACTTAATTTTGCTAGTTACTATCTCCCTTATTCCTAGAAAATGAAAGAGGTGCTGATATTTTGAAATGAAGACACAGTGCTTAATAACTACTGTAGTTGATATTTTCACTTATATTTAGATAGAAATGTCTACAGTATTTTGCTACTCAAATTTTGGGTTGAGATAGGTATTTATCATTATAAGGTCATAGTCTATTTCTCATTTTCAGAGTCTTTAAAATAAAGTTTCTATAATGAATGGAGCTTGACGAGATAGATCATTATTCTAAAGTACTACTGAATTAAAGTCACTAGAATTTTATTTGGAATTTTCACAAAATTTCAAAATTAGTTTAGAGATTGTTAACCACAAATGTTTGCAGATGAGCTAACCTCCTGTCTCACTTTTCTGTAGCATATGACCCACCTACATATTCCTAGAAAGAATGGAAAGATACCATAAAAGATAGATTTATCATGACTCTAGAAAAAAAAAGGACCTTTGTACTCTACATTGGAAATCTATTCTCATTTTCTTCAAATTCTCAGAATCAGCCATACTGATGCCTCCTGTTAGGTAAAGCACTTTATCCAATCTTCAGTTTCCTTCCCTTCACCCCTGCTCCCCCCCCCCCCCCACAGCCTTTTTCTTGAATGAGACTCAAACAACCCTAGAACATGTATTTTTCCATTTCAAGGGATGATTTTATTGTTGTTGCTTACTTGAAATATGACTAGTACAGTCACCTATATGTACTTCATTAGATATTAGGGATCAAATATTGTTCATAAGAAGTTAAAATAACTGGCAGGAAGAATATTAAATTGGGGCCTGTGGTGATATACCTGGTAGTGGGTACATGTTACCATGCATGACCAGCATACTTTAACCTCTGCCCCTCACTGTTCAACAGTGAGGGAACAGTGCTGCAGTTCTCTTTCGCTCCCTCTCTCTACTTCTCCTTCCCTACCCGCCCCCCCCAACTCTCTCTGTCTTACCCTGTATGAAAAGAAAAATGAAAAAAAATGACTGGGAGTGGTGAAACTTTATGCAGGCACTGAGCCCCAGTAATAATCTTGCTTGAAAAAAAAAAAAGGCTGCCAAATGGTTGTGCACCTATCACGATGCACAAGGACCCAGTTTCAAGCCCCCCCCCCCAGTCCACACCTGCAGGGAGGAAGGTTCATGAGCAGTGATACAATGCTACAGATGTCTCTCTGTCTCTCCTACTATCTCCTCTTCCTTTTCAATTTCTCTCTGTGCTACCAAAACTAGTAAAAAAAAAAAAAATTCAAGTTGAATAGTTCACACGCTGAGCATGCCCATACAGTGTCAAGAATGCATAGCACCAAGAACCCATAATGCAACTTGTAATTTTTTTTTTTTTAACCAGAGCACTGTTCAACTTTGGCTTATGGTGGTGTGGGGGATTGAACCTGGAACTTTGGAGCCTCAGGCATGAGAGTCTGTTTGCATAACCATTATGTTATCTACCCTCAGCCCACCTTGCAAACTTTTGCTGCCTCAGAGTATATGCCAGTATACAGAGCATGGGAGAAAAAAAAAAACAACTCATCCAAAGACGTTTCTGCTATAGCATGAATATGTGTAGCCCTTATCCCATCCCCAATTCACATGCTGAAATTTTAATGCCCAATATCTTAGAAGTGGTGCTCTCGTATAATGTGTGCATTTAACCAAGTGCTCCACCACCCAGCCCACTGGAGCTTCTCTCATCATAAAGAGACCTCTCAGAGTATCTTCATTCCTATCATTCTTATTATTTAAGAGCTAAAATGTTTTAGACATAGTTTTGTGACTAGTCAGATGTATGTTTCATAACATAGCTCTAAAAAAACCAGATTGTTTAAAATACTATGCCAACTTACATTTCAGAAACAATCTTTTTTGTTGTTGTTGTTGTCATCACTGGGACTTCACTGTTCTGGGCTGACTTTTTAAGACAGAAAGAGCAAGAGAGAAAAAAAAAAAAATCCTGTCATCCAGTGTGATAGAGGCCAGGCTCAAACCTGGCTTTTGAACACAGTACAGCAGGTGCACTAACTGGTTGAGGAAGTTTGCCAGTCTCAAAATAATTATCCTTTGTAAATAATGTAAAGTTGACTATGACTATAACTTAGCTCTATTTCTATATGCATGTAGAGGGTTTGGAAAAGGCTAGGGTATTGTTTGGGTTGCTAAATCTTTTCAATCACACTGTGGGTAGAGTTGTGAAAACCATTTGATACTTTCAATCTTCTGCCTAAACAAATTGATCTTGACCAAAAGTTAATACCATATCCACTGATTATAGTAGGCAATGTCAGGCAAACACTAAATAGTCACTAATTGTGGACTAGATAAATCAATGTATACCTTTTGTATCAAAAGATACTGTTGATTGTTGTTGGATGCATAAGAAAAATGTGGTTATACACTGTATTCACTTCTGTGACACAACAGACTTTCAATTAACTGAGAAAAAAACATCCTATAGAGCACCAGTTTCTATAAAGCTACTTAGAGACTTGGGTTAAAGTAGTTAAAAATATGCATTCAAGGTTTATCTTTTTTAAATACTTTTATTTATTTATTATTGGATATAGACAGAGAAATTGAAAGGAGAGGAGACAGGGAGAGAGGCAGAGAGACACCTGCAACCCTGTTTCACCATTTGTGAAGCTTTCCCCCTACAGGGGGGGACCAGGGACTTGAACCTGGGTCCTTGCACACTGTAATGTGAACACTTAAACAACTGTAGCACTGCCTGGCCCCTCAAGGCTTGTCTTAAGTACATTACTTTTCCCTCATATCTTCTTATTAGTTGAGATGAGGACATGAGTGGAGTGGGAATGAGGGAAATTTCAAAGGGCTTGAGGGATGAACAATAAAAATGGTGAACTGGTTAGATATATGATTACAAGAAAGGCTGAGGGAATTGGAACTTTAGACAGGTGAAAAGGAAAATGAGGAAAACTTAATATTTTTCTTCAAGGATATGAAAAGTTATAATGAAGAAGATGCTGACTAGCTATTCTTTATTGTCACAGAGCTAATAAAATGAGGGATACTTTGTAGAGAGGTAACATAACTACATGGTGAGGCCTACTAAATACTGGGGTCTACTGCCTATACAGGTGGGACAAGAAAGGATACATTAGTCGTCCTCAAGGGGTCTTTAATGGACTAACATCATTAGCATCACTTGAAAACTTGTTAGAAGTGAAAATTCTGGAACCCCGTCCCAGTGCTATAGAATCAAACTCTTAGGCTTAGGCTCAGCGGTAGGCCCTATAGCTTTCCCTCAGATGATTTTTTTTTTTTTAAATATTTATTTATTCCCTTTTGTTGTCCTTCTTGTTTTTTATCGTCGTAATTATTCTTCTCGTCGTCGTTGTAGGATAGGGCGGAGAAATGGAGAGAGGAGGAGAAGACAGAGAAGGGGAGAGAAAGACAGACACCTGCAGACCTGCTTCACCGCCTGTGAAGCATCTCCCCTGTGGGGGTGGGGAGAGCCAGGAGCTTGAATTGGGATCCTTATGCAGGTCCTTGCGCTTCCTGCCATGCGCGCTTAACCCGCTGCGCCATGTGCGCTTAACCCGCTGCGCTACTGTCTGACTCCCCTTCAGATGACTCTTTTAGATTCTTAGTTTTCTGATAAACAGGAATATATATGGGGCTTAGCTCAGATCCATAGGGTAAACAGTCAGTAGTATTTATATATTTTCCTCGTGTTTGAGAGTTACTATCTGCCCTAATCCAGCTTTCTGGCCTTGTTCTAAACTCTGACATCACCTTCCCAGACAATATTTCTAGTCTACCTACATGTTAATTATCAGGCTCAGGCAAAAATTACTAGTCATGGGCCTCTTGGAGCATACCTAAAATAGACTTCCTAGCTTCTTCCCATAGGAAGACCCCTAATTTCATCTGTTCTATCCATACCTTTGGGTTCCTGTTTATTAAAAAATTTGTCCTGCTTTATAACATACCACCTTTCAGCCAACAAGTTGCAGATGCTACTATAATTCCACACTAACCTCCCTGACAGACAACCTCACTAATGTGTCTGGGAACCTCACCTCTCCAGAGCCTTACCCCACTAGGGAAAGATGGAAACAGACTAGGGGCATGGATTTACCTGCCAATATCCGTGTCAAGCAGACAAAAGCCAGATCTTCCACCTTTTGCACTCCATGAAGAATTTTGGTCTATACTCCCAGAAAGAGATAAAGAATAAGGATGCTTCCAATGAAAGGGATGGGACATGGAACTCTGGTGGTGGGAACTGTATCCTTGTTATGTTATAATCTTGTTAATCGCTACTAAATCACTAATAAGAAATTTAATGGATCATGATGGCAGAGGAGGACCTAGTGGGTGTTGAATAGTCATGTGGAAAAGTTGGAAATGTTTTGAATGTACAAACTATTGTATTTTACTGTCACCTATAAACCATCAATCCCCCAATAAAGAAATAAAAAAAGGAAATGAAACAAATGTCTGCCACATAAATTGGAGTCATTATCATTTCCAAAAAGAAGAGGAAAGAAAGAAAAAACTTCATTCTTCACTTAAAAAATATCAAATTTTAAGATCTAGTGAGGGATGTAGACATGTAGAATGTTGATTATGACTATTATGATTATAGTCTTTCTAAGTAAAATTAATGATGAAATGAGATAAATCATTATTCATACTGGAGAATGATGTAAAATAAGTCCTATCACACACTGCTAGGCAGATTTAAAAGGCTACAATTACAATCTTTCTGAATAGAAACTTAGCATGTGCATTAACAATCACAAAGATGTTCTACTAATTTGACTTTTAGAAATTTAACCTAATGAAACAATTAGAGGTATAGTCTAGAATGTTCACTGAAATCTTATTTGTAGTAGTGAAAAGAGAAAAGTAAAGCAATCCCTAATTACCTGAAGATTTTTCCTGTATATACATACAATCTAAGAAGTAAAGCGCCCTTTTTATAAAAGGGTAAAAATCTCATAGACACTATATATAATTTTTTTCTTTTGCTTCAGCGTTATCGCGGGGGCTTGCTGCATGCACAATGAATCCACTCTCGAAAGGCCATTCTCCCCCATCCCATGGCTGTTGCTGTTTATATTGTTGTTGCTGTTATTGTTGCTACTATTGTTGTTGTTGGATAGGACAGGCAGAAATTGAGAGAGGAAGGAAAGATAGGAGAGAGTGACGCTAAGCTCAAGGACCAGTGCGGGTCTCTCCACCTGTAGGGGCTCGCTTCACAAGCTGTGAAGCAGGTCTGAAGGTATCTATCTTTCTCTCCCCCTCTCTGTCTTTCCCTCCTCCTTCGAGTTCTCTCTGTCCTATCCAACAACAACGACATCAATAATAACCACAACAACAATAAAACAACAAGGACAACAAAGGGAAACAAAATAGCCTCCAGGAGCAAAGCTTCTTTGGTCTCTCTTTCCCACCCCTCCCCTCTCATCACAAAATAAATAAACTCTAAAAAAAGAAAAAAAGAAAGATAGCAATGATAGTGCAGGCACCAAGCCCCAGCAATAACCCTGGAGGAAAGAAAGAAAGGAAGAAAGAAAGGAAAAGAAAAAAACAAGAAAAGAAAGAGAGAAAGAACGATTGACACCTGCAGACCTGATTCATCGCTCTTGAAGTGATTCTCTTGCAGGTGGAGAGTCAGGGATCGAACCCAGATTCTTAAGCAGGTTTTTGCACTTTGCACTATGTGCACTTAACCCGATGGACCACAGTCTGAACCCCTACACTAATATTTTTGAGAGCCCCTACTTCCCCCAGTCCTGGAACCCTTGCATAGGGCCCACTTTCCCGTATGCCTCTCCCAATCCAAACCAAATAATATTGCATCCGCCGATCACAACCTAACCAACGCAACGATTGCCACCTCAACATGCTTCACCTCAGACTGTGTCCAGAGACTTCACGTGTGGAATGACAACCCTTTAGCTAAATTACTTGGGTGAGACCTTTCCTTTTATAGTACACTCTAATTTCATCTCAGGTAGTTCACTTTCTAACAAAGTCCCATAACCTAGATATACACCAGTTTCTGTGAGAGAGAGCTTATGTTCACACGTATCCAGAAACTACTGCAAAATATATACCTGAAAGCAGAAGTACACTAGAGTTTGCAGTTCCACATGCCACCAGGATGCTGGCCAGGCTTCCCTGGATTGAAGACCCACCAACGTGTCCTGAAGCTCAGCTTCCCCAGAGACACACCTTACTAGGGAAAGATAGAGGCAGACTGGGAGTATGGGCCGACCAGTCAACGCCCATGTTCAGCGGGGAAGCAATTACAGAAGCCAGACCTTCTACCTTCTGCAACCCTCAATGACCCTGGGTCCATGCTCCCAGGGGGCTAGAGAATGGGAAAGCTATCAGGGGAGGGGGTGGGTTATGGAGATTGGGTGGTGGGAATTGTGTGGAGTTGTACCCCTCCTACCTTATGTTTTTGTTCATTAATCCTTTCTTAAATAAAAAATTTAAAAAAAAAAGATCTTGAAATAGAGATTTTAAGTTTTTTTTTTTTTTTTTTTTTTTGGACTTGGTGCTGGCACTACAGATCCCACTGCTCCTGGAGACTTTTTTTTTTTTAAGTTTGACAGGACAGACAGAAATTGAGAGAGAGGGAGAGGCAAAGAGGGAGAGAGAAAGACACCTGCAGACCTGAGTCAACACGTGTGAAGTGTTCGTGCTGCAGGTGGGAGCAGGGACTCAAACCCAGGTCGTTACGTGGCTCTGCACTTAGTACTATGTGCATTTAACCAGGTGTGCCACTGCCCGCCCTTAATTTTAAGCCTTTTCCAGATTCTTATTGTCTGTTGTTTTAGTCAAAACAAACAAACAAACAAACAAATCAATGCTGGCTAGATACAATGCCCAGATTTTTGTCAGAAAAAAGATGGGGGTATGGGTAAGGGGGGGAATGCTATAGCACTGAATAGTCCTCCTATGTGGTGGGGGCTGGGCGTGAGCCTGAGATGTATACATGACAAAGCAGACACACATTCAGCTGAGCTATTTTACTGGTCCAAATACTGAATCTCTAAAAGTATATGTGGGTGAAAAGATGGATCAGTGGGTGGAGCAGATGTAAGACCCTAGGCTCGATCCCTAGCACTGCATATATCAGAACTGCATCTTTGGTCTCTCTTTCCCACCCCTCCCCTCTCTTTTCATAATAAATAAACTCTAAAAAATAAGAAAGATAGCAATGAGAAAATTAATATGTATAATAAAGTCCTGCTTATGTAAAATTATTTAAATTTATGTGTATTTATTTGTAGGAAGATATTTAAAAGTTAGTTTGCTAACAGTGACTCTCTTTGGGTTGTAGCATTTAAGGTGATTTTGGTTTATTCCTCACTTTTCCATATTGCTTGATTTCTCTGTATAATGAGATTGCAAAACAAAACATTTTTTTCCTGTTAGGAAAAATAAGCCCTGCCAATGGTAAAAGCTTTTATCCATCCATCCATACACACACACACACACACACACACACACACACACACACACACACACACACACTGAACAGAATCCATCAGTTTTTATCATTTGGGAACTAGAAGGCAGAGGGCAAGCTGTGTTATAAAGTTCAAATGATCAACTATTGCTTTTTAAAAGACATATTATGTCAGGCTGCATAGAAAAGAAGGCATATTGAATGCAAATGGTGGAGATAGCTGACATGACACAGTTCAGAGCTTATCTGTATGTGTGTGTGTGTGTGTGTGTGTGTGTGTGTGTGTGTGTGTGTACAGCACTGTGAGGAGGAGAGAATCCCTGTGTTGAAGGGCAACTGGGATTGTGTTGGGCTCTCATGGGGGGCCTATCTCAGACTCTCTGGCATGACCGTTCCGTTGGCCACCGGAGTGGGGCTCCAGCGAGAATACACTCGGAGGCAGAAAGGGTGGGTACACTGGGATAACTTTGCCACCTGCAGCAAAAGACGAGACCAAAGATCATCCCAGGGGACTATGGCGGCAAATAATCTGTTTATTGAGCAGCAGAGCAGAGCTTTTAAAGAGTGGTAGGGGAAAGCAGTTTGTTTATGCCTAATATGGTAAGGGTGAGGGTTTTTCCAGTAACCACTGGGCGGGTGGACTAGCAGGTTCAGGGGATGAGGAAGTGAGATTATCAGCAGGCACATGGAGAGAGAGAGAGAGGGAGGGAGGGGGGTCTTTGCGTGGGCAGGGGGATTGAACCATATATGGTTAGAAGAACAGGAGACAGGGAAGAGACAAGGGGAGCTTCTAGTAGCTGAGTAAGCAGACTAACTGGTTTGAGAATAAGGAAGTGAGCATTTGTGGTTAGGGAATGTGGGGCCCTTGTGGGGCAAGGGAGTCTAATAGGGGACAGACTCCTGGAGGCTGAGGCCCCCCCCTGCTTGACCCCAGGTTGGGGAGTTTGATGGGGTGGCTGTACCAGCAGGCACCTATTTCATAGGAGGTCCACGCCATGCTCAACCTCAGCCTCACAGTTCCCCACAGGATTTCTGTAGGTGGATGGGGGAGTCTGAGCTGGGATGTTTTCAGGTTGATTTATACCACTAAAATTATTTGTCTCTGTAATGTAGTTATGTCAAGTTAATACTTCTGCCAGAAAATGGCTAAACAGAAATCATATAGCCATGTAAACATGTTTTTTTTTGTTGTTGTTGCACATGATGTAACCATGTTTTTTACTTACTGTTGCAACACATAATCTTTGCATGGCAACAGCAGTGACCACCTGGACCTCCATGTTAGCAGTTTGCCCCTTTGGTGTGATTTGGTGTAAATATATCCCACTTTATGTCAGAGGGGGAAGCAGGCAGCTGCCATCCCACTTCTTGACCCAGGAAGCTGTTGCTGCTGCTGCCCTGGAAGCAGACCAGGGCTGTTGATCTAGAGAGCTGCTGTCAAGATGTAGAGTTGCTGAACAGGGTCTGAACAAACGTTGGCGCTGGCTCTCCGCCAGAATAAGGTATGCCTCTACCTTCCTTGCTGCCCTGTGACTCCTTTCATCTCCTGCTGCCCCTGCGTCCCTACTCTAAAAGAGTAAACTGTGTCCCCTGAATGACAAATGAGGGCACAGTCTCAACTGACTAACTTTTATCACTCCTATTGTCTGCACCAATCTGAACATTCTGTACTCTGCTTGCCCTTCTGGATAAGTGAAATCATAAGACTAGAGAAAGGAAAGTAGGAAAAGGGGTCCATCATTCCAGAACTCTCCACCTCACATCCTCTATCTAGTCTTATGGAACCAGAAACAGGAAACTGCTTTCCTTATGATTTATCACAGCTCCCTGTAATGGGCTTTATTGATAGCACTTACCAGGTTTTTTCAGTTTATTTGTTTTTTACACTGTCTGCAAGATTCTTTAAAGTTCTTTAACATTATAATATGGCATTGTAGGATGTTAACTTTAGGTTAAGAGTACAATTAGAAGATGGCCAATTAATATTTAAAAACAGTGTGGAGATTTCTCAGAACCCTAGAAATGAACTTACTCCATGGCCCAACTATTTCTTTCCTGGGGATTTATCCAAAGGGAACAAAAACACCTATCCAAAGAGATTTATGTATACCTGTATCCATAACAGCAAATTTGTAATAGCTCAAACTCGCAAGCAAACCATAGGCCCAATAACAGATTAAGTGGATAAGAAAGTTGTGGTGGGGCTGGCTGCTGGTGCAACTGGTAAAAAGCATAAGAATCCAGCTTTTGAGTCTCTGGCCTCACCTGTAGAGGAGAAGCTTTACAGGTAGGCTATAGATATCTCTCTCCCTCCCTCTCTACCCTCTTGCTCTATTTCTCTATGTTTCTATCATAATGAAAATAATTATATATATAATTAATGAATTAAAAATGAATAAATAAGACAAAGAAAGCTGCAGTGCATATATATATACACAGTAGAATACTACTCAGCTATAAAAAAATGGTGGTCATCTCTTTATTTCGTCTTGGATGAAACTTGAAGGCATCATGTTAAGGAAAATAAGCCAAAAAGAGAAGGAAAAATACTAGAAGATCTCACTTATAGGTAGAACTTAAAAAACAAGGACAGAAAGGGAAAATAGTGAAACTTGGACTGGGTAAGGTATATTGGACCAAGCGAACGACTCTAGGGAAGGTAAGGAAGGATGAGAGTCCTGGTGCATGATGTGGATAAGGATAAGGATGGGGGTGAGAGTGTTTTGCAGACATCTATCATGGGGAGATGGGAAATTATACCCATGTGCCAATGAGTTTGTAAACCATTAACCTCTCACAATAAAATAATTAAAAAAAATAAATGCAAATCAGTCATTAGAAAAGAGCAATAAACATTTCTGATTAGGATATGATTGTAGTGACAATAAAGACATCGCCTTTTGAAAGCTGTGATACACACACACACACACACACACACACACACACACACACACACACACGTACGTCACTAAGTATGCTTACCAACTGCAGCTGAAGGGTCAGAACAATCAAAGAGGACCACATTCCAGAGCTAGCTATTATAGGCCCTCAGCCACTTCTCCAACAAAAACAAACTTTCTACTTAGCATATTTGATGTCATAAATAGGTTTCTATTTGCATAAAATGTACCCTGTTGACTAATGTGGGAAATAATAGAAATGAACTATCAGTTATGAAATTAAGCTATTTAATATACATTGAATGTTTAATAAATAGCATGAATAAGGTATAAGAATCCAGCAAGACCTGTGATTATAGAATTAAGGTCTGATAGAACTGTATTTTATCAGGCCATACAGGGTGGCAGAATCCTGCCTCTGGAATCTTGAAATTGTCTCAAAACGAGCCTTTCATGTTGGTGGACAAAGCATCTGAAAACAGATGTCCTCTCCAAGCTACAGAAATCATATGAATTGTTTTCTTTAATACTTACTTTTCTGGAAAGATGTCAATGAAGAAGCATCTCCTGATCTGAGACTTGCTTTTGGCATAAACTTTTACAAAGGATTACCTAACTCTCTGGACTTCAAATTTCTTTGCTGGCTACCATAATCTATAGAAGACCAAAGCCATAAATTTTGTCCATGCGGTCAATAGGTAAGTGTGAGAAAAAATAAAAAAGCAGCAGTTGTGTTCATTGTAATTTCCTGAAACTATAAACGCAACTGATTTATTCTCTGAAACTTAGTACAAGGGATGCTGTGTCAAAACGTGTGGAAATAACTTAGGTATCAGCTACTCTTCAGTTTTCCTGCTAAAAGTAATTAAACTAGAATCTTTGATAGAGCATCTGCCTAGAGCATACCCCAAAATGCTAATGGGCTTTTAAGGAAAAAGGAGTTCTTTCTAGGCTGGGTTATGAATTTTATTCTTGGGCCTTTGGAAAAGAGTACATCACAGCCATATGTTGATGCACACTTTTCTGGAGTGGTTGTGACAGACCGGACAAGTGGAAATAAAATAGTGTAATGAGCATGGAATCAAATACCCTAGTTAATCTCTGATCCTCTACTGTCTGACTATGGGCAAATCACTTTCCTCAGTTTCCTCATCACATCAGTCATGACTTATCGATTTGTTGGGAGGATTAAAGGAGATCATGCATGTAAAATACTTAAAAGAGAACTTGCCAGGCCTGAGTCAAGTTCTAGGTAGTAATTACGGTTTCTTAGGACTATCATTATGTATACCAACACAGAATTGTAAAAAAAGTATTTGGATATCAGGTGCTCATTTCTCCAAGTGTTTTCAAACTGAGAAGAACATTGTATCATCTGGAGTGCCTATTAAATATTTGGATTTTTAGCTCTTGTCCCTACAGACTGATTCAGTCTGTGATCTTTACTCAGAAATTCCCCTCAGGTGATCTTTATCATAAGCCAAGTTTGGGGGGGAACACTTCTTTTTATTTTTAAAGTGAATAAGAAAATGAATTTCTAAGTACCTGCAATCAGCTAGTTCAAAGTTAGCTTATGATTAAGAAACCTGCAGTCTTTAGTGCCTTAGGGAACCAATGGTAAGGAAAGATAATTTTCTTTCTTAAAGCAGTAGGTTAAGCCTATGGACACTGGACTCTGAAGTCCTTGGGTTTAAAATCAGTTACATGAGTGTGACCTTTCACATCATTCCTATTATTTGTAAAATCTTAACAACTACATTCCTTACTCTTCTGAAATTTCAGTATGATTATATGTTATATATATCAGAGCTCCTGTATAGAGCAAAAACTCAATGATTCTTTTTTGCTTCCTTCCTTTCCTTCTTTCCTTCCTCTATCTCTTTCTGTCCTCCTTCTCCATATACACTTTCTTTTGGTTGACCTAAAAATTCTTGTTCCAAAGAACAAGAACTTTATCTTGTTTCTATTACTAGTTTGACAACCTGTGGAGAGTAAAAATAAAGCTCTCAGATTATAAATGCTCAATTCATCCCTGTGTTTGAGGGAAGGAAGAGTCAACTTTAGAATTATTTTTCCCTTTCCTTATAGACTTCATTGATATCTTCAAGGTCAATGTCAAAAGACTACCACTGGAAATTCACAAGAGTATCACATAAGAGGAGGAAGCCATAGGATGGGTAGTGAACATTCTGAATCCCTGATTGGTCTTCTCTGATATCATCTTCACAGTAGGAAGGCAAACTTATGACTTAAACAGATGGAAGTTTAAGTAAGCTCTCTACTGGACCTTTACTAAAGGGAGAGAAAAAGGCAAGAGGGAGAGAAAGAGGGAAAGAAGGAAATGGAAAGAGGGAGGAGAGGAGAGAGAGAAAGATGGGGTGTGTAGGGGGGAAGTGTGTGTGTTTTATGGTGTGTGGCTGGAGTAGGTAATTTATTGCCTAAAAGAAGTTTTCTCTCTTGTTTCATCCCTGGCCTCTTATCTAGAAGGAACAGACTTTTGGGGAGGACTTTTCCCCTTTGGTGTTACTAGATCACTGACTTCTATGGCATCTAATTCAGAAAAAGCAGGAAACATCATTCTGTCGTTCCTTTGATGCAAAGGTTACTCACTGGACAGCCTTCTTCTCACCATCTTTTAAACAGTTCTTTCTTGTCCTTAATAATTATGTCCAGATATTTTAGGAGATACATAGAGGGGAGTGGTTCTCCCATTCCCTTGGAGGAGAAGTTTCACTAGATGTGTCTTTGACTTCGATTGTAAACTAAATAAATCTGTCATCAAGTGGGTTTTGAGGGCTGGGAATTTTGAATAAAGAAATGATGAAATAGCATGGCCATGGAGTAACAGCAACCAGATCAAAACAACAAATATCTACAAAACTCACTAACTACAGCTGAGATAACTATAGAAGCCCACATGCTCATACTCATGGCTAGGGTGAGAAAGTGCATGATACTGAAGCCAAACACAAAGAACTTAGACCTCCAGGAGAGCATGACACCATTTTCCTTCTATGTGCAGCAGGAAAAACATAGTGCTGGTGGTGAAAGAAGGGAACTCATGACATTTTGATTTGATTCCTCAGGGCCATCAGCAGACCAAATTCCAGGTAAGGACACACCAAAAAAGCAGGGAACATTTGTGACCAAAAGAAGTGGGGTCTGTGACAAAACATAAAAGTAATTTGCGGCAGCTGATGGTGACTAACAAGTGAAGTTAGCCCTGCTTCTATGTACACAGCTGCAGCCCAGCAGCAAACCCCTGAGGCTTGGTTTCATATTGAAATCATACAGAGAAACCATAGACACACACCACCCAAAACACAAAACAGCTCAAAGAAACAAAAAAAAACCTTAATCCCAACCCTCATATTTCTGCCATATAACATCTAAACAAAGCAAAGTCCAGAGACCACAACAATAATACCAACTGTTGGCCAAGAATAACCAGCACAATAAATGTGTAAACAGAAATACTGTAGAAACAAATGACACATACCGCAGAAACAAAACTGGCAACCCCCTCTTCCCCCTCTTCCCCTTCTTCTGATGAAATAGATGCCTATAACTGCACAAAAGAGTGGTGAGGAGCTTCTCTGGAATGTTAATGTCTTCTGTGTCTTTAGATACTTTGTTAAATATTTAGCCATTTCAACACCTTCTATCAATAGTAGAATTTCTCCTTTCTCATTTCTCTCCTTTCTCCTTCCTTCTCCTGTCTTTCTCCTTCCTTTCTCCTTTCTCTTTCTCCTTCCTTTCTCCTTTCTCTCCTTTCTCCTTCTTTCTCCTTTCTCTCCTTCCTTTCTCCTTTCTCTCCTTTCTCCTTCCTTTCTCCTTTCTCTCCTTCCTTTCTCCTTTCTCTCTTTTCTCCTTTCTCTCCTTTCTCCTTCCTTTCTCTCCTTTCTCCTTTCCTTTCTCTCCTTTCTCCTTTCTCTTTTTTCTCCTTTCTACCCTTTCTCCTTTCTCCTCTTTCCTTTCTCTTCTTTCTCCTTTCTCCCCTCTCTCCTTTCTCTCCTCTCTCTCCTTTCTCTCCTCTCTTTCCTTTCTCTCCTCTCCTTTCTCTCCCATCTCTCCTTTCTCTCCCATCTCTCCTTTCTCTCCTCTCTCTCTTTCTCTCCTCTCTCTCCTTTCTCTCCTCTCTCTCCTCTTTCCTTTCTCTCCCCTCTCTTCCCTCTCCCCCTTCCCTCTGCTTTCCCCCCCCCTCCCCTCCCTCCTCCTCTCCCTTTCCACTTTGTCCCCCCTCCCCTTCTCTCCCCCTCCCCCCTTTGCCCCTGCCCCCTCCCCCTCCCCCTAGTCTCTTCTGACACCAACAAAATTAATGGCACCCCCTTCATAATCTTGAGAATACTCCATACAAATGGTCAGGTGATACTAGCAGAAGCATGCATGCATATATATGGAGAGCAAGAGATCTCAACTAAAAAACAGCCATTGTCCCTATGGCAACCTATATTATAATTGTTAAACAAGGAAAATACAGGAGGACTTAAGTTTGACTTAGTGGCCCTTGGGGAATAGGGGGAGAGGGGGAAGAGAAGGAAGCATATGAATAGGACAGTTAAGTTCTTCTGAGATACTTGCCCAGATGTTTCACAAATTTTTCAATTCCTTCTTTCCTAGGTCCTTTTCTTTATTCTAAGTTTCCCTGGATTATGAGATCATGTGTGTGTGTGGGAGGGGGGCAAGAAAGAGAGGTATGTAAACATGGTTTTAGGGAAAAAAGGGAGACTCAGACATTCAAGAATTATGACATTTTCTCTCTAAGAAGACAACTTTCTGCAGAGACTGCTCAGATGTTTCACTACACTGGAATAAATAAAGCATTCGCCAGCTCTCACTAAAGAATTTATCAGGCTGCATTTAGAAAAAAACTTCTTTTGTAGACCTAGTGAAAGTCTCAGGAACCACTTTCATGGTCATAATAGTAAAGCTTGATATAGGTGCATGAATTACATTCTGCCCATCAAAACAAAGTATCCAACCACCATGTGAAAAGCTTTGATAACGTCCTGTGAAGACAGCTGATGCAGACCATTTGTTATTGAATACGGTTTCATCCTTAGCACATTTTTAAACGGCTTGATTTAAAATAAAATCAATAGTCCATGAGTGAGAATGATATCAGGACAACAATCATCAATTTAATGCTGAGAGCTTTTTTCACATTTCTCTTAGCTTTACAACTGGCTTATATAATAGTCTAAATTCCAACAATGACTTTCCAAAGCTTTTGGATGAATTATTTCTTATTTTTTGTCAGTTAGCACAGGTACAGCCTTTTGCTGGTGATTTCCAGAGTTGATTTTTGACCTAAGGAAATTCTTATCAAATATAATCTTACTCATGACTTAATAGCAGAGCAAAACTGTTCAGGAAATATCTCCATTCAGAAGATAAATTGAGAACCACTATCCTATGCTTTTACTTGATTGGCAGGTTTCACAGTCAGAATTAAAAAATATATATATTCAAAGTACATAAAGTAGTGATTTCATATACATGTATGTTGTGAAATGATTACCACAATTAAATTTAATAAAGACAAACATCACTTCACATACTCACTTTTCTGCATATGTGTAATGAGAATTTTTAAGATCTAATTTTAGGGTTAGGGTTATTTGACTTATAAATAAAAATTTGTAACCTTTGACGAATATTGTCTCACATACTGTTTTTTTTGTTTTTTTTTTTTTTAACAGAGCATCACTCAACTCTGGCTTATAGTGGTATAGGAGATTGGATTTGGGAATTCAGAGCCTCAGGCATGAGAGTCTCTTTGCATAACCATTATGCTATCTCCTCCCATTCACTCTGTTTTTTTAAAATTTCTTTATTGGGGAATTAATGTTTTACATTCAACAGTAAATACAATAGTTTGTACATGCATAAAATTTCCCAGTTTTCCATATAAAAATACAACCCCCACTAGGTCTTCTGTCATCCTTCTTGGATGTGTAGTCTCCCCACCCACCCATCCACCCCAGAGTCTTTTACTTTGGTGCAATACACCAATTCCAGTTCAGGTTCTACTTGTGTTTTCTCTTCTGATCTTGTTTTTCAACTTCTGCCTGAGAGTGAGATTATCCCATATTCATCCTTCTGTTTCTGACTTATTTCACTTAACATAAATTTTTCAAGGTCCATCCAAGATCGGCTAAAAACTGTGAAGTCACCGTTTTTAATAGTTGAGTAGTATTCCATCATGTATATACCACAAATTGCTCAGCCACTCATCTGCTGTTGGACACCTGGGTTGCTTCCAGGTTTTGGCTTTTACAAATTGTGCTGCCAAGAACTTATGTGTACACAGACATTTTTGGATGGGTGTATTGGGTTCCTTAGGATATATGCCTAGGAGAGGAATTGCAGGATCATAGAGTAGGTCCATTTCTAGCCTTCTGAAAGTTCTCCAGTCTTTTCTTCACAGAGACTGGACCAATTGACATTGCCACCAGCAGTGGAGGAGGGTTCTTTTGACCCCACAACCTTTCCAGCATTTGCTGCTGTTATCTTTTCTGTTATATGACATTCTTACAGGAGTAAGTGGTATTTCATTGTTTTCTTTATTTGCATTTCTCTGCCAATCAAAGACTTGGAGCATTTTTTCATGTGTTTCTTAGCCATTTGAATCTCTTCTGTGGTGAATATTCTGTCCATGTCCTCCCCCCACTTTTGGATTGGGTTGTTTGTTTTCTTGTTGTTGAGATTTGCATGTTCTTTATATATTCTAGTTATTATCCTCTTATCTAATGTATGACATGTAAAGACCTTCTCCCATTCTGTGAGGGGTCTTGTGTTTTGGATAGTGGTTTAGAATATATATATCCCATTTCATCTATGACTTCATTTCCCTATTGGCTTTTGACTTTTTTTTTTTTTTTTTTTTTTTTGCTTATTGCTGGGGCTTGGTTCCTGCACCATGAATCTACTGCTCCTGGAGGCCATTTTTGCTGTTATTGTTGTTGCTATTGCTGCTATTGTTGTTTTTGTTGCTATAGTAAAGGATAGACCATATGTTAGGCCCTTTTTTGTGGGCCAGTGTCCTGTATGATAGTTTTCTTTCACTTTGACAGACCTGGGGGCGATACAGAGAAAAACTTCATTAAGTTCAAAAAGTTCATTATGAGGATTCTCCAAGACTTTAAACATAGTATGGTAAGACATATTTAAGAGTTGAAGATATTTTACTAACGAGTTAAGAAACACAAAATAAAAGCTTCAAACAGAGTTCTCTAAGAAACTAGAAAACAATGAAAGAAGAACTTCAATCAGATTCTCAAAGCAGTTAGGAAACATGAAAGAAAAACTTCAAACATAATTTCAGGGAGTGGAAGTCACATTGAGTTCAGTACAAGCTCATATAGAAGGCTTAGGATGTAAATTCACTCATGCAGAAAAAAGAATATCTAATTTAGAAGATACAATTACCCCAATCTTTCAATTTAAAGATGAAGGTGAGGAAAGGTTTAGAAAGAATGAAGCAACTCTCTGTGAAATTGAAGGCTTCATCAAAAGGTCAAATGTAAGAGTGATAGGACTTCCTAAGAAAGAGGACAAGGTGAAAGTAACAGATCACATTCAGGGAAATTTTAGTTGAGAATTTTCCTCACTTAGGCAATCTTCAGAACATGTTAATTCAAGAGGCAGAGCATAAACTCAAGTAAATGAATGTAAAATGGCCAACAAGAAGGCAAATCATTGTAAAACTATCAAAACTCAATGTCAAGGAAAAACTTTTTTTCAGGCTGCTAGGGAAAGGCAAGAAGTTTACATATAAAGGTGAAGTTATCAGGCTTTCATCAGACTTCTCTTCAAAAAGTCTAGAGGCAAGGAAAGAGTGTAACAACATATTCAATATACTAGAAGAGAGGGAATTACAGCCATGGATCTTGTATCCTGTAAAATTATCCTTCAAATATGAAGAAGAAATAAAGGCCTTCTCAAATATCCAACAGCTAAAGAACTTTGCCATCATCAACCCCACCTTATAAGAATTACTGAAAGGATAATTCCTTTCTTTGTGGGACCACAAGGAAAAGAGGAAACAATAGAATACACACTCTAATTGAGGTAAACTGTAGTAGACTAGAACTAAGTATACAATAATAAAAAACCAAAGAATGGTAAAACAGGAGCGGGGAGGTATTTAATAGACAAAGCAGTTCTAGCAAATGCTAGTTAATCCAGACCAGGCTAAAAAAGACCTTTTTTTTTTTTTAGACACACTATGTCAGTTATTTTACTTATGGTAACCATGACACAAAATAAGGAACAGAGACTTTCAGAAAGTACCAGAGAAATCATGAGGAACTCATCACAGAAACTCATCCACAGAAAAGGACAGATAGAAACAAATGGGCAAAGAATAAACAATTTAAGACAAACTCAAAACAAAAATCAAAATGGATGTAAGAAAACCATATATATCAATAATCACCGTAAATGTGAATGGCTTAAATTAACCTGTCAAGGGACTTAAAGTGGCTAAATGGATTAAAGAACAAGATCCATCCATTTTATGTTTTTAGAAAACACACATATAAAGAAAAGACAAAAGGAAGCTTAATGTTAAGAGGCTGAAGCATGATGTTTCAAGCTAATATTCAGAAAAAAGGAAGGCACAGATATTCTGTTCTCTGATAAAATAGACTTTCAGGTAAAGAAAGTAAACAGAGATAGAGAGGGACATGACATAATGGTGAAAGGATTAATCCAATAAGAAGACATAATCATTATAAATAAATATGCCCCAAACTCAGGTGCACCCAAATATATAAAACAAATACTTAGTGAACTCAAAAAAGATATTGACAGCAGCACAATAATAGTAGGGGATCTCAACACGGCACTCACAGCAAGAGACAGATCATCTGTCCAAAAAGTCAATGGGGGATGGGTGGGTGGTAGCACACTGGGTTAAGTGCACATGGTGTAAGGATCCCAGTTCAAGCCCCTTGCTCCCCACCTACGGGGGTGGGTATAAATTCACAAGTAGTGAAGCAGGTCTGCAGGTGTCTATCTTTCTCTCACCCTCTGTCTCCCCCTACTCTTTTTATTTCTCTCTGTCTTACTCAACAACAATAGCAGCAATAACAACAACAATAACAGCAAAAATGGCCTCCAGGAGCAGTGAATTCATGGTGCAGGCACCAAGCCCCAGCAATAACCAAAAAAAAAAAAAGTCAAAAGCAATAGGGAAATGAAATCATAGATGAAATGGAATATATATATATATATCTTTCCATCCCAAAAGAAATGAATACACATTCATCTTAAGTATACATAGAACATTCACAAGGCTTGACCATATGCTGGGCCACAAAGACAGCCTAAACAAATATATAAATATTAAAATTATAAAATTCATCTTCTGAGATCATGATGGTATGATGGTATGAAGTTAGAAATCAAACACAAAAAAAAAAAAGAAAGAAAGGAAGGAAGGAAGAAAGTAACTGCTCCAACTGTTCCAAAGTCTGGAGACTAAACAACATGCTGAAGTGATAAAAAAAAGAAATTAAGAATTATTTCAATACCAATGAAAATGAAGAAATCAGCTATCAGATCCTATGGGATGCAGCAAAAGCAGTCCTTAGAGAAAAGTTCATAGCAATACAGGCCCACATTCACAAAGAAGAGAATTCACTAGTAAACCATCTAACAATCCAACTGAACCAACTAGAAATGGAGAAACAAAGAGACCCAACAGTCAGCAGGAAATAGTTAAAATCAGAGCATAAATTAATGAAATAGAAAACAAAAGGACCATTAGGAGGATTAATGAAACCAAGAGCTGTTTATCTAAAAGGATAAATAAAATAGATAAACTACTGGATACGGTCACTAAGAGAAAAAGAGAGAAAGCTATGGTGATATCATTCGTCAATGAGAGAGGAGGTATTGCAACAGACACAGCAGAGATACAAAGTTTCATGCAATAACATTATGCACATATATATGGAAATAAATTTGACAGCTTAGATGAAATGGACACATTATTAGAATCATACCAATCGCAACCTTGACACAGGAGGAAGTAGATAAACTTAACAGGCCAATATCACTAGTAAAGAAATTGAAACGGTGGCTGAAATGCATTCAGATATAAAGCAGGAAAATTTGTTTAGTAATCGGGAAACCTAAAGGTAAGAATATAGCAGATGAGATTTGGGGTCTTCATCTTGGAAAGAGCCAGGTAGTCTACTTTAGGTATTCCAAGGGGCCCACGACTATACTAATTTTTGTATGAGCCTGACAGCTAACATGCAAAAGCATTGTCTAAAGCATTGTCTAAAGCTAAAAAGCATTGACTAAAAGCATTGTCTGGGAAGATGGTGTCAAAGTTGAGAATAGGACTAGAAAGCTGGATCAGGACAGAGAGTAGCTCCCAAATTTGTTCTGCTTTATATCTTAATGCTTTTCAGTCACCAAGTTGCAGATGCTACCATGACGCCAACCTGACTTCTCTGGGCAGACAACCTCATCAGTGTGTCCTGGAGCCCCACCTCCCCAGAGCCCTACCCCACTAGGGAAAGATAGAAACAGGCTATGGGGTAAGGATCAACCTGCCAATGTCCATGTCCAGTGAGGAAGCAATTACAGAAACCAGACTTTCCACCTTCTATACCTCATAAAGAATTTTGGTCCATACTCCTAGAGAGATAAAGAATAGGGAAGCTTCCAATGGAGGGGATGGGATATAGATCACTGGTGGTGGGAGCTGTATGGAATTATACCTCTATTATCTTACAAACTTTTTAATCATTATTAAATCACTAATAAAACTTAAAACATTTAAAAAGGCAAAATAATTTAATATCTAATTTTACATTATTTAGTTTTTAAAACATAGAGTTATGCATAGGTTACGTTATAAATTTAAAAAGCTGGGATTATTCTATTTCTCTTTTTTTCTATCTTCTTTTCTCTCTCTTATACTCTATCAAAAGGGAAAAAAGGTATTGGGAGTGGTAGGGTTCTGTGCAGGGTCCAACCCACAGTGATAACCCTGAAGGCAAAAACAAAAACAAAAAACAGAGATTTAATAAAAGTCAGAATATCGGGAGTCTGGCGGGAGTGCAGTGGTTAAGCGCACTTGGCGCCATGAGCAAGGAGCAGTGTAAGGATCCCGTTTCGAGCCCCGCCTCCCCACCTGCATGGGAGTCTCTTCACAGGCAGTGAAGCAGGTCTGCAGGTGTCTAACTTTCTCTCCCCCTCTCTGTCTTCCTCTCCTGTCCATTTCTCTCTGTCCTATCTAACAACGACGACATCAATAACAACAACAACTACAACAATAAAAAACAAGGGCAACAAAAAGAAAAATAAATAAATATTTAAAAAAATTTAAAAAGTCAGAATTTCTTTTTTTTCTTTTTTTTTAATATTTATTTTATTTATTTATTCCCTTTTGTTGCCCTTGTTGTTTTATTGTTGTAGTTATTCTTGTTGTTGTCGTTGTTGGATAGGACAGAGAGAAATGGAGAGAGGAGGGGAAGACAGAGAGGAGGAGAGAAAGATAGACACCTGCAGACCTGCTTCACCGCTTGTGAAGCGACTCCCCTGCAGGTGTGGAGCCGGGGTTCGAACCGGGATCCTTATGCTGGTCCTTGTGCTTTGCACCACCTGCGCTTAACCCGCTGCGATACAGCCCGACTCCCAAAAGTCAGAATTTCTTTGGTAGATATGTATGCAGACATGTTTGGTATGTGCATATCATATTTGGTATTTGATTTCCAGACATAATTTAATTATATTCAAGTACAAACATAAGAAATGACAATGTTATCTTAGTCTGACATTGCAATCAAAAGCCTTACATATGAAACAAAAGAGAGAAGTACATATGTTGTTAAAACTGAAATCAGGCTGGCAGCTAGCATAATTTTATATTAATAATAGATGGAGATACTAAAATTTTCATTAAATGAAGACTAGAGAAAGTATTTCAAGGTATGACTAGATAAAATAGTTTTAACTGCCTTATTTAATTGCATGCATCAAATCCTTAAAAAACATCATATAGAAATGTGTAGATTTTATCTACTCTATCTAGGAAAATTTGGAGTCCCAGAAAACAGTCCACTTACATTTAAAAAAAAAGATCTTCATCACTAATTCACACTATTTTGACTGATGGAAGTTGCTTTTTTTCTTATCTGTCTTCTTCTGGTCTTTTTTTTTTTTTTTTTTGGCTGCTTTTTTCCTGGCTAATAACATGTCTTAGGGATGAGCATTGAAAATGGCTGAAAAGAAGTGCTTACATTTAAATACATACAAAGGGAACCATTTTTAGTGTTCAATATTTCCCACAGATGCTCTTTTTGCCTTACTCTGAGCAGTCATTCCTCATGAATAATGAATTCTTTGTTAACAGTCAGGGGATAGAAGAAGTTAAGTCATTAAGCAAAAATTATTATTTCCACTTTATTTCATTTGTATTTTTTCTTATTATTGCTGGCCCCACTTTATTGTGCATCTGCATTTAGAACATCAAAATAGAAACTCACTTTTTTTTTTCATTTTCAATGCCCACCTTCTTATCAGTAGAGCATAAAAGAGAAGGGGTGGGAAGTCGGGCAGTAGTGCAGCAGGTTAAGTGCACGTGGTGCAAAGTGATAGGACCGGCGTAAGTATTCTGGTTCAAGCCCCAGACTTCCCACCTGCAGGGGAGTAGCTTCACAGGTGGTGAAGCAGGTCTATAGGTGTCTATCTTTCTCTTTCCCTCTATGTCTTCCCCTCATCTCTCCGTTTCTCTCTGTTCTATCCAACAATGACAACATCAACAACAACAACAATAAAGCAACAAGGGCAACAAAATGAAATGAAATAGACATTTTTTAAAAATTAAAAAAAAGAGAAGGGGTGACTGGAAGCCTACAAACATAGTTTCTTGAGTAGTCATGAGAGGAGATATGAAAATATGTTCCTAATTTTTTGTTTTGTTCCCTGACAATTTTTTTATATGGAGGCTGGAGAGCTTAAGGCTAAAGCTCATTTTCAGTAAAGTGAAATGGGGGTTGTTGGTGCGTTTTGAAAACTTAGAAATATCTTTTTTTATATTGGTTATAATAACTTTATATTCCCCCTTTGTGCATTCTTATCCATTTCTGAAGTTTCAGTCTCTTCATTAAACTTATATGGACTAATCACCCAGTGATAGAGAATACAAAATTAGCTGAAAGAGTGCAAGGGTCACTAATGGATTAACTAAAAATGTATGATGAAGCTCTCTCTCAGGGCTAAAATTATTGCTCCTCTTCTTATATGATGAGTTTAACTTTTGTTTATAATATGAACATTTATAAAGAAAGGAGACTAAAGAATTTGCAGGCTGCTTGTTCAGAAGTTAGAAAAATCATTTCAAGTTTTGCAGCTTGGAAAAATATCCCTTGGCAAGGGGTGGCTAAACTGATAAAAAAAAAAAAAATCAGTGATGGGAACCCTAAGGTACATACTGTGTTGGAGCTGGAAAGAAAGAACTGCTATCATTATTGCTACTGACAAGCCACAGTGGAAATCTTAGGGCTCTGTAGGTTAGAGCCTGGAGGGATTTTATCAGCCTCCAAGTCTCCTGATTCCCACACATGAGCTTGGACTAGATCTTGTGCAGTTAGTTTTAGTATTCTCCACTAAAGTACCGGAAGCACAAACCCCAGCTTTCTAAGGAGAAACTATGAGATAGGGTGCACGATCTTCAGTTCTGGATGTCATCTGATCAGCTAGTTTATTCTGTACCAATTACATATGATCACTTTGAGGAGCAGTTTTTTTTCATCCTAACTGAATAAACCCATGTGAAGCAGGCAGTAACATGGGGTCCTTGAAAATTCTACTTAAGACATACCCAGGCCTATATTACCAATTTTGTTAGACCCTTCATTAGAAATTCCTTTGAATAAATTATAACTAATTATGTCAGAAGAATAAGACAAGAGAAATTATGCTTCTTTTCACATGTTACGGCTGAGTGAACTGACTCTAATCAGTAAATCTGTACATTTGAATTTTATTTTTGTGCTTTCTCAGTAAGCTCATTCTAGTGATGAGCTTGGAATGCAGGATTTATAGAGATATCTTTTAATGGACTTAATGTAAAGCACTGAGAAACTATATCATAATTTTAATTGATGGTAAAGAAGCAAATGAGTAGGACAGAAGATAGCTTCTTAGTGTTTGGAGACCTTGAATTTATGGTTTACTTTGTAAAGTCTATTAGTCACCCCTGACAAGCCTATACTTTCAGGTTTTTGCCTGACTCTTAAAAATTACTTTCTGTGGATTCTTAATCTGACCTGACGGTTGGAGGCTCTGGCTGTTTTATAGCCATTATTTGATTGATGACTACAACAATTTTATTAAGGAGGAATTTTCCTAATTTTTCAATTGGAAAGTATAAAATTCAGAGAAGATTTTCCCCTGGATCATAACTCTAGTCACTGCCAGAGTTGTCACACCCAGTTGGAGGTGAATTTTCTACTCTATCATTTTATCCACTATCCATCTATGAAAGGGTAGGATGAACTCAAATATCAATACTTTGTGTCACAGCTGAGAGTAGGGCAAATCTCTTTCAGGTTTATTCCACACTCTCCACTGAACAGCAAGTCCCAGTTGGTTATTTTAATTCCGGCTTATAGAGAAGGTTGAATAATAAATTAGGATTCCTGGCTCTAACTCTGTGCTTCCCACCCACCCACCCTTTAGCACTCAACATAGACTTGATTCCTTCAGGAAAACTTCCTTTGACACCTTCTAAAATGGGTTCTCTTATCATAATGCTTATTGAATTATGTTTCCTTATCTGTTTCTCCACTAAACTCTAGGATTTGTGAGTGTTTTGTTTACTCTTGTTTTCCCAGTACTTAGAAAAAACTTCTGGAACTCAATCTTAGTTAAATAAAAGAAGGCACTAGCTTCCCGAGTGACTTTGGAAAAATATGTGTCCAGGTTTTAGTTCCCTCTAGTGAAAACTGAGAGAGTTTCCCTATGACCCCTAATATTATTTCACATACAAATTTCTATGCTATTAGGTACATGCTCTACATTCTGCTAGAAGATACTTGATCTTTTTGACATAATTACATGACCCTTTTATTGATTATTCTTTAAGGAGATAGAGAAATTGTCATATCCCATTATTTTCCAGGATTCTTGGTCAATGTCCATTGGACTCATGGATTATTAGTTCCAAACACCCAGGCACAAAAACAACCAAATCTTTTCATCAGCCTAATTATATGACTTTGAACAGGTAGAATTATACATTTGATTCTGAGACAAAAGTCAAAATTCTCCACTGTTGCCTTTATTCAATGACATTTAGTAAGAATTGGTGGGCAAAGGTTCAGTTTTATACTGAGTCATAGGAACTTGGGCCTCTGGTGACTTTTAGTATTCTGTTGATATTTCACAGTGATGGTAATCTTAGATCTGGAGATGTAGTGATTTTCCCAGAATCCAACAGGCAAGGAGTGGGAGAGCTGCAGCTCAATGTCTAATGCCATAAGTCTAATGCCTTTTTCATCTCCATGTTGTTTATAAGTCCACTATCTTGACTCACCAAGACTAGCATCCTAAATGGCATCCTAAATCCTAAATCTTGTCACCCAGTAACACTCAAGAATGATATAGTACCAATGTACCACCATTGCTTGAACAATGGCAGACATATACCCTGCTCTTCTAAGGAATATTAATACAATGATAATATTGCAAGAGGAACATACTCACTGGAACTCACAGTCCCTAGAACAAATTCCTTCTAAATTCTTACTGGGAACTAACATTTTATTGTTGTTGTTATTGCCTTTCTTTATTTTCTCCAGAAGAAACACTAAACTACTTTGACCTGTCAATCAGTGTATCTATGTATACTCTCTCTAGACTGTCAGATTCTTAAACACAGTGACCTTGAGTATTCTCTTTGAAAATCTATGCTCATCACAATATTTATTACATGGAAACACCAAACCGAAAGATGTAGAATGAATAAAAAGGCCTAGAAAACTGAAATGAAGTAGGCTGACTTATCAGTTAGAAAGTCAAATAAATATTATATTACCAAAACAAAATAAAAATGTAAATGACTCTCTTCATTCATTGGAGTAGCAGTTTTATTTGTTTTTGATCTACCCATTTTTTTGATTTATGTGTTTCTTTTTTTTTATGCTCTGCTGTTCCTCAGTTGTTGTGTCTTGAGTACAAGCAACACTGTACTAAATACCTTTATGACAATTGCACTCACCAACCTCAGGAATTACAGTAGCAACTGAAGCAAGTATTGAAGCAGTTTAATCGTTACCAGTTAGCCAAACAATTTCTCCAGTCCGTGAAAAAATAGTAACCAAATCCCAGTGAATAAGAAAGAGAAAAGAAAGAAGGGATAGCAAGAATAGACAGTTATACAAATCTACTATCCACTGTATATTCTAGGGGTAACAAGAGGGGAAAGGGAACTAGAGCAGAGATACACACATAGAGAGTCCACTGTGAGTCAGATTTCTTCCCCCAAATAATTCACAAATTCAGAAAGGCAAAGAAGGAAGGAAGAAGTGTATGACAAGATAAAAAAAAAAGAAAAAGAGAGAAGAGACAAGAGAGAGAAAAGGGAAAAGATAAGAAAAAGAGCTGTAATTAAAGAGCAGTGAAAGGAAAGGTTTTTTAAATTACTTTATTTTTAATTTAATTTAGTTTAATTTAATTTTTTTGATTAGCTAGGAGGGGGAGGGAAGGGAGAGTCTGTAGAGGAGGTAGGATTAAGAAGACAAGTTCCTCCCACAATAGATAAGATGCCCACTACCCTAGCACTGAAATATATGCTAAGAGTTAATTCTGATCAACCTAAAGGAGGGGAAGATATATGCCTTTATATAATATTAATAGTAAAATACAGCAGGGTAAAAAATAAAATAAAATAAAAACCCTGTCTCAGATTACCTCAAACCTTGTGATCAGAGGCAGCTGATTGTTAAGAATGAGAAAAAAAAAAAAAGAAAACCTCAGGACTAGACAAGGATAGCTGAAATAGACAGTTATGCAAATCTACTATCCATTGTATATTCTAGGGGTGGCTAAAGGAGGAAGGGAAGTTGAGCAGAGACACTCGCAGTGAGAGTCCACACTGAGTCAGAATTCTTCCCCAAAATAATTCCCAAATGTGTATCAGTGAATTCCAAAAAGCACACTGTTTGGTGGTGTGGGGGCTGGGGGCTGTAGCTTTGGAAGCTGTAGGATTAAGGAAGAAAGGATGACAAGAATGAGAAAAAGAAAAAAAAAAGAAAGAGAGAGAGAAAAAAAGAAAAAGATAAGAAAAAGAACAGTCATAAAAGAACAGTGAAAGGAAAGGGTTTTTTAAATTTATTTATTTTTAATTATTTAATTAGCTATGCAGGGTGAGGTGGGGGGGTTGGCTACTTAGAAAGAAAAAAGGCCAGAGGTTTCAGAAGGGTATAGACTTAGAATGAATGATGCTTCCTGGTGGGACAGGAATTTGGTAAAGAAAGAAGCTCCTAGCAGGGAAGCCTGCTAGGAGCTGGTCCCCAGGGACTGGTTATGGGGGGGGGGGGAAGGGGGAGGAGGTATGCTTAAAAATTAAAAGGAAAAAAAAATTTTTCCCCTTTTTTTCCTACTCTAATTCTTAACCTAAATTAAGTTATAGTTACCTCCTTGGTGTCACTGCTAGGACCCCTTATTACCTTGCCTACTAAAGGCAGAAAATCCTACCGTTTCCAGGAGATGTGGTCAGAGCTCAAGCCACTAGCAGCTTCTCAGTCTGCCATCTTCCGGGAACCTGTAAATGACTCTCTTTATAAATGCCAGTTTTCCTCAGTGTCACCAGACCTTCTCCTGGCTTGCTGAATTTGACTTCCCAAGACTGCAGTTTCATCTGCTATAGTTCTATGGTTTCAATTTCTTCTGTTCATCATTTGTCAAGCTGTTTCTCTTTTAATGCAGCATAACAAACTATTTTAATAATGCATTTGTTGTACAATGAGGTCCTCTTAAATCTAGTCCTGATGGCCATTAGGAAGCACAAATGCCTATATTCCAAAATTGTACTGTTGAAGAAAACTGAAATCTAAATATTTCCCTATCAGTCAGATACATTTCCACCACAGGCTCTCATGTGAATAGTACAATTTAGCCAATGGCTTCTTATAGATAATAAACCAATATTTCAGAATTAAAGAGAGCTGAATCCATGCATCTTTTAAAATCATAAAATACAAAGTCCTCCTGGCCACATAAATATAAATGAAAGGCTTGGTTGTATCATAGTCTGCATGTGTGCAGCATGTGTGATGATAACCGCTATGCCAGCATAAGCTATTGATTATTAAAATCGGATATGAATTTTTGCAATGTGTCTCCAGAGTTTGGACTCTGTTTTTCTCTTGTCAGCCACATTTTATAGAATCCATAACCCCTCTCCCTGCTCACTCCGTGAGTATGAAGGAGGGATTTTGTTTAATAGGTCAAGGCTAACTAGTGCTTTAGATGCCAGCCCAGGGTACTTCTCTCCTTATTCTTCCATGTTCTGGTGTTGTGCCCTCAGTACAGGGTGACTGTGGAAGCCAGAAGAGGAATCCACTTCACTCTCCTGACTCTGATATAGGCTACACTACAGATGGCTTTTCTTTGGTCTTTTTCAAGCAATCTCCTATGATTTTTCAGAAATTCTTCTCATTGTTCTTCCAGCCCAATTTCATAGGAAGGAGAATTCTCAAGTGGTAAAGGAGAAACTAGGGGTTAGAGGACTGTGCAGCGGGGCCTCAAGCCTCCTTTTTTTTGTGTGTGTGTCTTTTAAAAAAATTTTTTTTATTTAAGAAAGTATTAATTAAAAAAACCATAGGGTAGGAGGGGTACAATTCCACACAATTCCCACCACCCATTCTCCATATCCCACCCCCTCCCCTGATAGCTTTCCCATTCTCTATCCCTCTGGGAGCATGGACCCAGGGTCATTGTGGGTTGCAGAAGGTAGAAGGTCTGGCTTCTGTAATTGCTTCCCCGCTGAGCATGGGCTTTGACTGGTCGGTCCATACTTCCAGTCTGCCTCTCTCTTTCCCTAGTAGGATGGGTCTCTGGGGAAGCAGAGCTCCAGGATACATTGGTGGGGTCTTCAGTCCAGGGAAGCCTGGCCGGCATCCTGATGACATCTGGAACCTGGTGACTGAAAAGAGAGTTAACATACAAAGCCAAATAAGTTGTTGAGCAATCATGGACCCAAAGCTTGGAATAGTGGGGAGGAAGTGTTAGGGGGATACTCACTGCAAACTCTAGTGTACTTCTGCTTTCAGGTATATATTTTGCAGTAGTTTATGGATACGTGTGAACATATGCTCTCTCTCACAGAAACTGGTGTATATTTAGGTTTTGGGACTTTGTTAGAAAGTGAACCACCTGAGATGGAATTAGAGTATACTATGAAAGGAAAGGTCTCACCTGAGTAATGAAGCTGAAGGGTTGTCATTCCGCACGTGTAGTCTCTGGACACAGTCTGAAGTGAAGCATGTTGAGGTGGCAATAGGTGTGTTGGTTAGGTTGTGATTGGCAGATGCAATATTATTTGATATGGATTGGAGATGCATACAGGAAAGTGGGCCCAAGGGTTCCAGGACTGGGGTAAGTAGAGGCTCTATAGTGGAGATGTGAGATTCCTGCTGTCTTAGGGTTCAAAAAGACAATCGATAGTTAATGTTATCATCACATTATTTGGTAATTGGGTTAACTTTGAAAAGTCCTTTTGTTAGGGTTTGCTGTATAGTACCCAGTATCTTGTATATAGTTGTGCTATTGGTTGCTTCTGATCTACTTGGTCTAGGCCTTTGAGAGAGTCTCCATATCAATTACACTGCATATATTGAGAAAAGATTCAGTTTATGTTTTGAAAAACTTCGAGACATACAATTAATTTTCCCCCTCTCGTATTAATTAACTAGTGATGTATATGACTACATTTTACTAGGAGTGTACATAAACACCATTCCCACCACCAAAAGACTGTGACCCATCCCTCCCACCCACTCCCACCCACCAATGGCCCAGGAAGCTGCATGTCTACCCCTCACCTCAGGGTTATTACTTTGGTGCCCTACTTACAATTTGGTCAGGCCCTGCTTTTAGTTTCCCTTTCAGATCTTCTTCCTCAACTTCTGTTGATGAGTGGGATCATCCCATACTCATCTTTATCTTTCTGACTTAACTCACTTAACATAATTCCTTCTAGCTCCGTCCAAGATGGGTCAGAGAAGGTGGGTTCATTGTTCTTGATAGCTGCATAGTATTCCATTGTGTATATATACCACAGCTTTCTCAGCCACTCATCTGTTGTTGGGCACCTGGGTTGCTTCCAGGTTTTAGCTATTATGAATTGTGCTGCTATGAACATAGGAGTACACACCTCTTTTTGGTTGGGTGTTATGGAGTCCTTGGGGTATAACCCCAGGAGAGGAATTACGGGATCATATGGAAGGTCCATGTCTAGCCTTCTGAGAGTTTTCCAGACTGCTCTCCACAGAGGCTGTACCAATTTACATTCCCACTAGCAATGTAAAAGGGTTCCTCTGTCCCCACAACCTCTCCAGCATTTGTCACTGCTGTCCTTTTTGATGTATGCCATTCTTACAGGAGTGAGGTGGTATCTTAGTGTTGTCTTAATTTGCATTTCTCTGAAGGCCTGAGTCCTTATGACTCATGGTAATAGGTAGATTCTACCAGGTCAGCCACTTGCTGCCCCCCCACTACAGAATTCAAATAATAACAATTTTTATTTATTTTATCAGAGAGGGAAGAAAGAGAGAGAAGCCAGAGCACCACTCCACCTTATGTGGTGCTGGGGATAGATTGCTAGGCCTTACAAATTCAAATTCCATACTCCACCCACTCAACCAACTTTCTACCTGCATAGTTTGTTTCTATATACTAACTAGTTGATACATGTGAAGTAATTGATATTCAATATTTCTTAACATAAAAAAGGGTTCAATGGGGGGCTGGGTAGTAGCACAACAGGTTAAGCTCACGTGGTGGGTAGTGCAAGGAGCTGTGTAAGGATCCCAGTTTGAGCCACCAGCTCTCCACCAGCAAGGGTCGCTTTGCAAGTGGTGAAGCAGGTCTGCTGGTGTCTAAAGCTCTCCCCTTATCTGTCTTCTTCTTCTCTCTCAATTTCTCTTTGTCCTATCCAACAACAACAACATCTATAACAACAATAACAATAAAAACTACAATAAGGGCAACAAAATGGAAAAAATGGCCTCCAGGAGCAGTGGATTCATAGGGCAGGCACCCCGAGCCCCAGCAACAATCCTGGAGGCAAAAAAAAAAAAAGGTTCAATGAAAGGGTCTTAGAAACAGTAAGTTGGTTGAAGATAGGAATGTGAGAAACATTGATTTGCAAACAAAAAACATATGAATTTATTTATATTGTTTCTTAGTCTTTTTGTTTGAATCTCTTGGAGGAAGCACCGGTGGAGGGAAATCACTGGTAGAGTGGGGTGGAGCTAAAACCCTCTCAGTAGCCACATTTTGACACCACTACCTGTTCTGAGCTTAATGGAGAGAAAGCAGCTGTACAGAGAGACCTGATAAAGCCATTAATAGTTAACATTAGTGAAGATAATGGGATGCATTGGATCGACCTTCTCGTGGTGCATCCCGTGAGTACCCATTCATTGGGGAAACTGAGGATCCTTCCTAGCCGACTGAATCCACATGGATCCCAGTCACTTTCAAAGCCAGCAACAAGCAGCTCCTGACAGCTCTCAACCTGATGCTGTTGACTGGCTGCGGAAGAAGGGCAAATGCTAGAAGAAGAAGAAGTGAAGATAATTTTCATTAACAATTTATGTTATTTTCTATTATTATTATTGGGTAGAGACAGTCATACATCAAGAGGGCAGGGGGATAGAGCTAGAGAGAGAAAGAGAGACACCTGAAGCACAGATTCACCCCTCTCAAAGTTTTCCCCCTGCAGGTGGGAAATATATATATACTGTATATTAAAGAGAGATAGAGGAAGAGAGATAGACCGGAGCCCTACTCAGCTCTGGCTTTTGGTGGTATTGTGGATTGAACCTGGGACCTTGGAATCTCAGGCATGCAAGTCATTTTTTGCATAGCCACTATACTGTCTCCCCAGCAAGATAATTTTCATACACACACATTTTTTCCCCTAGTTTTCAATTGCCAGTTACCTGAAGAAGAGAGAAAGAGGGAATTCACTGAAAATTAGAAAATCGCCCCCAAATCTATCAGCTATAAATAGAGTCAAAATTCAGTGAAGCTGAGTCAGGCATATGAATCATAAGCTGTGATTTTTCCTAGTGTAAGCACTTACAGGAGCAATTTTTCAGTATGAAAGAATGTATTTTGAAAATCAAAGAAAACATACTTTAGGCACTCAATGGCAAAGTATGTGCTTTCTATGTAGTTCAAGAATTGGGGCCAAACTGACAGACAGTAAGTGTACAGTACTGATAAGACACTCTTCATTTCTGGGGTTTAGCTCACGTGTGTGTGTGTGTGTGTGTGTGTGTGTGTGTGTGTGTGTGTGTGTGTAAAAGGGAGATTGAGATTAAGGAAACAAGGATATTTATAGGTATATAAGCCTCTGTGTGAGTTTCTTTTACTCCATATCCCTGATTTTCCTGCTTCCTAGCTTCATTCTTAGGCATTACTTAGTAGAAAGAAAATGCCACGTGACAGAGTTTTGTTTCAAGCACAGGGAAACTGGAAGCCCTCAGTGGGGATGGCCTCAGGACGGTAAAGCTTATTCATGCTACAATTTGTATACTCTGTAAAGCATAAGTAATCCCAGGAAAGACAGTAAATTAATATTTTCATTTACATCACCACCAAATTCCATTTCCAAATCCTGCTGTTTTTAATTTCTTTTTTTTTAATTGGGGAATTATTGTTTTACATTCAACAGTAAGTACAATAGTTTGTACATGCATAACATTCCCCAGTTTCCCATATAAGAATACAACCCCCACTAGGTCATCTGAATCCTTCTTGGACCTATATTCTCCCCACCCACCCACCCACCCCAGAGTCTTTTACTTTGGTGCGATATGCCAATTCCATTTCAGGTTCTACTTGTGTTTTCTTTTCTGATCTTGTTTTTCAACTTTGGCCTGAAAGTGAGATCATCCCATATTCATCCTTCTGCTTCTGACTTATTTCACTCAATATGATTTTTTCAAGGTCCATCCAAGATCGGCTGAAAATGGTGAAGTCACCATTTTTTTTTACAGCTGAGTAGTATTCCATTGTGTATATATACCACAACTTGCTCAGCCACTCATCTGTTGTTGGACACCTGGGTTGCTTCCAGGTTTTGGCTATTACAAATTGTGCTGCCAAGAACTTATGTGTACACAGATCTTTTTGGATGGATATGTTGTGTTCCTTAGGATATACCCCAGGAGAGGAATTGCAGGAACATAGGGTACGTCTATTTCTAGCCTTCTGAGAGTTCTTCAGACTGTTCTCCACAGAGGTTGGACCAATTTACATTCCCACCAGCAGTGGAGGAGGGTTCCTTTGACCCCACACCCTCTCCAGCATTTGCTGCTGTTACCTTTTCTGATGTTGACATTTTCTCAGGAGTGAAGTGGCATCTCGTTGTCTTTATTTGCATTTCATTGACAATTAGAGACTTGGAGCATTTTTTCATGTGTTTCTCGGCCTTTTGGATCTCTTCGGTGGTGAATATTCTGTCCATGTCCCTCCCCCCATTTTTGGATGGGGTTATTTGTTGTCTTGCAACAAGAGTTTGGCAAGCTCTTTATATATGTTGGTTATTAAACTCTTGTCTGATGTATGGCATGTAAAGTTCTTCTCCCATTCTGTGAGGGGTCTCTTGGTTTGGGTAGTGGTGTCTTTTGCTGTGGATGACTCCAAAAGAAACAATATATGCATTATTGGCTTACCAGAGGAAGAAAGAGAGGGAGAGGAAGAGAGCATTCTTCAGGCCATAATAGCTGAAAACTTCTCTAGTCTAGACAACATCAAAGACATAAAGATTCAAGAAGCCCAGAGGGTCCCAAACAGAATTAACCCAGACTTAAAGACACCAAGACACATCATATTTAGAATGGAAAGGAATAAGGATAAAGAAAGGATCCTGAAGGCTGCAAGAGAAAAACAAAGAGTCACCTACAGAGGAAAACCCATGAGATTAGCAGCAGAATTCTTCACACAAACACTACAGGCCAGAAGAGAATGGCAAGATATCTATCAAGTGCTCAATGAGAAAGGCTTTCAACCAAGAATACTACATCCTGCTAGACTGTCATTCAGACTAGATGGAGGCATCAAAACCTTCTCAGACAAGCAACAGTTGAAGGAATCAACTATCACCAAGCCTGCCCTGAAAGAAGTTCTGAAAGGTCTTCTATAAACAGTCAGACCATCATAAATAAGACATATATCAGAACACTCTAAAACTCTACAAGAATGGCGTTAAAATATCTTCAATATTTGATATCAATAAATGTCAATGGCCTGAATTCTCCTATTAAAAGACACAGAGTAGGAATATGGATCAGAAAACACAACCCAACAATATGCTGTCTACAGGAAACCCACCTAACTCAACAAGACAAACACAGACTTAAAGTGAAAGGATGGAAAACTATCATATAAGCCAATGGCCCACAATAAAGGGCAGGAACAGCTATTCTCATATCTGACATGATAGACTTTAAAACAGATAAGATTAAAAAGGATAGGAATGGACACTACTTAATGCTCAGAGGATCAGTCAATCAAGAGGACTTAACAATTATTAACATCTATGCACCCAATGAGAAGCCATCTAAATACATCAAACGTCTACTGAAAGAGCCACAACAATATATTAACAGCAACACAGTCATAGTAGGGGACTTCAACACCCCACTCAACTTGACAGATCATCCAGGCAGAAAATCAATAAAGACATAAGGGAGCTAAATGAAGAGATAGCTAAATTAGAACTATTGGACATTTTCAGAGTCATTCATCCCAAGAAACTGGAATACACATTTTACTCAAATCCACATGGGTCATTCTCAAGGACAGACCATATGTTAGGCCACAAAGACAGCATCAGCGAATTCAAGAGCATTGAAATCATCCCAAGCATCTTCTCAAACCACAGTAGAATTAAACTAACACTTAACAATCAACAAAAGATTAGTAATAGTCCCAAAATGTTTTTAATTTCTTAGATGTTTCTCCTGATTTTCTTCTTTTCTGTGTCTGCTATCTTGGCCTCTGTCTAGTCTCTCATCACCTTTACCCTTAGACTTCTGCAGCTACTTGCCAGTGATGGCTCTGCCTCCAGCATTTCAGCATTTCAGATCTTTTTCTCAAAGTCATGTTTATATTTTGACCTATATGACCTACCTAACATTCAAAGTTGACCAGTCATCCTACTGTTGCAACCCCCTTTTTAAATATTCTATTTATCTTTTAGTGAGAGAGAGAGAGAGTGAGAGAGAGAGAGAAAGAGAATGAAGCACTGCTCAGCTCTGGCTTATGGTGGTGCTGGGAATTGAACTTGGGATCTCAGAGCCCCAGGCATGAAAGTCTTTCGCATAAACATTATGCTAGCTCCCTGACCCAAAACCCTTTCTAAGAGAGTAAAGTTTAAGTACAAGTCATTGTAAACAACGCAACCCTGACACCTTCACACTGGCAATTCATCACGTGCAGCCTGGTGCTCACACCTTCTTCTTTTGCTCAGGCTACATCATCTGCCCAGAATGATTCTCTCCAAATCAAGTAATTTTTACCTTGTCACACAAATAGTGACACGTGCTTGCAGTCATTCACTCATTTACTCATTCACTCTCTACAGGGTAAGAAATAAGATTCTAAGCTATAGGTGACACTGTGCTTCAAGCTGAATATTTTCAACAAATGGGGCACCAGGGCAGAAGAAGAGCAAGAAGGTATTTCGACTTGGATTGTCTAATACCAGTGCTTAGTAATGGGCTTTTCATTTAGGCCCATGGCCTTGTGTGTCTCTGTATTATGGAAAGATATATATGCAATATACATTAACTTTATCTAGATATTAAAAGTGATCCAATTCCCAAAATAATGAACGATAACCTTAGAGAAGTGTGTGTGTGTGTGTGTGTGTGTGTGTGTGTGTGTGTGTGTGTATTCCAACTAGTCTTTTTTATATTCTCAAAAAATTTTCTCTCATTTTGGACCATTTATAGCCATATGCTATACTCAATACATTGCCTTTTCTTTTGTACAGTACCATTTATCACTTGATTATAAAATTCTCACTGAAATTTTAAGCAATTTTTTGTCACTTGCACAAAAGTATATTATTAGCAAAAACAGATGTTTGACAGCCAACAGAAAATATTTAAGCATGGGCTTCAATGTTTTTGAAAGATGTTGGGTTATAGAAATAATGATTAGTTAAATCATTAATCTACCACTGAAAAACACATTCACAAAAGAAAATTTGTAAAGCGCAAGGACTGGAGTAAGGATCCCGGTTCGAGCTCCCAGCTCCCCATTTGCAGGGGAGTCGCTTCACAGGTGGTGAAGCAGGTCTGCAGGTGTCTATCTTTCTCTTCCCCTCTCTGTCTTCCCCTCCTTTATCCATTTCTCTCTGTTCTATCCAACAATGGCGACATCAATAACAACAACAATAATAACTACAACAACAATAAAAACAACAAGGGCAACAAAAGGGAAAATAAATAAATATAAAAGAAGCTTTTATAAAAAGAAACTTTGTTAACACAAGTTATAAAAGGGTAAAAACAATAACATACAAAGTGGCTAAAAGTACTCTTGAAAATATATACTTAAATCTAATGTAGTAAAACGGAGGTGTGGAGATTAAAAACATCACAGCTTGTTTAAAACACAATTATCTAATAAGACTATGTATGTGAAAGACTATTTTCATTCTAAAAGAAGATTTTGATGTTAGATGGAAGCTGAAAAAGAAAATGTGTAAAGATAGTGTGAGGAAATTTGCAAACATTTCCCCTGATATATAAATGTATCATTTTTCACAGTGAAAGAATCAGAGCTTAAACTTTTAAAATAAAGACTAATAAGAATTATTGATGTTTTTAAACTATTAAGAAAATTTGCACCAGGGGGGCTGGCCATGGTGCACCTGGTTAAATGCACGTAATATGATGTGCAAAGACCCACACAAAGATCCTGGTTGAAGCCCCCAGCTCCCTACCTGCAGGGGGGGCACTTCACAAGAGGTGAAGCATGTCTACAGGTGTCTATTTTTCTCTCTCACCCTCCTCAATTTCGCTTTGTCCTACCCAATAAAATGGGAAAAATGGCCACCAGGAGCAGTGGATTTGTATACCATGGAGGCAAAAAAAAAAAAAAAAAGAAAAAGGAAGGAAGGAAGGAAGGAAGGAAGGAAGGAAGCAAGGGGGGAGGAAGGGAGGAAGGGAGGAAGGGAGGGAGGGAGGGAGGGAGGAAGGAAAAAAGGGAGAGAGCGAGAGAAGGGAGAGAGGGAGAGGGAAAGGGAGAGGGAGAGGAGGAGGGAGGGAGAGAGAGAGAGAGAGAGAGAGAGAGAGAGAGAGAGAGAGAGAGAGAGAGAAATTAACACCAAAGCTTTCCATGTGGTGTGGGAGCTCAACCTAGGGTATAGGCATGGCAAAGCAAGTGCTTTCCTAGGTGAGCTATCATGTTGGCCCTAGTCTACTTTCAGGTAGAATACAAGGATCCCAATTAGACATGCCATTCCAAGTTCACTTTTCATAGAGTTGGGAAGAAAGGACATGAAACTTAATCTTCATGAGGCAATGTGTGTTTATATCTAGCTGAAACTACGAGTGTGTATGTGTGTGTGTGTGTGTGTGTGTGTGTGTGTGTGTGTATGTGTGTTAGCTTCTGCATCACATCACTAAATTTATATTATATATCCTTTGTCACTTTCAGATCTTTCCTATCTTTCCCCCCATTTTTTCTGCCCTGTAATTTTAACCATCAGCTTTATTACCATGTTGTCTTTACTGGTATTAGCAATAGCTCTTAATTTAGCATCATCTGAAAACTTCATTTAAGTACCATTTGCTGTCTCTGCAAGATCATTAATAAGGATGTCAACCACAGCATCTCAGACAGTTGCTGCAACACATCATCTTAAGGAAAAAGTGAAGCTACAGAGAAAGTTTTTCCTGATATAAAATATTGAGATCCTCTCCTTGTTTGCTTGACTTTGAAGCCCTCCCAAATGTCTGCTGAGAGGCAAACCACAACTTTAGCAGAGACTTGACTGCCTGCTGCTTCTTGTCATGTTTTCACTGTGTTAAAATGAGTTTTCTTAAATAAAAAAAATTCTAGATTGTGTTAAATCGACAGGAAAAATGTCAAATATTTCTAAAAAGTTGAAATGTTGATGTTTGGGAAGTCGGGTAAAGAACTGAAGAATAAGAGATTTGCTTCTCAACAAACTGGTTTTGAGAAAGATTTCTTCTCTTGGGAGGTGGGTGTGGGCAGAAACCTGCTCAAAGGAACAAAGGACTTGTTTATCTACCCTGGTTGTGATTTGTGTGAAATTTCTATTTTCCCTCCATTCTCCTTATCTGTTGGGCTCAGGGCTCTCTATACTATTCCACCTCCATCTGCTTTTTTTTTTTTTCCTCCAGGGTTATCACTGGGGCTCAGTGCCTGCACTATGAATCCACTGCTCTTGGCGGCCATTTTTTCCTTTTTTAAAAATTGTTTTATTGGATAGGACAGAGGGAAGTTGAGAGAAGAGTGGGAGATAGAGAGGAAGAGAAAAGGACTCCCACCTGCTTCACCACTTATGAAGTGTCCCTATACACACACACACACACACACACACACACACACACACACACACACGCATACACGCATACACGCACACACGCACACACATACACACATACACACACACACACACACAGCACCGGGATCCTTGTGTGGGTCCTTGCGCTTTGTACTATGTGTGCATAACCCAGTGTGCCCTGCCTGTCTCCCCAGAATCCTTATTTTAAATGCTGTATAAGGGGAGTCGGGCTGTAGTGCAGTGGGTTAAGCGCAGGTGGCGCAAAGCACAAGGACAGGCATAAGGATCCCGGTTCGAACCCCGGCTCCCCACCTGCAGGGGAGTCGCTTCACAGACTGTGAAGCAGGTATGCAGGTGTCTATCTTTCTCTCCTCCTCTCTGTCTTCCCCTCCTCTCTCCATTTCTCTCTGTCCTATCCAACAACGACAACAACAAGAATAACTACAACAATAAAACAACAAGGGCAACAAAAGGGAATAAATAAATAAAAAATAAATAAATAAATAAGTAAAAGAAATAAATGCTGTATAAGCTTTGTAGGTCAAATACTTAAATAAGTAACCCTTTACTCTTTCACAATTTTCCCCTTGTCACTTTCCTCTTCCTCTCCTCAAGAAACTCATATATTACACAGCTTCAAGTTTCTTTGGCTTTCTGAATTCTCTGTTCTGACCAATAGCTAAGAATCATATAGAGAAGACAAAGAATCTCTATGAACCCAAAGTACATAGGTCACATATTAATTAAAGTATCTTGGTTCTGATATGATACACAAGCCCATCTGGCTGGTGGCTATATATATATTTTTTCTTCTTTTTTTTTCCCTTTTCCTTTGTTACCAGGGTTATTCACTGGGGCTCAGTGCCTGCATGACAAATCCAGTGCATGTGGAAGACATTCTTTCCTTTTATTAAAAACTCTGTTCTTTATTTTATTTGATAGGACAGAAAGAAATCAAGAGAGGAGAGAGAAGATAAAGAAGTAGAGAGGAAGAGAGACACCTGCAGCACTTCACTTCCTGTGATGCTTGTGATGCTTCCTTCCTGCAGGTGGGGAGCTAAGGGATTGAACCGGGATTCTACTGCTTTTAACCCCGTGTGACACTGCCCTATCCCTCCCACCTAATTTTGTAATCAGAGATTTCTCCCCCCCATTCTATCAGATAATATACTTGATCAATTAGCAATAAGCTTAAATAGGGGACTGGTTTGTTGACAGTTGCAGAGCCTAAGAACAGACTCAAGTTTTCTAGGAACAGTTAATAAAAGATCCCTGAGGAGATACTGTGTTTTAGTAGATAGAAAAGAGATATTTTCTCCAAGTGTACTCTCTTTCCTTTTTCCTTTAAGTCATAGAGCATGCCCTTCTCACTTTGCCTTCTTGCCTCCCTTAAAGCTAAGTATGCCATTATGATCAAATTTTGGTTAACTTTGGCTTCATATCCTTATAAAGTCAAATTACCCAGACTAGCTACCCTTCCTTCTTTCTGCAAGTTGAAATAGGAACTTTGGCACCAACTCAGCTTTGATCACGTGGGAAAGAATAACCTGGGGGGAGGGTGGGCAGGTTGAATAGACATGTACCATGTGCCATGTGCCAGGACACAGGTTCAAGCCTCCTACCCCCCCCCCATATCCACCTATAGGGAGATGCTTTACAAATGAATGAAGCAGTGCTGCAGGTGTCTCTCTCTCTCTCCCTATCTCCCCCTTGTCCCTCAATTCCTCTGTTTCTTTCTTTTTTTAATCTTTATTTATTTGAAAGAGACAGCCAGAAATCAAGAGGGAAGGGGTAATAGAGAGGGAGAGAGACACCTGTGGCACTATTTCACCACTCGCAAAGCTTTCCCCCTGCAGGTGGGGACCAGGGGCTCGAACCCAGGTCCTTGTGCACTGTAATATGTGAGCTCAACCAGGTGTGCCACCACCTGCTCCCCCAAATTCCTCTGTTTCTATGCAATAACATTTTTAAAAAATTTAAAAGAATTCAGACAAAGATGAAGTGCCAAAATAAAAGAAACCTGTTTCTTGAATGACCTCACAAAATGAAGTTATACAACCAGTCAGATGATTATACAGGAGAAGAATAAGCATCTGTCTTGTTGAAGCCACTGATTTTTTTGATGGCTATTACAGCTACTTAACAACTATAACAGAAATAAATACATATCAGATATCATTATTTGATTTTTATAATAAATCTATCACAAATAGTAATGCTAATGTTCTATGTTTAAGAAGTCAGGTTAAGCTGTAAACATTTGCAAATTGACATTAAGTTTCATATAACATCATATACATAAGCATTAACTTTGTTCTTGCATTTTACATTTAACATATATCAAACAGCTTTTACTCCCTTCTTGAATATTAATAAATATTCTTTGAGAGCATCCTTTTTAATGATACAACATATGGATATAATTATTTATATCCATAATTAATAGTTATCATGTTGTTATGTAACTAAATTATTTCCAGGTTTCTCTGTTATTTGTAGTACTGCCATGAATATTTTGGTACATAAATCTCAGTGTTCATCCTTTTAAGGTATACGCTTTTTTTTATTTATAAAAAGAAAGCACTGACAAAACCATAGGGTAAGAGGGGTACAACTCCATACAATTCCCACCACCAGATCTCCATATCCCATCCCCTCCCCTGATAGCTTTCCTATTCTTTCACCTCATAGGACCTTTGGGGTACTGAAAAAGGAACCAAGTTCAGCACTGCATAGGGACATTACAGCCCCAAGAGAAGCACCAGTGCTGTAGTGTGTCTCTCTCTCTTTCTGTATCTTAAGTAAAAAGAATCAAAAAGTCAGTCTGGAAGCAAATATATCTGGAGAGCCTGTTGCCAGCTTTTAAAAAGCATACCATACCCTTTGATTTTCTTGTCTAACTTCCTCAATCCACCTTCTGCATCCTGCAATGACCTTGGGTCCATACTCCCAGAGAATAGAAAAGCTATCAAGGGAGGGAATGGGATACAGAGTTCTGATGATGGGAATTGCTTCAATTGGTGGGAATTGTAGTGTCCCTATGTGGTGTTGAACTTGGTTCCTCCTTTAGTACCCCCCAAAGGTCCTATGGGGTGAATTACTACCCTACCCGTTCATTTTCTTGTCTAACTTCCTCAAGATAAACCATACAAATAGAATATGCTCTATTATCTTATCTCCTTCTTCAATTCCTTGCCCACCCACGATCAATCTTCAAATAGCTATAATATCAAAGCTTCTTCCTATGTAAACCCATACAAGAAAGAAACCATTTTAAAACCAAGTCTTATCCAAATTTGTATCTCTGAACAGATGCATTCTCAGTAGTATAGACTTCAGGGATCTCCTCAGTTTGCCCATGCTTTACCTTTATAACTGCATTTGAAAGCTCTACCTACATTTAGATACTTTGTTCCTTGAATACAACATCAAATTTTCTACCTTCACATTCTCTTACTTGAGTTAAACACCTTTTTTTTTTTTTTATCACATAGTCATTCTTCATCCATTCATCAAGATACACTTAATATGCACCTCCTCAATTCAGGTGTCATGTTTTGGTTGACATGGGTAAGTATCTAATTCACTGAATAACTGTCATGTATTTTGCATGATACTCAATAACTGACCTAAATGAATATCTGTGCATCATTTTCAAGATTTTTCTCAACTATGTATGTGTATAAAGGTATGTTTTAAGATATCTACTTTCCCACACTTTTGAATAGGTCAGCTCTAGACTACAGAACCTCGCAAACTCCAGTAAAGCCAATTAATAATATATGAATTACTGAGCAAAGAGCAAACAAATACAGACTGATAGTCATGAATAGGATGTTGCCTGATTGGAAGGAGACAGTGATGATTATCATGAAATGATGAACCCTATTTTTAATTTTTTGCCTCTAGGGTTATTGCTGGGGCTCAGTGCCTGCACTAGGAATCCACTGCTCCTGGAGGGAATTTTTTCCATTTTGTTGTTACTGTTGGATAAAACAGACAGACAGACATCAAGAGAGGAGAGGAAGAAAGAGAGGGGGAGAATAAGACAGACACCTGCAGACCTGCTTCAATGCCTATGAATCGACCCCCCTGCAGGTGTGGAGTTAGCAGCTCAAACTGGGATCCTTATGCCCATCCTTACGCTTAGCACTATGTGGTCTTAACTTAGCGTTCCTGCCCCTCCCCCTAACCCTAAATTTTTAAGTCAGGTCATGCTGAGCCATGATCACATATGCAAACAGACAAAACTAGACAAGATAGAAAGGAATTCAGACAAAGACTAGAGAATCTGTCATGAGCAGAGAGATTAGGTGCCTGCCTTAATGCTTAACTTGATTAACTTGAATGAACTTCTGTTTCCTGTCAATGAACCTTGAATAAGACAATGAGGGACCTAAGTTCTTTAACAGCAGTAAGAAAAGTCTGTTGTCTTTCCTGCAACTATGTCTTATAAATTGGTTCAAGTAATTTCTTAAAAATCTTGATCATTTCACAGTCTCATATCATCAATGATATTTTCTCCAAAATATACTATATAACCTATATACTATTATAACTTCAACATTTATAGGGGGGCTGATTGAATGTCAGCCTCAGCTCTACATTTACAAGCTGGGAGATCTCACTATAAAGTAAAAGGATTATATTAGAAGACTGCTAGAGGGCTCATTTATGCATTGGGATTAGAAACCATGATTAACTACTTGGGGAAGAACTTTGAGTTATGACCTAACAATTACATTCATAATATTCCTACTGAGAAAGTACCTTGTGTAGAATAAAAATAAAGCATTTTTAATAAAAGTTAAGCTCATCAATACAGAAGATGAAATTATCAGTCTTTGGGGGGGCTGGAAGATGTAGCACTCCATTCAGAGACATTGTGTTTGTGTAATTTATTTTTATTTATTTATTTTTTTTACCAGAGCACTGCACAGCTCTGGCTTATGGTGGTGCGGGGGATTGAACCTGGGATTTGGAGCCTCAGACATGAGAGTCTCTTTGCATAACCATTATGCTATCTACCCCCAGTGTTTATGTAGTTTATTATTATTATTTTTACCAGAATATTGCTCAGCTCTGGTTTATGGTGGTGGTGGAGATTAAACCTGGAACCCTTGGTGCCTCAGATGTGAAAATGTTTTATATAATCATTATACTATCCAGGAATATTAAATATCATTTAAAGAAAAATAATTTAGATATAAAATTGGAAGGTAATTGAAAAGGTTTTCCCCCAACTCTATTTTTCTATTTTGACAGTTTCTTTTTTTTTATTTATAAAAAGGAAACATTGACAAAACCATAGGATAAGAGGGGTACAACTCCACACAATTCCCACCACCAGAACTCCATATCGCACCCCATCCCCTGATAGTTTTCCTATTCTTTACCCCTCTGGGAGTATGGACCCAAGATCATTGTGGGATGCAGAAGGTGGAAGGTCTGGCTTCTGTAATTGCTTCCCCGCTGAATATGGGTATTGACAGGTCGATCCATACTCCAAGCCTGCCTCTCTCTTTCCCTAGTGGGGTGGGGTTCTGAGGAATTCTGAGGTGGCTGAAGAGAGAGTTAACATATAAAGCCAAACAAGTTGTTGAATCTAAAGGCTGGAGTAGTGCAGATCAAGAGTTGGGGAGGGGGGTCTCTGTTTTGTAGATAGCTATTAGGCATATTTTAGTTATATTACAAAGGGCCTGTGGCTATACTAGGTTTTTTTTTTTTTTTCCTGAGCCTGAAATGTGATATGCAGGTGGATCCATGCTATTATCTGGGGAGATGATGTCATGACTGGAAAAAGGACCAGAAAGTTGGATCAGGGAAGAGAGTAGCTCCCAAATATGAGAAAGGGGTATACATATTGTTGACTGTAAATCCCATCGACCTAATGTGATCTGAGGACCATATTCAGCTTAGGAGCCTGTTTGATCTCTGCATCCCTGTAGATCTGAGCTCACATTCTGTGGTCATGAGTAGGAACATTCCAAGCTGCCCCAATATTAGGACCCATCTTCCTCAGGTGTAGCATAGAGTATGTTGTTCATCCTCCCTTTGGAGGATGGAACATTCTCTACCATTGTTGATCCAAGTTGAGGGCAATGTCCTATGAGGGTCCACAGAGGGGTCTATTTTGTTGTTCCTGATATAGATGACCAGTACCAATGGAGAGATTTATTTGAGGTCTAGGCCCATCATGTCTGTTTGAGATCTCAGGACTCCCCAAATAGCCCCCCTCAATTCTATTTAAGTATTCCTCATAGGGGTTTTTTTTTTTTACCCTAGACATTTTAAACTTTTAATTAGAAAAACCAAAGGGTATGTACAAGAGAAGCACCTGGACCATTCAGGCAAAGATGGATGACTCAATTTGGAAACTGATACCCATTTTTATTCACTTCTAAGGTCTCACCTTCACTTCCTTTTTAAGCCACACCTTCAGCCATTATAAGAACTTCAAAGTGTCCTTCCTTTTTCCTCGCCTCTCTCAGATAAGAGAAATGGCACCTGACTTCCTCAAAGGTTCTCCAGATTCTCTTCCCTCTCAATGATGATGCAAAAACAAAGGTTCCATGGGTACTATACAGCAAACCCTAACAAAAGGACTTTTCAAAGTTAACCCAATTACCAAATATTGTGATGATAACATTAACTATCCATTGTCTTTTTGAACCCTAAGACAGCAGGAACCTCATATCTCCACTATAGATCCTCCACTTCCCCCAGTCCTGGAACCTTAGGATAGGGCCCACTTTCCCACATGCCTCTCCCAATCCATATCAAATAATATTGCATCAGTCGATCACAACCTAATCAATGCAACGATTGCCACCTCAACATGCTTCAGCTCAGACTGTGTCCAGAGATTTCAGGTGTGGAATGACAACCCTTCAGCTTCATTACTCGGGTGAGACCTTTCCTTTCATAGTATACTCTAATTCCATCCCGGGTGGTTCACTTTCTAACAAAGTCCCAAAACCTAGATATACACCAGTTTCTGTGAGAGCGAACATATGTTCACACATATCCATAAACTAGTGCAAAATATATACCTGAAAGCAGAAGTACACTAGAGTTTGCAGTGAGTACCTCCCAACACTTCCTCTCCACTATTCCAACCTTTGGGTCCATGATTGCTCAACAATTTGTTTGGCTTTGTATGTTAACTCTCTTTTCAGCCACCAGGTTCCAGATGCCATCAGGATGCTGGCCAGGCTTCCCTGGACTGAAGACCCCACCAATGTGTCCTGGAGCTCTGCTTCCCCAGAGACCCACCCTACTAGGGAAAGAGAGGCAGGCTGGGAGTATGGACCGACCAATCAACGTCCATGTTCAGAGGGGAAGCAATTACAGAAGCCAGACCTTCCACCTTCTGCAACCCACAAGGACCCTGGGTCCATGCTCCCAGAGGGATAGACAATGGGAAAGCTATCAGGGGAGGGGAGGGGCTATGGAGATTGGGTGGTGGGAATTGTGTGGAGTTGTATCCCTCCTACCCTATGGTTTTGTTAATTTATCCTTTCTTAAATAAAAAATTAAAAAAAAAACAAAGGTTCCGTGGGTCCCAGTGGAGCTGGAATTCAAAGCCCATAATATTCCCCTCCCCCCCCCCCAGGAATATGAACCAACATTCCTTTGGGGGCATAGAAGGAAGGCTTCTAACTGTTGTAATTGCTTCTGCATTGGGCATGGACGCTGATTGATCAGTCCAAAAACCCTATCTGTCCCTATCTTCTCCTAATAGGGTAGGACTCCAGAGAGGCTTCTCTACATTTTACAAAACCCTATTATAACTTTGATTAGATCAATGTTTATAATGATTCTGAAACCACAAGCAGATTTGAATCACCCATTAACAAACAATTATTTTTTAAAAATTCTACAATGTTGTGTTTATTTTGGTATTAATATTCACTTTATTTGGAGAGTTTTCTATGTGTTTATAATTAGCATACACTGAGAAACTCTCTTAGTTGTCATATGAATCCATAAAAATGCAGTTGATGTTCTGTAAGTTTCATCATTTTGAATCATTTTCTACCAATATCTGGTGATCTCAAATCTTCAAATCTAGAAAGATTGATTCCTTCTTTATTTCTTTTTAGATTTTTTTACTAGGTTGTTTCTATGTTGAATGTCTTCACACTTTGTTATTACTGTTTTGTAGCACATGGGCCTCAAGTATGCATGATTGTATTGCTCCCACATTGTCCTTTTTATTATTTATATTTCAGAGGAGGCTGAGAGACAGAGAACAAGGGAAAGATACCACAGCACCACCCCACTATTTATAGGGTATCCTTTGGTACTCTGGTGCTCTCGTGTGGTTCTGGATCATGGGTCCACTCTACTGGGTCAGCTTTCTTCTGGCCTCAGGTTATTCTTCCTCCCTTCCTTCCTTCCTTCTTTCTTTCTTTCTTTCTTTCTTTCTTTCTTTCTTTCTTTCTTTCTTTCTTTCTTTCTTTCTTTCTTTCTTCCAGAGACACTGCTCAGCTCTGGTTTATGTGGTGCAGGGGATTTAATTTGGGACTTCAGAGCCTGGGCAAGAGAGTCTCTTTGCATAATCGTTGTGCTATCTACTCCTACCTTAGGTTTAGCATTTTCTTGCATAATAATCTGAGGATTCAAGAAAGGAGACTCCAAGAAGCTTTGTCATTTTTGATGAAGCCAATTGTCAGTCAATTTTTTGAGAAATTTTCATTGGAGGCAGTTTTTGAGATCTTATTAACACCTTCCATTTAGTTGATAAATTATCAGGGATTAGAATGCTAAAGTAAAAATAATTTACTTTCAGATTTTTTTTTTTCCTCCAAGGTGATCCCTGGGGCTCAGTGCCAGCACTATGAATCCACTGCTCCTAGTGCTTTTTTTTTTTTTTTTTTTTGTGCCTCTAGGGTTATTCTTGGGACTCCATGCTTGCACTAGGAATCCATTGTTCCTGGAGCCTATTTTTTTCCCATTTTGTTGTCCTTGTTGCCACTATTGTTACTGTTATTGGATAGGACAGACAGAAATGGAGAGAGGAGGGGAAGACAGAGAGGGGGAGAGAAAGCTAGACACCTGCAGACCTGCTTTCACCACGACCCCCCTGCAGGTGGGGAGCCAGGGGCTCAAACCAGGATCCTTACTCAGGTCTTTGCACTTTGTGCCAGGTGTGCTTAACGCACAGGCTACAAGCCGGCCCCCTCAACTATAGTTTTAGAAGAAGCTAGTTCTCTACATTGAGTCCTTTAATGAGTGGTAAAGAATAAATGCTTCTTGAGTGGATTGTCAACCAACTCTTTTTTTTTTCCACTTTACTTTTTACTCCACTTCTAGAGGTAAATTGGAAAATTGGTAAATTTCTTAAATTCCTCTTTTTTATTTATTATTATTATTTTTAAAAGATGTTGTTTATGGAACCGAGTGGTGGCACACCTGGTTGAGCACACATGCTATAATGCACAAGGACCCAGGTTTGATTCCCTGGTCCCTACCTGCAGGGGGAAAGCTTGCGAGTGGTGAAGCTGGTCTGCAGGTGTCTCTGTCTCTCTCCCTCTCTATCACACCCTTCCCCTCTTGATTTCTGGCTGTCTCTATCCAATAAATAAATACAGATAATAAAAATGATTTTATTTATTCATTAATGAGAAAGATAGAAGAAGAAAGAGAAAGAACCAGACATAAATCTGGTACATGTGCTACCCCAGATTGAACTTAGGACCTCATGCTTGAGAGTCCAATGCTTTATCCACTGCGCCACCTCCTGTACCACCCTTCTTAGCTTTCCTCTATTGCAGACTTTTCAACATATGGTAAGACAGCTACCATGTTTTTGCAGTCTTTGCAAAAATCAAACATTTGGAGGTCAATATTTCCTCTGCAGCCTTCTTTGTTTTTGAGAGTTTGAGCCTTTTACCACCACCCCTACCACCCCACGCACACGCACACACATTTTATAATGGGATTTTAGAAGGAAACAGAGGATTATCAGTCCTGTAATCCTGTAACTCACCACTTTATAGCAGTTTCCCCTATTGCTCTTCAACCTCCTCCACTCAGATACAGGCCTCTAATCTCACCTTAAATTATGTCATTTTGAGGACTGGATGTTGGCACACCCAGTTGAGCTCACACATTACTATGCTCAAGGACCTGAGGTTCAAGCCCCTGGTCTCCACCTGCAGGGGAAAACTTCAATTGTGAAGCATTGTTGCAGGTCTCCTCTTTATCTCTCCTCTTACTGTCTCTTCGTTCTATCAAATAAAAGAAAGGAAACCAATGGCCACAGAGAATTGTAGATTTGCTGTACAGACATAGAGTTTCAGAGATAACTTTGGTGGCAACAAAAAGATATGTCATTTTCCCCCTTTTTACTTTCGCTACAGTGATCTTAACTGATAGGCTCTGAACCCACCAAAGGTTTTATTTTACTGCTTCTGGGTCTTTGACATAAGCAGCTACTTTTGTCTGGCCTAATTTTCCCTCCTCTACGTATCTAGAGGCTAACTTGTTTCTATTCTTTCCATCTCTCAGAGAGGCTTTCCTGGATTCATGCACATATAAATTTACCTGAGCCTGTTTTCATTTCACAGAACACAATTTTCCTTTATTGCATTTATACCTTACAGTTAGATTTGTTTGTTTATTTATATAATACCTTTCCTATGAAATATAAAATTCATATATAGAGTAGGATCTCCAACAATAAATGAATAGAGAAAATTTATTTTTAAGAAAACTTACAGAAAAGAGTCAATATGTATTGCCTGGTCTGACTGCTGGGATAGTACCATTATCATTCAAACAGAAGGGACACTGCAAAAGATCAATTTCTTAAAGGACTCACCCACAAAATATGAATTTCTCTGTCCTGTTTTAATTCTACAAGTTGTCACCAAGGTAAAAAGAACACAAAACCAGTTTATAGACTAAGATGCTTAGTATCACCATACACGCTTTCTTTCTTTACTTTTTTTTTTAATTTAAGAAATCTATTCATTTTCTTTTTCATCCCCTAGGCTTAAGCCTGTTGAAAAAACTCCTTAACAGTGTTTGAATAGGAAAAAAAGAAAAAGGATAAGTGATGAGAAAATTAATGTAATGAAATAATCAATGCAAATGACATTTCATTGTCCAGGAAAAAAAAAAACCCTCAATCAACTCTTTTAGAATTACTGAATCTGATGAGTAATTGTAGCTTAATCTCTAATTGTAAGATCAAGCCATGCTGTCACAAGCACTGCCAACATTAAATAAGCATTTTATGGTGCTCATTTTAAGGTGGAACTTTAAAGAAATCGAAAACCATTAATCAAAAACATAAATCATCTACAGTAAGTATTAACTGAAAATCTCTAGATTTGGTAAAGCTAAAATTTATATTCATCATCAAATAACATTCATCAATGCTTTAGTGTCTTCAAGAGCAGGAAAAATTTTGGAGAATTAACTTTAATTTTAAATTATGTCCTGATCAGATAACTGGTTTGAAATCTGTCCACATAACTGAAGAATCAGAGTTTTTGGTGAGGGGAAGAAGTGTATATATTGTATTTGTTCAGTGGAAAAACACACTGATGTACCCACATGTTTAAATCCTCCTATGTTGTATTGAGGGAATAATTTAGTAATATCTTATACTTGCATACACATAACAGTCTAGAGTTTATATTTTCTCATGTATTATTCATTTTATAATAAATTTTACTTTTTGTCATGATTTCTTACCCTCATTAGGCCTTATAAAATGACATGACTAGGTTAAGCAATTATTAAGCTTTTTTTTTTTCTCCCTAGCTTTGATTCTATTATGTTTTCTAACTGTGGCTCTGCCTAATCACAAGCACAACTCAGTAAATCCCTCTCCTCTGTGTGTTTCTGTATTTGTCTCTGTCTCTTTGGTGCTCTCCCAGTAGACACATAGAAGGGCATGCTGATTAAATTAGTCAAATTAACTCTTTGCCTGA